>NW_022589718.1:5842690-6293580 GCF_004348235.1 Phoca vitulina
TGCCTACAATTGTTATTAATAGCATTTGCAGCAAGCATACCATAAGATTAGCCAAGGCAAAACTGTACTACGTACAGGCAAAAAAAGTTATATCCACAGTATCCTCAACAGTGAGAATTCTGAAAATGAAGAAATGTCAGCATGAGGCAGGCACTTTCTTACTCTCCAGAGTTACCAAGTCTCTACAGGTAGAAGAGCTGGCAGATAAAGGATGAGCAGAGAATAGCGGTTAATCATTTGCCATTCCTTATATAAATCTGCAAGGACTTTATATCATATTATCATGAAATATAAAGTCTAGACTGTCCAAGGAAAGTGTAAGCATGGCAGAGCATGCAGATGACCTGACAGTATTTGAAGGCACCACTGTTTCCATACAGGAAGCTAAACCATTTAAAATGAAACCTTCAAATGACCCGCAGATTGACCTACGTCAGTGTAAAATCTATGAAAAAAGCTTAATTATGAATATTCTTTTTTCCCAAGCTCCTCCATTCCCCCTCCATTCCCGAAGTCACCTCCACTCGTCTGATTCTCCGGCAAATGTCTTGCCCCCCAAATTATAAATGAATACTCAGATTTTAAACATTTAAAAATGCTTTTCTCTGCTCATGTAAATTCCTACATAAATAATACATAATATTCACAGGGCCTGAACACAAGAAGGCAGTCAGTTGATATTCGTCGAATGGATAAGAATGGAAAGAGAAAAAACAACAAGTGTTAAACAGAAGGAAAGAGAGGTTATAATACTCAATTTTTTAAAATGCTATTACAATCTGCAGGAAGAGAGGGATTATTTAATGCAGTTTTTCCTTGATTTACAATGGGGTTATGTCCTGATAAACCCATTATAAGTTGAAAATATCAGAAGTCAGAAATGCACTTAATACACCTAACCTACTGGACATCAGGGCTTAGCCTAGCCAACCTTAAACATGCTCCGAACACTTACATTCGCCTACAGTTAGGCAAAATCACCTAACACAAAGCCTGCTTCCATAATAAAGCGCTGAACGTCTCCTGTGACTGACTGAACACTGTACTGACAGAAACAGAACGGCTGTCAGTGTGTGGGTGTCCACCCTCGAGATCGCGGGGCTGACCGAGGCCTGTGGCGACCTGCCACTCCCCACCAACCCCCGAGAGGAGCGTCCTGCCTACGGCTAGCCCGGGAAAGGACCAAAACTCAAAACTCCAAGTCTGGTTTCTACTGGATGCGTGTGGCTTTCACACCATCCTCAAGTTGAAAAACTGTAAGTCAAACCATAGTAAATCAGGGACTGTCTATACTTAAGACTAGTACTGGATGGGGGCTCCTGGGTGGCTCAGTCGTTAAGCGTCTGCCTTTGGCTCAGGTCATGATCCCAGGATCCTGGGATCGAGCCCCGCATCGGGCTCCCTGCTCTGCAGGAAGCCTGCTTCTCCCTCTCCCACTCCCCCTGCTTGTGTTCCTTCTCTCGCTGTGTCTCTCTCTGTCAAATAAATAAATAAAATATTTAAAAAAAAAAAAAAGGACTAGTACTGGAGTAACTGGCTAGCTTTTTTGGAAAAAAAAAAAAAAATCAGAGCCTTACCTTACACTACTGTTTCTAGAAATTTCAGATAGAGTAAATGGCTTATTATAAAGAAAAGGAAGTCATAAAACAACTAGAAGAAAAAAGTTATCTCATCCTGGGATAGGGAAGAACTTAACTAAGCATAAAAGCAGAGGAAGAAACCCTAGAGGAAAACATGATAGGTTTATTTATATTAAAAAGTAACAGGACTACTAAATGTAATGTGGTATTCTGGATGGGACTCTGTAACAGAAAAAGGCTATAAGTCCAGATTGCATGCATTCATTCATTCATTCATTCATTTTAAAGATTTTATTTATTTGTAAGAGAGCAAGCGCACAAGCAGGGGGAGCAGCAGTCTTCCTGGTGAGCAAGGGACTCGATCCCAGGATCCTGGGATCATGACCTAAGAGGAAGGCAGACACTTAACTGAATAAGCCACCCAAGCGTCCCCCAGGTTGCTTTTAATAAGTAGATGCCTATTTTGTTACATGCTACATTTTTATTCTTAATCAGCATGAATTACGACATTTTCACACAATAAAAATAATTTATATAAAAAGGAAAAAGGATATCAGATAAAAACTAAGTAAATCTGGATAAAGTATAGACTTCAGTTAATATATCAGTGACAGTTTCGTGAATTGTAACAAATACTATATAATATGAGATGGTGATAATAGGGAGACTGTGTGTGGCATCGACAGGAACTCTCAGTAAGTCTGAATTTTTCTGTAAATCTAAAATTGTTCTAAAATAAAAAGTTAATTTAGAAAATACCTCCCCCTTGGGGCACCTGGGTGGCTCAGCTGGTTAAGCATCAGACTCTTGGTTTTGGCTCAGGTCATGATCTCAGGGTCGTGAGACCCACAGAGTTGGGCTCTGTGCTCAGTAGGGAGTCTGCTTGAGATTCTCTCTCTCTCTCTGCCCTGCCCACCCCCATGCGCATGCTCTCTCTCTCTCTCTCAAATAAACAAATCTTTAAAAAATACCTCCCCTTCAAAAAAACAAAAAAATGGTGGACAAGGGTTATTAGATCTGTATGACACAACAGCTAGGCACATAGGTCTCCAGATTCAGACTGTCTAGGTTTAAATCTCAATTTTGTCACTCATTAGCTGTGAGACCTTGGGCAAGTTGTTTAATCTCTCTGTGCCCATTTCCTCATGTATAAAATAGGAATTTAAAATCGTACCTACTTTATAGGGCTATTTTGAGAATCATATAAGTTAATGTATGTTAAGACATTAACATTTTCCTAGCACGTAGCAAGTGCTCAATAGATGTTAGCTGACCTCATCATATAAAGAGCCCAAATAAATATGAAAAAATTAATATTTCAGTACAAATTGGCCAACAGAAATAAATTAAAAATTACAGTTGGCTAATAATATATGGAAAAAAGTTCACTCTGATAATGGACACAAAAATTAAATCAAGATTATTATTTTTTTTCTTACCAAACTGGCAAAGATTCAAAATGATAGTGCCTAGCATTGGAAAGGATGCTATACTGCTGGGGGGTGGGGGAGGAGTGTAACTGGTACTAGTTTGGGGGGGATAATTTGACAATATGTAGTAATATATATATATTACTATATACTATATACTATATACTATATAGTAATATATATATATTACTATAATATATATAACAAAACATTCAGAATGTTCACATTCTTTTATCCTGTAATTAAACTTCTAGGAAAGTATCCTAAGTTATTAACCAGAGATGTACAAAGAATTATAAGGATATTTATTAACTGTGTTATTTACATGAGCAAGAAGAGTTACCAACCTAAATGTAAAACATTTAGGAAAAAATTGAATAAACTATGGTGCATGTAGATAATGTACCATCTCAGTATAATGATACAGAGAAATGTTAAAAACATTAAGTCAAAAAATCAGAATGTACAACATAGTATAACCCCACTTTTGAAAAATATATTTCCTGGAAAAAAAGAGACAGCAATAGAATGTACCAAGATATTAACAGTCATCGCTGGGTAATGAGATTATGAATGATTTATTTTCTTTATAGTCTGGGTTTTCTAAATTTTCAAATTTTTATATACTTCATGATTATAAAAGGAATATATGCCTCTCATAGAAAATTTGGAAAATCATGGGTGGGGGGGATGGGGTAACTGGGTGATGGGCATTAAGGAGGATACCTGATATGATGAGCACTGGGTGTTATACACAACTTCGTTGAACATTATATCAAAAACTAATGAATTACTATACATTGGCTAATTGAATTTAGATTAAAAAATTATTTGGAAAATCAGAAAAATGGAAATGTTTATATATGCTACTGAATAGCTAATAAATAGAAATGAAGACAAGGTAAGGGGTTGAAAAAGGAAACTCTAGTCCCCTGGATGCGCTGCCTGGGGTAGGCAGTGAGGTGCTGAGGAGAATCATAGGAAGTTGTGGTTTACTGGACCCCCCACCATTTGGTTGAGTTACTCTGCAAGAATACTTCTCTCCAGTTTTGTCCAGGGCTGCCATGGTGTTTTGGCCAACCCCTCAGCTGAAAACTTCCATCTACGGTTCCTAAAATTAAGTCCAAACTCCCACATAGCCACAAAGACCTCATCACCCAGCCTTTATCCAGTTCTCCAGACTCACTGCTTCCCAATCCCCCCCAGTCCACTCCACAACCACCTTACCCCCAAATCCTCACCATTCCCCAGAAATGGCAAGCCCCTGACACCACAGGACATGCCTCATACAGGCTTTCCTTTCACCTGGACTGCCCCTTCCCTGACCCCCTCACCTGGCAACTCACTCCTCCTTCAAGACTCCTTCCAGACTCAGTTGCTTCTTGGGGAACAGGTGGGCTCTCTGATGCTCATCTCTCAGGACCTTTAAACTTCACAGTGATTCTACTTTTCTGCCTGCCTCTTGGGGGCTCCTGTCCATATCAAGGTGCTCTTTGGATACTTGGTGCCTAAGTGTCTGGCTCAGGGCAGGTTCTCAGCAGATATCTTGGGGTGAAAAGTCTGGTTGCTGGTGGGGAAGCAGGGAGGGCAGAGAAGGAGCATTTTGGGGACATATTGCCACTTGAAGGCAGTCTAGCATTCTCTCATGCAAGGCTGGCTGACTGTCACCAGCCAAGAAGAAAAAGCCACAGAGAGACAGAGAGAGATTAACACACACATACACACACACACACACACACAAACACACACATACACCCCACCTCAAGAAACCCCACACAGCCAAAACAGTCTTGAAAAAAAAAATCTGAAGGACTCATACTTCCTGATTTCAAACTTACTACAAAGTTACAGTAATCTAAACAGTGTGGCACTACCATAAGGATAGACATATAGGTGACTCGAACACAATAGAGAGCCCAGAAATAAAACCTCACATATATGGTCAATTGATTTTCAACAAGGGTACCCAAACCATTCAGTGCGGAAAGGATAATCTTTTCAACAAATGGTGCCAGAAAAACTGGACCCACATGCAAAAGAATGAAGGAGGCCTTACCTTACACCAGATGCAAAACTTACTCTCAAAATGGATACAAGACCTAAACTTAAGAGCTAAAACTATAAAACTCCTAGAATAAGACATAGGGCAAAATCTTCATGACATTGGGTCTTGCAATAATTTCTTGGATATGACACCAAAAGCACAGGAAACACAATAAAGAGTAGATAAATTGGACTTCATTAAACTTAAGAGCCTTTGTGCATCAAAGGATACTATCAACAGAGTGAAAAGGCAACCCACAGAATGAAAGAAAATATTTGAAACCACAAATCTGATAAGGGATTAATATCCAGGATATCTAAAGAACACCTATAACTCAACAACAAAACAAACAACCTAATCTAAAACTGGGCAAAGCACTTGAATAGACATTCCTCCAAAGGAGACATACAAATGGTGGATAAGCACATGAAAGGACCATCAACAACACTGATCACTAGGGAAGTGCAAATCAAAACAAAATGAGATGCCACTTCACACCCATTAGGCTAGATATTAGTTAAAAAAGAAGCAAAAAAAAAAAATGTGTTGGAAGGATAGGGAGAAACTGGAACCCTCATGCATTGCTGGTGGGAATGTAAAATGATGAAGTCCTGGGGAAAACCATTTGATGGTTCCTCAAAAAGTTAAACATAGAGTCACCATATGACCCAGCAATTCTGCTCCTGGGCATATACCCCAAAGAACTGAAAGTAGAGCCTCAAACAGATACTTGCACACCAACCTGCAGAGCAGAATTATTCACAATAGCCAAAAGGTGGAGGCAACCCAAGTGCCCATCAACAGACGAATGGATAAATAGAATGGGGTGGATACATACACTGGAATAATACCCAGCCATAAAAAGGAATGAATTCCGATACATGCTACAACAGGGATGAACCTTGAGGACATGATGCTGAGTTAAGTAAGCCAGACACCAAAGAACAAATATTGTATGCTTCCAGTTACAGGAGGGACCCAGAATAGGCAGATAGAGACAGAAACCAGAATAAAGGTTACTAGTGGCTAGGGGAGGGGAAGATGAGGAGTTATTGCTTAATGGGTGCAGAGTTTCTGTTTGGGATGCCAAAAAAGTCCTGGAAATGGATATTGTGATGATCATACAACATTGTGAGTGTACTTAATGACACTTCATTTTAAGTGTACACTTAAAAATGATTTAAATGGTGAATTTTATGTTATGTGTATTTCACCACAAGAAAAAAAGTAAAAACATCCCACGAGAGTCTGCCTGAGCTTCCTCAGAAGATGGGCCTCCAGGTTCTGTGGCCATTTGGATGCAACCAGTTAATCTCCTGACCTTGGGTTAACATGTATGCTGGGTGCATGAATTTGTTAACTCAAGGTCAGGAGATTAACTGGTTAACTCAGACATTAGATAATCTACTTTGGTAGCTCAGGACACCAGCAGCCATGCTCTGCCTTTTTTCCTTTTCTCTTCTTGATTTTTTAAAGATTTCTTTATTTTATTTTAGAGAGACAGAGAGAGCATGGGCACAGGAAGAGGGGCAGAGGGAGAGACTCTTCAAGCAAACTCCCAGCTGAGCTCAGAGCCCAACTTGGGGCTGGATCCCCAAGATCACGAGCTGAGCCAAAATCAAAAGTTGGACGCTTAACCAACTGAGCCACCCAGGTGCCCCTTCTTTTCTTATACTGAAACATGTACCAGCCGGGAGAAGCTGTGGGGTGGAAGTGGGGGTGAGGCACAGCTGGTCACTGAATCAAAAAGAGGGAAGAAATTATGGCACAAAACTATACCTGAACCTTCTTAAAGTTTCAATCCTTGAGAGAGCAACTACTTTACCTTCTAACGATTTTCAGAGAGGGATTTTTCTTCCCTTATTAACCTTTTTACTATCTGAACTACCCTCATGGTCTAGAAGTTGTGACAGCTAAACTCAACATATATACACAAATAAGCCCCCTGTCTTGCAATTCAAACCATTTCCTTTTGTGCTGCCTTCACCAGAGACGGAGCCATTTAAACATGGGCATTTAAAAAATTTCTATAGCAACTAGGAACTTAAGTGTTTTTAATGACAATAAAAATTGCAATGGGTTTCAGAAATATTATTCCCCAAATTTACTAATTTTGAGTCATGTTTCCCTGTGTCTAAAACCTCAAAGTCAGTGCTTCCTTTTCAGGTCAGGGACATCTGTCCCACAGCGGTTTGCCCATCAAGAGGCACTTGAGTTTAATTGTTGCTGATTTTGCAGTTCACTAGAACCTTGTAGAACCTGCATCTAATTCACATGATAAGAAAAGTACATGGCAAAACCACTCCAGACCTCAGAAACTCCTCCTGACATTGCTACTGTCCTATTCCATTATGATATATTCCAAATGCAAACAAAGATTGGTCTAGAAATTTAATAAGAATTGACAGCAGGTGCATATCTTGCATTCCAGGCAGACAAGCTCAACAAGCTATAGATGAATTAGTTACACACCATATTCCCTAAGGAATAATAGGCTCCGTTTATGTCATTCTTCAAATCTCTCCACAAATTATTTTTTGCTCTTAGAAAACCCACCCTGGACACACTGCCAAAACTAACCACCTAAGGAATCAGTGATTTCAAACATCTCACCAAACTGCCATATTCCCAAACACACGTCCATCCTCCGGATAGTGCATCTTTCTGGAAAATGTAAATTAACTGAGGAAAAAAAATTAACTCAAAGAAGTTATTGCCTTGCTTCTTCTCTAAGAGGCCTTGCTGAATTAGGACACAAGTCAACCTTCCCTTCAGAAAAGACCCTGCCTTCTTCAAAAATATATATCCCTTGGGGCGCCTGGGTGGCTCAGTCGTTAAGCGTCTGCCTTTGGCTCAGGTCATGATCCCAGCGTCCTGGGATCGAGCCCCACATTGGGCTCCCTGCTCTGAGGGAAGCTTGCTTCTCCCTCTCCTATTCCCCCTGCTTGTGTTCCCTCTCTCGCTGTGTCTCTCTCTGTCAAATAAATGAAATATTAAAAAATATATATATATATATATTCCAAAGAGCCCAGCATAGCATCTGGTTTATAGGTGCATTTACATATAAACATTATAATAACTCAGGTAGTGAGCTGTCAGCAAGTACCACGCCCTGCACTAATATACACCACTTCAAAAAGTAGTTATGACTACTGTTATTTTAGTTATTTAATTATTTATTTTTTAAAGATTTGTTTGCAAGCCCATGCATGCACACAAGCAGGGCCAGCGGTGGGGGGCGGGGGGAGGTGTTGCAGAGGGAGAGAATCTCAAGCCGACTCTGGGCTTGATCTCACAACCCTGAGATCACCACCTGAGCCAAAATCAAGAGTGGCCACTCAACCGACTGAGTCACCCAGGTACCCCACGATTATTGCCATTTTAAAGATGTAGAAATTCTGCCCAACCGAAGAATTAAGTGAGTATTTTCCGAGGCTTCCCGAACTAAGCCAGTAAGCTATCTAGCTGGAATGCCAACCCAGGTCTACCTCACTTTGCAGCTTCTGTTCCTAATCACCATATTGTACAGCCTCCCTAAAGAAATGAAGTGAAATTTCCCCTATTTCTTACCAAAGCCAGCAATTTTGTTTCCTTGGGTTTGGGGAAGGTAGACAGCTACGATTTTTAATAATAGTGAGCATTATCTTAAAATCGGACATTTCTTCACCCAGACTGTGCACAGGAACTGGGTAAAAAAAAAAAATCAGACATTTCTTTTCATGTACATCCATACCTCTTTATATTTCACAACAGAGCTCTGCTACGAGAGATTTATCTGGTTAATTTTAGTACTTAATTAAATTATTCTGAAATATAAATTGTGACCATCCTGAAACATAATTTCTCCCTCAAAAGACAAATGAACGTAGTAATGCTTTCCTTGTGAGATTTTCATGTATTTATTTTTTTAAGGAACAATAGATTTTGAAAACGCAACTAAAAAGGCTTGAGTAGGAGAACTTCCTTGAGGTCAGCGTTATCCACAACAGCCATATGTCCGGCAGGAAATCTGCAGTCGGGTGACATTAACAATGAATTCCCCACTTTCTCAGACCCTGGAGAGACTTGTGGCTTCTACATCTAAGTAAGGCAGGGCTTGGATAAAGGGCATACTTTTAGCTTTTCATATTACAGGCGCGGAATCTCATATTTCTAGTCCTTGACCTGGTGCACGCCAAGTGGTTTGTAGGGTTGACTCCGTAAGCAGAGTCTGCACACTCTGAGACCAAATAATCCTATCACTGCCTACAGGAGTTTATGTGCCCCTTAATGTATTCAATTGAGTAGGGAAGGGCGTCTCTGGGCTGTATTCCCAGGTGAAGATCAAAGATGGGCTTTTATGTTGATCATATTTAGGCCAGCTTTGCTAAATGTCTAAGGTCCGTGTAAGAACCTCATTGAGAGAGAGATCCTCTATCTACGGCTAAGCCATTGGTTAATCTAACAACTGGGAATCAAATTCCTCACCCTAACCACTGAACCTTACACGGAAAGCACTGAGTTCAGCATGCTATCAGTGAATGATTCCATATTTACTTTCAAATTACACAGTAAACCCTGCCACATGTTCACAAAGATTAAATAGTCAACTTTTACCCTTGGCTAAAACAATATATTGCTCAGAGATAAAACTGTAACTTGTCTTTCATATATACCCCATCTTATGTCATCTTCAGAACAGCCTGTGAAGTGGACATTGTTTTCACTCCCATTTTACAAATAAGGAAACAGACACAGAGAGGTTAAGGAACAGATAAAAGATCTCCAGCTGTTAAGGAGCAGAGCCTAGAATTAAACCCAGGGCTCTGTGCTTCCAAAACTCTTAACTTCATCTCAATGTTACACTGCTGCTTGTGTTTGCTTTTTAAAAGGTTAAATTGACTTTGGGAATTTCCTCTTAGTAGGTACTAAGCATTGCTAATTCAGATTCCTCCTTTATTCAGGAAGAATTTTAAAAAGTGAGATGTATTCTGCCAGCCGAGACAGAAGTTGGCTTCCTAAGATAGCCCCCAACTCTCCCGTGGGAGGTAGCTGCTGCAAGAGCTCTGGAGTCAGACAACCTGAGTCCACCACTTTCTAGCTGTGTGACCTTGGATAAGTCACTTAATCTCTCTGTCCAGTTTTCTCATCAGTAAAATGAGGGCAATGATAGAAACTACCTCGATATTCTTGGGGATTAAATAAGAGTATTTAAGTGTTTTGCACATTTTACATGCTGGATAATTCTCAGCCTTCCATATGATCAATAAGCTTCCTGAACTAAGTTTAGTGATCATAAACATCAGGAGGCATTACTAACATGCGTATCATTTGGAAATTCAGAAAGCTACTTTGCCTCAAAAAGACGACCAAAAAGCCCTCCCAGGGCCCAGGCTGCTATATGTGAAGCCTAAGTGTATCTTTCTCAAATGAAATAACTTTGTCATTGGCTGAATTAAAATACAGTATGGATCCTCAACATGACCTCACCTCCAAGATACACACACGCTCTAAAATTATTTTAAATTAAAAGCTTAACGATTGTTTGGGTTCTCAAGTAGTTACCAACGCATCCTCTCCGGCGAGAAGCATGGCCACTTCTCAAACCGTGCGGCTAACTTGCTCTAAATCACGTTCTCTAAAAATGTTCCTTCGCAGCTTGCATTTCAGTTACTTGGTGTCCCCAACTGTTGTCGTCCCAGAACAAAAGCCTAATTGCTGCTGCTACAATACAGCCCTTTTTCTGAGATCATCATGAAACCCTCGGAGCAAACAAGAGAGGGAGTTCTTATGAGCAGCAAACACTGCATCCAAATTCCTGCACTCCAAAAGCCAACACGGGCCAAATTACCGGAGACTCGAGCTCCTTTCTAATATCTACACCTCCCTGCAAATAGCTGTCTCGCGAATACTTCAGAGCCCTTTAGGACACGTGTGTTTTCCTGCTTGGACGAGTTCCGGAAAACTCGGGGTCCCCTTCTCCCACCCGCGCAGCGTGAACAGGCGCAGGGCAGCGGCCCCGCCTGGGCGCGACTCTGTCGCGGTGGGGTCGTGGCCGGGCGCCCCGGAGCCCCGCAGGGCCAGGCTCGGAGCGGGACGTCCCACCAGGCCCACCCCGGAGCCCCGGCCCCCGCGGGCGCGGGCGGGAGCCCCGGCTTCCCAGCCCCTGCGGGACAGGCGCCGTGCGCTCGCATCCCGGGCTGGCACGCAAACCCCCGAACGGCGGCCCCGGGGAGGGCTCGGGACTCACGCGCTCTCTCGGGCTGTCGGGGGCCTGTCCCCGGCCGGTTCCCGGCCCCGCGGGCTCTGAGAGTGCGAGCCTCCCATGGCTCGGAGCTCGGCGCCCCGGCTGCGCCCGCCCGTGCTCTGCGGCGCGCCGGCTCGACCCGGACCCTGGGCGGGGAGGAGGCGGCGGGGCGGGGGAGGAAGGGAGGGGCGGAGGGGCGGGCGGGTGGTGGGGAGCCCTGCCTCAGGGTCTCGGCCGCCGGGAAAGCCGGCTAAAGGGCGTTGCTCGAGAAGCCGCCAACTTCGCCGCCAATTGCAGGGCTCGGCCTGCGCCGCGGCCGGGGGGACTCCCGCCCCGGGAGATGCTGAGCGCGCGGCTCCCACCGGGGCCCCGCGATACTGCCGGGGGGCCCGGACCGCGGGCAGCGCACTCCCAGCCGCGAAGTCCCTTGGCGGCGAACGAAAACAGGTGGAGTGGGCGGGAGGCCTGGGCGCACCCCGGGGGCCCCGCGGACGGGGAGCCGTCGCCGTCTGCCCGCACGGCCCGGGGTGGTCGGCAGCGCCTGGGGAGTCCCTGCTCCAGGCTAGAAGGGGAGCGGCTCTGCAGGGAAGCACCGGTAGGGGGCGGGTGTGTGTGTGTGTGTGTGTGTGTGTGTGTGTGTCGGAATGTGTGTGTCGGTGTGTGTGTCGTGTGTGTGTGTCGGGATGTGTGTGTGTGTGTCGGGATGTGTGTGTCGGTGTGTGTGTGTCGGGGTGTGTGTGTGTGTGTGTGTGTCAGGATGTGTGTGTCAGGATGTGTGTGTCGGGGTGTGTGTGTCGGGGTGTGTGTGTGTGTGTGTGTGTCTCGGGATCCCGAGACCGCGGCTGCCTTTCCAGGCAGCCTCCCCACCGCAGCTTCTCCTGAGAGTGAGGCCAGGGCTGAGCTGTGGAGAAAAATGGATTTGTCCCGGTTCTGCCCCCGACTAGCTGGGTGACTTGGGACTAATTACTTCACCCTCGGCAAGTCTTGTTTTCTTCATCTGTAAAACGAGGGAGTATGTTCATTTTTACCTCTAATGACCCTTCTGGTTCTGACATTCAGTTTGGAATGAATTCTCTTCCAAACTCTGTCTTAGGGAAAAATGTACCCTATCCCTCCCATTGCACCTGTGATCCACCTAATGCTACGCCTAATAAATCCCTTTGCAGAATATTTCATGCCCTTTCTCACCCATTCCCATCTCCTGCATCCCTCCTCTCCAGCCATCTCTCCTCCATCCCACTGTTTGGTTTGGTTTGGTTTTAAACAAAGATTGGAATGCCCTTTTCTGCTAATACCTATTTATCCTTCCAGACCAACTCAGACCTCCCTTCTGGAACACTATCCTGTATCCCGATAGTACATATTTTTTGTTACAGCCTGTCTCTTTCATTAGAATGTAAACTCTGCAAAGACAGGGAATTGTTTTGTTTTCCCTGCTTCCCCAATACTGCCTGGTGCATAGTAGACACTAATAATTGTCGATAAATGCATGTTATCGTTTTCCTCCCCAAAGTTCCTACACCATATGTTAATTCCTCTAACATGGCACTTACCAATCTTATTTTGTAATTATTTCTTTACTTGTCTATCTTTCCACTAGAATATGAGTTCTATAATGACAAGAATACTTTCTTATCTCTATGCAAGCTTAGTGCCTGGCACAGTGCCTGTATCCTGCCTTACATACAATAAGTATTTGCTGAATGAATGAATGAATGAATGAGACTATGGCAAAGCACACAGAATGGCGCTCAACCTTAACTTCCTTCTTGACTGGAAGCTTTAGGCAATAAAGACGTATGTGCCTACATTTTAACGTTTCCAGAAAGGGTGGAAAACTCACAATGGAGACTTCTATTTACAACGGATCCTTTTTTATGTGGAATTTTGACTTCCTGTTTATACGTTATCTTTACTCTACCCTAGCCAGAGAGTTCCTAGAGTTCAGGATGCTGCCACGTTGTAGGCATATACAGGCAGAGTATTTGGGGATGGGAAAATAAACAGTAATTAGTAAAAGTGTAGTGAGGCTGGGAACTGAGATTGTGTGGGAAGGATTTCAAAAAGCTGAAGAAAAGTTGACTCTTGGCAGATGATTTTAAAAAAATGCTCACATTCTTCACACATTCTGTCTGGAATACTTTGGTAATGTGATTGAAGTGCCATTGATAATGCAGACATAACCCTGTCAGAGCCATGCTCCCTTTCAGAGGAACACTCAGCCTCTCCTAGTGAGAAAGGTCTTTATTCCCAGTGGATCATTCCAAGGGAAAAATGGGAGGGGAAGCAACAGGAGAGGAGGGGAAGAAGGGGAAAGTTTTCTTCCTACTGGGTAGACAAGATGGGTTGTTGGGGAAAGTTTTATTATTATTAGTGGAGAAAGGCACAGGGTAACATCACTAAAATTGTTGAAAAGAAGGAAAAAAGTGAAACCCACACCCCATTGTGATGCAGAGAAACCAAGACAATGAGGAGAAAAAAAGTCTGCAAAATAATGAGGAAGTTTGGCTATAGGGGGCCAAAGAGCATACCTGTGTTTACTGGTTTGCCTGCCTTGGCCGGTACAGAGACATGGGCAGCTGGGGCTCCAGACCCAGAGGTGTGAAGACAGTGAAGGAGAGAAGTTTTATCTTTGCAAAGTAAACTTATGAGGGCTTTTCAAGGAAAATGCCCAGGATAGACCTGAAAGACCCAAATAACCCTCTTCCCCCCAATGTATAATGATTGGCCCTTCACATGGAAGCAGAGCCAAGTTCTGTTTCCCCATCTCAGAGACTGGCTGCAGATCTCCAACAAAGGAATAGGCTCTGGGATATCTACAAATCCTCTGCTTAATGTCTCTTGGTTTAAAATCCTTCTGGCTTTTTATCTTTCAACTAGAACGCAGCATTTAAAAGCTCAGCATTGCTAATGAAGATACAGAATTGTTACCATGCAATCACAAGTCCTTCTCTGAGGAAAATTATTAAAGAAATGGAACCACCTCCTCTCCCTCAGTGTGGTTCTGCAGTTGTGCGCTCAAAGGCCAGCTATAAGTTGTGGATGACGCTGCTGTCATCTGACCCATTGTCTTACCCAAGTAAGGCCAGTTCTGGGGCTCAGAACTCTTCACGCAGCTGAGGAGTTGTCCTTCAAGAGGAAGGCAGGAGGATAACAGCTGGACACCACTTGCGATTGCATTTGATACGGAATAAAGGGAGAATAGAACCTTCTGACTGTTTTAGGATGTCCTGTAGTTTCTGCCTAAAGCGACCAAAGAAGGAGAAGAAAGGAAAGAGAGGAGGGAGGCAGCCCGCATTTTGCTGTCCCTGGGCAGCGGGCTGCTGAACATGATGGCCAGCAGGGATCAAAGGAGATATATGGCCTGTGATGGAGTCTTGGAGGGGTAGTATTTGATATCCAGTGTTAAGGTTTCCATTTTGCATTATAATTCTGTCAGTAGGCATTTTTTAAACATTGAACAAATAGTAAAGAAAGAAAATTTAAGAAATGGAAATTGATGATTGCCCCCTATATTGCAAAATACACTCGTCAGTGTCAAACCCTACCCCTAGAATGCTCCTTAGGCTCCCTAGAAGGATGAGAGCTAGCATTTAGTAGATACTGGGGGCTTTGCTTGGTGGTTGATGAAAGTAACCACATTTCGTCCTTATAACACAAGGAAATGATAACAACAGTAGCTAACAGTTTTTTGAGTACTTTTTATATGCCAGATTGTTCTAAGTGCTTTAGATTTATTAATTCATTTAATGTCCATTACAGTGTTTATAGGCACTTTAATATCCTCAATTTACAAATGAGTAAAGTGAAGCATGGAAAGGTTAAACATGCCCAAGGCCACACAGCTACAAAATAGCAGAGCTAGGAATAGAATCCAGGCAGGTTAGCTCCAGAGTTATAACACAGAGTTTGGTCTCTGTGCTTTATTTCCTTAATTTTTACACTGTGCACTATTTTAAGAGGAAGAAACTGAGGTTTAGAGAGGTAAGTGGTATATCCAGTATTTAAACCCAGTTCTGTTTTGATCACAAAGCTTATGTTCAACATGGATTTTTTTCCCCCCAGCAATTGTGCCAAATGAGTATTACCCTTCATAGTAGCCATCCTGGGAAATTACATGCTTATCTCAGAGCTGCACCACCTTTCCTTTTGCGAAGTTATTGAAATGCTAATTCATAAGCCAAAAGGATAAAATTAGGTTTACTACACATTGTTAGTAAAGGCCACATATTGTTACTGCAAGAGCCACATATTTTTCTTGAAATTAGGTAGCATAAGTGCTCCAATATTGTTCTTTTTCTGAATAGTTTTAACTATTCTCGGTTCTTTGTCTTCTCATATAAGGTTTAAAATAAATTTGTAAATTTCTTTTTTTTTTTTTTAAGATTTTTTATTTATTTTTTGACAGAGAGAGACACAGTGAGAGAGGGAACACAAGCAGGGAGAGTGGGAGAGGAGAAGCAGGCTTCCTGCGGAGCTGGGAACCCAATGCGGGGATCGATTCCAGGACCCTGGGATCATGACCTGAGCCGAAGGCAGATGTTTAATGACTGAGCCACCCAGGCACCCCAATTTGTAAATTTCTTTAAAAAAAAACCTTGTCTGAATTTATTGAATCTATTGACTTACTGAATCTATTGACTAATTTAAGGAGGACTGCTAGTTTAACAACATTGAGACTTCTGATCCATGAACATGGCATAGCTCTATTTATGGAGATCTTGAATTTCCCATAATGTTTTGTCATTTTCAGCCTATAGGTCTTGCACATCTTTTGCTAAATTTATTCCTAAATGTTTATGCTATGTTTAAATATTTTTTACAGATTCTATTTATCCATTTGAGAGAGAGAGCACGAGCGGTAAGGAGGGGCAAAGGGAGAAGGAGAAGCAGACTCCCCGCTCAGCAGGGAGCCCCATGCGGGGCTCGATCCCAGGACCCTGGGATCATGACCGGAGCCAAAGGCAGATGCTTAACTGACTGAGCCACCCAGGTGCCCCTTTATGCTATTTTAAATGGAGAAATAAAATTGATTATTGTATATTTTATCCTGCAACCTTGCTAAGTTCATTATTACTTCTAATAGTTTTTTGTGTGTGGATTCCTTAGGGTTTTCTGTATGTCACTTGCAAATAAAGACAGTTTTACTTCTTCCTTTATACTCTGTATTCCAGGGCCTAGCACTGGCTCGGTACTTCCATACAATATTAAAGAAAAGTGGTTAGAGCTAACATCTTAGCCTTTTCCCTGATCTTAGGTGGCAAGCACTGAATCCTTCACATTGTAGCATGACATTAGCTGTCATCTTTTGTAGAATGCCTTAACCAAGTTGGGAAGTTTGCTTTTATTCATAATTTGCTGAGTTTTTTTTAATGATAAAAAGGTATTGAATTTCAAAAAATGCTATTTCTGTACTTACTAAAATGTTCATATTATTTTCCTCCTATATTCTATTAATTTGTTGAATTACACTGATTGATTTTTAGATGTCAAGCCAAACTTGCATTGCCCCTTGATTGTAGCATATAATCTTTTTATATGCTGCTAGATTTGATTTGATAATATGTTGTTGAGGACTTTTACATTTATATTCATGAGGGCTATTGATCTGTAGTTTTTTTTCTTCAGATGTTTTCAACTGGTTTTGGAATCAGGATAATACTGGCATCATAAAATGAGTTGGAAAGTGTTTCTTCCTCCTTTATTTTCTGGAAGAGTTTTCATAGGATTGGTATTATTTCTTCTTTAAATGTTTGATAGAATTCACCAGTGAAGCCATCTGAGCCAGAAGTTTTCTTTGTCAGAATGTTTTTAAATTCCAAATTTCATTTCTTTGTCAGAAGGCTGTTCAAGCATTCTGTTTCTTCTTGAGTCAGCTTTGTAATTTATGTCTTTCCCAGAATGTGTCCATTTCACCTAAATGTTCACATTTAATGGCATAAAGATGCTCATACTAATAATAATGGAGTATTTGGGGTGCCTGGGTGGCACCTCAGTTGGTTGGGCATCTGATTCTTGGTCTCAGCTCAGGTCATGATCTCATGGGTAGTGAGATTGAGCCCAGAGTCAGACTCTGTGCTCAGTAGGAAGTCTGCATGAAGATTCTCTCCCTTTGCCCCTCCCCCACTCTCTCTCGCAAATAAATATTAAATAAGTCTTTTAAAAATTTTAAAAATAATAATGGAGTGTTCTCCTTTTAATGTCTGAAGGATCTGTAATGGAGTGCTCTCTTTCATTACTGATATGGCAATTTCTTATTTTTTTTCTTGGTCAGGTGGGATTGAGATTTATCAATTTTTTTTTTTTTGAAGTGAACATAACCTCAAGATTTTATTGTCTTCATAATATTAACAAAATATGAAGCTTAGAACTGGATCACTTGGCCCTTTCTCTTCTTATCTCCTCCCAGTTCAAAATGCTTGCATCTCTTAGTAGCCAGCATTCTCTTAGATCTGCAATTGGGCTCAACACATTCAAGCCTCAGCACAATCTTCTTTGTAGTTTTAGCCTTTTTCCGGAAAATTGGCTTAGTCTGCCCACCATAGCCACTCTGCTTCCTGTCATAACGCCGCTTTCCCTGGGCATAAAGAGAATCTTTGCCCTTCTTGTACTGTGTCACTTTGTGGGGCTGGTGCTTGCCACACTTCTTGCCGAAAGTCCGGCGGGTTTTAGGAACGTTCACCATGTTTGCGGGAGCGCTATTGGCACGGAAAGGAGATTTATCAATTTTATTAGTTTTTTCAAATGACCAGCTTTTGGTTTTATTAATTTTCCCTTTTTTTTTCCTGTTCTCTATTTCATTGATTTCTGTCTTATCTTTATTATTTCCTTCCTTCTGATTGCTTTGGGTTTAATTTGCTTCTTTTTCTAGTTTTTAAAGGTGGAAACTTAGGTGGAAAAGTGGAAAATTGATTTGAGAGCTTTCTTCTTTTATCTTATAGGCATTCAAAGCTATAACTTATTTCCCTCTAGGTACTAATTAGCATATCCCACAAATTTTGATACGTTGTATTTTTATTATCATTCAGTACAAAATATTTGCTAATCTCTTGTAATTTCTTTTTCAACCTATTGAATATTTAAAGTGTTTAGTTTCCAAATATTTATGATTTTCCTAGTTATCTCACTGTTCTTAGTTTCTAATTTAATTTAATTGTGGTCAGAGAACAAATTTAAAATTTACTGAGACTTATTTATGGTCTAGAATATGGTCTAAGGGCGCCTGGGTGGCTCAGTTGGTTGGGTGTCTGCCTTCGGTTCAGGTCATGATCCCAGGATCCTGGGATCGAGCCCTGCATCAGGCTCCCTGCTTGGCGGGGAGCCTGCTTCTCCCTCTCCCTTTGGCCCTCTCCCTGCTTGTGTGCACTCTCTCTCACTCTCTCTGTCAAATAAATAAATAAAATCTTAAAAAAAAAATATGGTCTATCCTGGTAAACATATTATATACACTTGAAAAGAATGTGCATTTTACTGTTCTTGGGTGAAGTGTTCTATAAATATCAATTAGGTCAAGGTGGTTGATAATATTGTTAACATTTTCTATCTTTGCTGATTTTTGTTTGTTTACTCTATCAATTTTTGGGAGACATTATAATCTCCAGTTTTGATTACATATTTCTTCCTTTAATTCTGTCAATTTTTGCTTCATATATTTTGAAGCTGTTATTGAGCGCAGGCAAATTTGCGATTTTCATGTCACCTTGACTAACTAAAATTTTCATTATTCTGAAGTGCCCTTCTTTATCTTTGGTAACACATTTTGTTTAGAAATCTATTTTGTTTGTTACTAATATAGCCACGCCAGCCTTCTTATGCTTACTCTTTACATGATATATCCTTTTCTATCCATCTATTTTTGATCTATCTCTGTCTTTATATTTAAAGTATGTCTATGTGTTTTTTTAAGTAGACTTTAATTTTTAGAGCAGTTTTCAGTCCACAGTTAAACTGAGCAGAAAGTATAGAGAGTTCCCATGTATCCCTGCCCCCAAACACACACACCGTCCCCAGTGTCAACACCGCACACCAGAGTGGTACATATGTTACAACCAACACTGACGTCATCGCCACCCGAAGTCCATAGTTTACATTAGGATTCACACTTGGTATTGTACATTCTATGAGTTTTAACAAACATATAGTAACATGTATCCACCACTGTAGTATCATACAGAATAGTTTCAATCCTCTAAAAACCTGCTGTGTTCTGCCTATTCCTCCTCCCCCCACCCCATTCCCTGGCAATCAGATATTTTTACTGTTTTTGTAGTTTTGCCTTCTCCAGAATGTCATAATAGAATCAAACAGTATGTAGCCTTTCAGACTGGCTTGTCTCATTTAGTAATATGCATTTAAGTTTCCTCCATGTCTTTTTGGTGGCTTAATAACTCAATTCTTTTCAGCCCTGAATAATATTCCTTGTCTGGATGTACCACAGTTTATCCATTCCCCTACTAAAGGACATCTTGGTTATTTGGGGAATTTTTGGCAATTATGAATAAAGCTGCTTTAAACATCATGTGAAGATTTTTGTTTGTACAAAAGTTTTTAACTAATTTGGGCAAATACCAAGGAATGTAATTGCTGGATCATATGGTTTATTTGTAAGAAACCACCAAACTATCTTCCAAAGGGGCTGTACCATTTTGCACTCCTACCAGCAATGGATGAGAGTTCCTGTTATCCACATCCTCACCAGTATTTAGTGTCACTAGTGTTCTGAATCTTTGCCATTGTAATAGGTGTGCAGTGGTATCTCTTTGTTTTAATTTGTAGACTCCTGATGACACATGATGTGGCACATCTTTCATATGTTTATTTGCCATATATATATATATATATATATATATATATATGTGATTTTATTTATTTATTTATTTGACACAGAGAGAGAGGGAGAGGGAGAAGCAGACTCCCCACTGAGCAGGGAGCCCAATGCGGGGCTCCATCCCAGGACCCTGGGATCATGACCTGAGCCGAGGGCAGATGCTCAACCGACTGAGCCACCTAGGTACCCCTATATATATCTTTTTCACTGAGGTGTTACATTTGGCTTTTTAATCCATTTAAAAATAATCATCAATTTTAGTCTTTTGATTGGAGTGTTTAGGTTATAAACATTTAATGTAATTACTGATATGGTTGGGTTGGGTTCTATCATTTTATTTTAAAGATTTTATTTATTTGACAGAGAGAGAGAAAGAGAGAGAGAGAGTGTACAAGCAGGGGAGTGGCAGGCAGAGGGAGAAGCAGACTCTTGGCTGAGCAGGGAGCCCAACTCGGGGCTTGAACCCAGGACCCTGGGATCGTGACTTGAGCCAAAGGCAGGTGCTTAACTCACTGAGCCACCCAGGCGCCGTGGTTCTATCATTTTATATTTTTGTTTTCTACTTTTCTCTCCTGACATTTACTTCTCCATTTCCCATTTCCTGCCTTTTAAAAAATATTACTTTAATATTTTATAAATTATTCCATTTTTGTTTTATTGATGGCTTTTTAGCTACAGTGTTTACATTTTTATTTCAGCGGTTGACCTATAAATTATAAAATACATCCTTAACTTTTCATAGCCCATTTAAAGTTAATAATGTACTTCTTCATCTAGAGATGAAAAGTGCAATTTCTGAAAAAAATTCAACAGATGGACTTAACTACCAAATGGATGTGATAAATGAAAGAATAATAAACTTTAAGGTAGAGCAACCAAAATTACTCAAGCTCATACCACACCAGAATCTACTTCCATTTCCTCTTCAGTACCTTCCGGTAGTCACTTTATATATGATGTCCAGGTTTTAGAGTTATTTTCTGCAAGAATGGTCATAATACCCAGAATGGTCCATAATATCCAGAGGTAGAAGCCTGTATATTATTCTTATGAGATGTAATGCTCAGCTTTATCACCCACCTTACTCATCACAGTTGTCCTGAGTGACCCCAGTTCCAAAAATCAAATCCACCTCCACAGGATAAAGACTCATCTAGAATACTGGGAATAATTTGGTATGTGCCCTGAAGACAATTTTAAGGGCATTGAGCAATGGAAGCATAATTGCACTAAGTCTGTAATATCTTAAGGTGACAGAGACTAATATTCCATAATATCTGTTTTTCTCTTCTCTCTTAGTAAAACAAACAAAAAAAATCCTGACTTTTAGCTATTATGGATAATAGCTACATTTCCCAGACTGGCCATGTAACTAAGTTTTGGTCAATGGGATAAAAATAAAAGTGCCAAGTTCAACTTTATATGAAGTATCATTAATGGGAGGTACTATGGGCTGAATGTTTGTGTGTCCCTCAAATTCATGTGTTGATTAACATAACAATAAAAAAATTTAAAAAAAACAGAACAGGGGAAAAAAAAAATTCATGTGTTGAATAATCCCCAAGAGTGATGGTATTAGGAGATGGAACATTTGGGGAGGGCTTAAATCATGAGGGTGGAGCCCTCATGAATGAGATCGGTGCCCTTATAAAAGAGGCTCCAGAGAGATTCCTTGCCCCTTCCCCCATTTGAGGACAACAGCTAGAAAGCACTGGCTGTGAACCTGGAAGAGAGCCCTCACCTTTGCTGGCACACTGATCTTGGACTTTCAGCCTCCAAAACTGTGAGAAATACATGTATAAGCTACACATTCTGTGGTATTTTGTTATAGCAGCCCAAAAAGACTAAGATAGGCAGTGAGCCCTTTTTGACTCTTTCTTTCCCCTGCCGGCTGGAATGTAGATGGGATAGCTCAGTTCATGCGGCCATACTTCTTGAGGTTGAAGGAGCCTGGATCCATGACACCATGGAGCCCCTAAGTCTGCCCTACAGACCTTTTATGTGAAAGAAAAAATAAACTTACATATTGCTTAACCACTATTATTTTGGATTTCTGAAAAACTCAGCCAAAGCAAATCCTGATTATATTATGGTCATTAAATTACAGAGGAAAAAACGTCCTATTATCTTGTAGTCGAACCATCTATACTGGAAGAATGGTATTACTGAGTGACCCTGCCAGCAATCATCCCACCTACTCTTTAGATAAAGAGTGTGTATAAATTAGGGGCGCCTGGGTGGCTCAGTCGCTTAAGCGTCCAGTTCTTGGTGTCATCTCAAGTCATGATCTCAGGGTTGTGAGATTGAGCTCCGAGAAGGGCTCCACGCTCAGCGCAGTTTCTGCTTGTACTCCTCCCTCGCTCCTCCCCTGATCTCTTTCTCTCTCTCAAATAAATAAATAAAATCTTAAAAAAAAAAACCCTAACCCTAATACATCCCAGGGCTGAAGTATAGTTCCTGCTGAATGTGTCCATAAAATCTACCCCAAGCCATCATTCCACCCATGCAAATCTATGCTCTATTCCAAATAAACTTTCTCCAATTGAATGTTTCCATTCTCTTCTCCCTCAGTCCTGCCCTGAGTGATTCGTTCATTTATGCATTCATTCATTCATTCATTCACTCATTCATTCAGCAGATACACCCAGACACCTACCTTGATGTCTATCTTACTCTGAATTCATCTTGGCAAAAATGTTGCAGAAGTTGAGAGTTGCCTGAGACCAGCCGTCAGCCTCACAATGACCCTGTTGACCCTAATTCCGCCTCACATTATTGTCATGGCGCTGCCTAAATTCAACAAAAAGTCAAAACTAAGAGACTGATTTCTAGAAAAGAGCTGGAAAGGACCTAAGAGGTCATCTACTTCCAGCTTCTTTTATTAATATGAGTGAACTGAGGCCCTGACACACTTGAGACTTGCCCAAGGTTACAGAGTGCCAAAGCTGCAACCAGGACTCAGATTTCCCCACCCCGCCCAGCCCTCTGTTCTTTCCTCCCTTCTTACTTCCTTCATTCACACTTAATCCAAATACAAAGATTACATATCTATTACTTTGATTAGAAAATATGAACATTTTACTTTAAAAACCATCCCAGTTATACTCAGTGTCAAAGAAAGAAATTACCTTTGGTGATTTGTCTTTGAATTTATTCTCAGTTTACCCTGAAGAGTGAACATGCCAGCAACCCAGACCAGGACCTTTGCTCCGACTAGAGCCCTTAGGACTGAAAAAAATTAAGTCAGGTGAAAGTCACATGCTTATTTACAAGGTAGGTTTTCAGTGCAAGTTTCCAGCCAAATGCCTTCTGCCTAAGGCTAATTCTCAGAAATTCCTCTACGGTTCCACCACTCTGTGTATGACTGTTGTCTTACACTTTGTGCTAGTGAAGCTGACTTCTGGTGTGTGCACGTGTGTGCGCGCGCACACACACACACACACACATAGTCTTTGTTCCCCTGATTTAAGGTGATACAACCGTCATCCATAATAAGTGGGCAGTTTCCAGAAGAAAGCTTGTGCTTCAGACCTGTGATTCTGCCCTTCTACTGTGGGAACGGCTGCCAAGTCCACAATTTCAATCTATATTCTCCAGGAGAGCAATGAAAGCATTTAAAACAACAACAACAACGAAACTTCTTTTGTTTTTTATTTCATTTACTTGTCATTTCTATTCCTACATAATGGTTCCGGGACTATACCTTTTGTGTGCTTTCGATTGATTGATTGATTGATTGATTTCTATTGATTTTGTTTTTAAAGCAGGATATTTTTTGTGCCCTGGCCTTGTCTTCAGAGACAGAATCTGCCTATAATTCAAACATCCTCAGTAACCTCAAGTGTCTTCTTGGAACATTAACTCTTGGTACTTTTTTGGGTCTCATCTAACTCAGGGGTAGAGACCTAGAGCAACCTTTGGGTATTTATTTTTAAGTAATCTCTACATCTAACATGGGGCTCAAGCTCACAACCCTGAGGTCAAGAGTTGCATGCTCTACCGACAGAACCAGCCAGGCGCCCCAACCTTTGGTGCTTAAACATGGATTCCAACCCACTGCCTGGTGCTGAGGGTTGGAGAATAGGGAGAGTATACTGTATTTCTACTCTCTGACCCAGCAGGCTCCAACGTTAGTCATTGCACCAAGAAATGAAAAAGCGGGTAGAAAAAACAGAAAGTTGGCAAGAGTTCTGAGGGCTGGGTTCAAGGAAGTGCTCAAACTTGCGAGCATTAAATTTGGAATTAAAAAATCAGTATGATGGTTCATTGAATCAAAATAGCAGCATAAATACAAAAAAAAAAAACACTATCGTTTTCTGGCTGGGCAAACCAGCAGGCTGTGTGGAGCCTAAGAATGTTGCAAAGCAGAAGCAAACATTCAAAGGAAATCTCTAAAGACAGACAAAGTAAATATAAAATGTTTTTTGGCTTAGAAGATAAGACTGTCCTTAGAGGGCATGTCGGGACCTTAATTATTTACCTTAGGACATTTGTGAGCCAGCCAGAGCTGCCAAGTTACAAGAATAAAACAGGCTTTTCACCATAAGCAAGATAAATACAAAGAAGATTAAGAGCAGGTGGAACCAAACCTCAGAGCCACCCTTTCCTCAAGCAGCCTCAAAGTCTTCCACATTCCAACAGAGAAAGACCAGAATTGCACTGCAATGATTCCGAACCTGCAGGTGAAAATCCAGGGCTACCCATGGGAGTTAGGATGGAAGAAAATAAAAATATGACACCTTACCAGATGTAGTATGTGCACTGATCAGCAGGGAGTGCTCCTGTTGACCTTTTTCCGTGCTCCAGGGAGGGGTGGTATCAGACCAGGATTTGCTTTGGGTAGCCTTAGTTTTGAATTTTTCAACTTTCTTGCCTGGGCTCACAAGTTATTTTTTATCTGCATTCAACTCCGTGATCCACATGGCTATTGATACTATAACCATTTTTTTGAGCATCTGGGATCCAAAAGGTGTGGGCGGCATAAGTGGAAGCTATAGACTCCATCATTTGGGTCCTCTGCCCCTCCATGAATAGTCCCTGGGAGGAAGGGACTGATCCTACCGCAAGGACTGAACAGGGCATGAGACGGCCATTGCAAGAAGGGAAACAGAGGCTTGAGCAAAGTGGAATGAATGTGAGAAACATAATACCTGGATTGCCTGGTCAAAGCATACTGAGGACAGTCATAGGGCCGAAGAGCTAAAAGGGGCCAACGGGATCATCTGATTCCAAATCCCACCTGATTCAGAATTCCTCTGATTGAGAATTGTGACCAATGGTCAGTCAACCTCTGCTTGCAATATTCAGAGATATTTTTGGCAGGCAAAGAATTGCAGCACTCAGATCCCTTTCCAAGAAAGGACTTAGCAACCCAGCTTCCCTGGAGGTCTGATAACCTCCAGCTGTTAGTGCCTTCAGGGTCCGCCTCAGCTTTTCAATCTTCTCTGGGAGTCCCCAGCCAAAGGCTGAGCAAAGTGGTGGCATAAAGACCTGACCATTTCTGCCCAACAGGGCACTCCTCTTAGTGGATAATGTTTGCTTTGGAGCTCTTCACTGGCCTGGCAGAGACTTAGTCAGAACTACAGTCTGAAGGCTCTCCTGCCCAATCTTGCTTTCTCTCCTGTCCAAGTGTTACACCTCAGTAAGCCTTAATACATGAAGCACAGGGGATTTTTTTTAGAGCATGAGCTATTCCTTTTATATATATATATATATATATATTTTTTTTTTTTTTTTAATTAAGTAAACTCTATCCGCAACGTGGGGCTTAAACTCATGACCCTGAAACTAAGAGTTGCATGCTCTACTGACTGAGCCAGCCTGGGCATAAGCTATTCTTTATGATACTGTAACGGTAGAAACATGACACTACACGTTTGTCAAAACCCATAGAATTTTACAGCACAAAAAGTGAACCTTAATGTATATGCATTAAAGAAGAATCACTTAGGAGGTGAGGGGATTCCAGGATGGAATGCAGACTAACAAAACAATCTAACTGTATTACAAATATACAAAACACCTGTACTTGAAGGGGTTGGGGGAAAGGTGCTGACCTAAGTAACTCTGGGAACAGGTGGAGTCTGTAAGACTAATGGCCATTAAACTACACATAAGCACTGTATTCTGGCTGATAAAGTTGTTTCCCACAGGAGCACACGTTCACAATTCTAATAACACTATACATGTATATTGCAATTGAACAATGAAGTAAATGGATGGCAGATGGTGGGAGCCAGCTTTCTCGGCTTAAGTGAGAAGTTACAGGTAAGCAAAGGGAGGTCTAGAAAGAGCCATGTGGTAATAAATCAGAGTTGGAGGCATCAATATGAATCCATGTTTTGTTCCATAAAGATTCAGATGGTTACATATAGAAATATTTATAAATATGTGTATATACCCAGGTTAGTATACACACATATATCTTGCTCTATCAGCTGAGAGGGCATAAAATCAACAGCCCCTCAGTAGCAATAAGCATATGTAGCACCCAGAGCTTGGTTTTCAATTCCTTTCTCCAATAAAAGGAAACAGGACTACTTGGAGAAATGGGTGATTCTAGGACTGGGGCAAGAAATATACAAGGTGACCCTGGAGCTTCATATAGTGCCAGAAAGTAAAAAAGTGCTCAAGAAAGAAACAAACACAACACCAAAACCCACATTGATAGAGGTATAACATAGGGACACAGAAGCCAACTGAAAGAGTTCCCTATGGCCAAAGTTGGAACAAGTTGAGAAATGAAATTAACAAATTAGTGTTGGATTATAACCTGAAGTATGAAATAATTACACATAAGTTTCTACAATATAAGTAAACGATTTAACAAATAAATAAATGAAGAGACAAATGTTCCATGAAGAAAAATTCCAAATAACTTGTGTAGATACTCCAATCTCAATGAGGGAATGCTTAACTCTCCACTCCTTAAGCATGGGTGGCACATAGTGGCTTCCTTCCAAAGAGTACCGTATGGAAAGAGGAAAAAAGAGTCACTTTGCAGTGGAGAAATCCGACAAACACTGCTTCAGCCATGTGATCAAGGTAAACACCAGTCGTGATAAGTCATGTTGACAGTATGTGTCCTTTTTTTTTTAAAAGATTTTATTTATTTATTTATTTGCCAGAGAGAGAGTGAGCGCACAAGCAGGGGGAGCGGCAGGCAGAGGGAGAAGCAGGCTTCCCGCTGAGCAAGGAGCTGATGCAGGACTCGATCCCAGGACCCTGGGATTATGACCTGAGCTGAAGGCAGACACTTAAGCAACTGAGCCACCCAGGCATCCCAGACAGGATGTATCCTTGATATGATGCAAGGAAACAGTACTTTACTTCTGTGGTTTTCCTTCTAAGAACCCATAACCACAGTATAATTGTGAGAACAACATAAAACAAATTCCAATTGAGACATTTTACAAAATACAGGATCAACGGTCCTCAAAACTTTCCGGGTTGTCAAAAACAAGGAAATCTGAGAAACTGTCAAACTAAAAGTAACCAGAGGAGTTATAACTACTAAATGCAATAAGGCACCCAGGATGGGATCTGGAACAGAAAGAGGACATTAGGTAAAAACTAAAGAAATTAAATAAAGTATGGACTTCAGTTAATAATAATGTATCAATATTGGTTCATTAATTGTGATATATGTACCACACAAATATTAAATGTTAATTACAGGGGATTCTGTATGTGGGTTATATTGGAACACTCTATACTATCTTCATAATTTTTCTGTAAATCTAAAACTGTTGTAAAATGAAAAGGTTGGTTTTTTTTTTTTTTAAGATTTTATTTATTTATTTGACAGAGAGAGACACAGACAGAGAGGGAACACCAGCAGTGGGAGTGGGAGAGGGAGAAGCAGGCTTCCTGCTGAGCAGGGAGCCCGATGCGGGGCTCGATCCCAGGACCCTGGGATCATGACCTGAGCTGAAGGCAGACACTTAACGACTGAGCCACCCAGGCGCCCTGAAAAGGTTGTTTTTAAAAACACTCCCTTATATTGTTAAAACTAACTTTCTCATATTTAGCTAACATCTGCCTGCCAAGAGTCTTTACCACCTTGAGTGATGTTTGATGATCCTCTGCCTGGATCCCTCCTACCCTAGATCTTCATGTGCCTGCCTTTATTGTCATTCAGGACTCAACTCAAACATCACCACCTCAGTGAGGGTGCTTCCAACTACTCAGTCTGAAGAGGCATCTCCTAATCCCCAACCCTATCGTCTTATCTTGTCTTGGTTTCTTCTGAAATTACTTTTATTTTTATGTATCGTCTTATAACCACCCCCACACATGAGGCCCAGAACCTCATTATTCTTGCCCACAGCAATCTTCACAAGTACCTAGAAAACAGTCTGGAAATACAGAGAACACTCAAGGAGATTTATTAGTTGAATGAACAAATGAAAAAATTGGTCTGCTTTCTTCGACATGATAGTTCTTTGAACATATGGACTTGCATGCCTCCAAGTTTTCTTTACTTCGAGCTGGAAACCTCTAGATTCTTCACATGTTTCTCACTTAACATAGGCCTCTGGTACCGGATGATGATACGGTAGTAATAAAATTATGTATGTATTTATTTATTTATTTATTTAGTGCTTTATCATATACTGTGCGCTGTGGTAAGTAAGCACTTTTAAAACAGCTTCTCTTTTATCCGCACAAAATTTATGCTCTATAAGTCAGGCATTGTTGGATGATTTCTGGAATGTCATTATCCCCCTTAAAAATGGCCCCAGATCTGGACTCTACCAATGAAATACATTCTAGACAAAAGAACTATTGCCTTCTCTGATGTCTTTGTCCATCAACATGACCTATTTGGGGGATAGGTTTGCTTAAGCAGCAGTGAAGCCATGCTTTTACTGCTGTCCTCTGCCAGTGGTCATCACACTGGTCTGTGATGAGATAAGGAGCTTGTAGCAGACTGTAAACCACCCACATCACTAAGGACACTGTTCAGTTCAGCTGGTTTGTTTTTCACAGCAAGACCTTCTCAATGAAGGAAGCTGTGTGTTGGTTTCTAGTCTGACACCAGCTCTTCATCTTGTTGTGGACTGCCTCTCTGAATAGCACTGATCTCAGCCACAATTCTTAGCATTGTTTTCTTATTCTGTGTTGTAACAGACTCAATATTTAGTTCATTCCTGCTGCCAACCAACTTCGAGCAAACGACTCAGGGTAGAAATCCTACAAAGAATACTCAAAGATTGCCCAGAAGGAGGGCAGTTGGTGAGAAAATGTGAGAAGAAGGTGAGAGGGTGGCATAGTGGAGAAGTCCTTAGACTGAGTCCTATGACCTCTAGTTTAGTCCTGGATCTGTCATTCGCCAGCTGTGGGTAGGGAAATTCTCTCCAGTTCTCATTTTCCTCATCTGTGAAAGAAGGTGATGGAGGTAGATAAATTCTTTCAGTTCTTGTGCTCTAGGTTTTAACTCCTTGAGTCAAATGACTTCCACATACTAAATGTCCCTAGGCTGAGCCTTTCCACAACTTGTGTGTCCCCATCACATCTGCCACCATTTTGTTTCCCACAAAGTTTTGCCTGGTGACGACACAACCGGCTTCAGAACGGGAATGTCACAGTGATATCCAGCAGCCAGGCCCAAAGATAAGGGAATTAGAGTCTAGGGGCTGAAAGGCATCTTCAGCAATATGTGTCTCCCAATGATTGAGCAATGCTTTTGTCAAACATAGAGGTATCAATAAATGCATGCCATCAGATTTTTTCTGGAGGTTTCTGGTACTGCATATAAAGGGCTTGAAAGTTACTACTCTGTCCTAAGAGCAAGTAAAAAGCTGAACAGACTGAAAAATCAACAACTCTTCTTGGATCTGTAGGAGAGGGAATGACATCGGACAAACCACTCCACCCAAGATTGGAGAGACCAACAGGTGAGTACAGAAAGTCATTGCTTACCAGAACAGAGATTCATAAGCAGAACCACCATGGAAATAATTTGGATATTGAGAAATTGATTCTAAAGTTTAAATGGAGAGGCAAAAGACCCAGAATGGCCAACACAATTTTGAAGGACAGGAACTAAATTTTAGGACTGACACTACCCAACTTCAAGACTTACTATAAAGCTACAGTACTCAAGACAGTGTGGTACTGGTGAAAGAATGGACAAATAAATCAATGGAACAGAACAGAGAGCACAGAAATAGACCCATCTACAAACAGACCCATATACATTCTGTCAAAGGAGCAAAGGCAAGACAATGGAGCAAAGATAGTCTTTTCCAACAAAAAGAAATAAAAGGCATCCGAATTGGCAAAGAAGAAGTCAAACTCTCACTCTTTGCAAATGATATGATACTTTATGTGGAAAACCCAAAAGACTCCATCCCAAAACTGCTAGAACTCATATAGGAATTCAGTAAAGTGGCAGGATATAAAATCAGTGCACAGAAATCAGTGGCATTTCTATACACCAGCAACAAGACAGAAGAAAGAGAAATTAAGGAGTCGATCCTATTTACAATTGCACCCCAAACCACAAGATACCTAGGAATACATCTAACCAAAGAGGCAAAGAATCTGTACTCAGAAAACTATAGAATACTCATGAAAGAAATTGAGGAAGACACAAAGAAATGGAAAAATGTTCCATGCTCATGGATTGGAAGAACAAATATTGTGAAGATGTCCATGCTACCTAGAGCAATCTACACATTTAATGCAATCCCTATCAAAATACCATCAACTTTTACAAAGAAATGGAACAAATAATCCTAAAATTTGTATGGGACCAGAAAAGACCCCGAATAGCCAGAGGAATGTTGAAAAAGAAAAGCAAAGCTGGCAGCATCACAATTCCGGACTTCAAGCTCTATTACAAAGCTGTCATCATCAAGACAGTATGGTACTGGCACAAAAACAGGCACATAGATCAATGGAACAGAATAGAGAGCCCAGAAATGGACCCTCAACTCTATGGTCAACTAATCTTTGACAAAGCAGGAAAGAATGTCCAATGGAAAAGACAGTCTCTTCAACAAATAGTGTTGGGAAAATTGGATAGCCACATGCAGAAGAATGAAACTGGACCATTTCCTTACACCACGCACAAAAATACACTCAAAATGGATGAAAGACTTCAATGTGAGACAGGAATCCATCAAAATCCTTGAGGAGAACACAGGCAGCAACCTCTTCGACCTCAGCCACAGCAACTTCTTCCTAGAAACATCATCAAAGGCAAGGGAAGCAAGGGCAAAAATGAACTATTGGGACTTCATCAAGATAAAAAGCTTTTGCACAGCAAAGGAAACAATCAACAAAACCAAAAGACAACCGACAGAATGGGAGAAGATATTTGCAGATGACAGATCAGATAAAGGGCTAGTATCCAAAATCTATAAAGGACTTATCAAACTCAACACCCAAAGAACAACTAATCCAATCGAGAAATGGGCAGAAGACATGAACAGACATTTCTGCAAAGAAGACATCCAAATGCCCAACAGACACATGAAAAAATGCTCAACATCACTAGCCATTAGGGAAATACAAATCAAAACCACAATGAGATACGACCTCACACCAGTCATGATGACTAAAATTAACAAGTCAGGAAATGACAGATGTTGGCAAGGATGCAGAGAAAAGGGAACCCTCCTACACTGTTGGTGGGAATGCAAGCTGGTGCAGCCACTCTGGAAAACAGTATGGAGTTTCCTCAAAAAGTTGAAAATAGAGCTACCCTATGACACAGCAATTGCTCTACTGGGTGTTTACCCCAAAGATACAAATGTAGTGATCTGGAGGGGCACGTGAAGCAATGTTTGTAGCAGCAATGTCCACAATAGCCAAACTATGGAAAGAGCCAAGATGTCCATCAACAGATGAATGGATAAAGAAGATGTTATATATATATATACAATGGAATATTATGCAGCCTCAAAAAAATGAAATCTTGCCATTTGCAATGATGTGGATGGAACTAGAGGGTATTATGCTAAGCGAAATAAATCAATCAGATGAAGATAAGTATCATATAATCTCACTGATATGAGGATTTTGAGAAACAAGACAGAGGATCATAGGGGAAAGGAGGGAAAAATGAAACAAGACGAAACCAGAGAGGGAGACAAGCCATTAAGAGACTCTAAATCTCAGGAAACAAACTGAGGGTTGCTGGAGTGGAGGGGGTGGGAGGGATGGAGTGGCTGGGTGATGGACACTGGGGAGGGTATGTACTATGGTGAGCACTGTGAATTGTGTAAGACTGATGAATCACAGACCTATACCCCTGAAACAAATAATACATTATATGTTAATAAAAAATTAAAAAATAAAATAAAATACATTAACCCAATAAAATAGTTAAAATCTAAAAAAAACCAGACACACACACAAAACAAACAAGCAAACAAAAAAGATAGTGTTTTCAACATATGATGCTGGAACAACTGGACCTTATACCCTTCACAGAATTAATTCAAAATCGATCACAGACCTAAATGTGAAATGCAAAACTAGGGGCTCCTGGATGGCTCAGTCGGTTAAGCATCTGACTTCAGCTCAGGTCATGATCCCAGGGTCCTGGGATCGAGCCCCACGTCGGGCTCCCTGCTCAGTGGGGAGTCTGCTTCTCCCTCTGCCCCTCCCCCCTGCTTGTTCTCTCTCTGTCTCTCTTGCTTGCTCACTCTCTCTCAAATAAGTAAGTAAATAAATAAATAAATAAAATCTTAAAATTGTTCTGAAGGGATTCATCAGTGCCTTTGTCACTCTCTGTAGTAAGCTGAACAATGACCCCAAAGATATCAGGTCCCACTCCCTGGAACCTATAAATGTGACCTTACTTAGAAAAATGTTATTTTATTGGCAAATGGAATTAAGGATCTTGAAACGGACAGATTATCTTGGATTATCTGGGTGGGCCCTGAATGCAATCACAAGAGTCCTTATCAAAGGGACGAAGAGGAAGATTTCACACACAGAAGAGGAACAGGCAATGCGACCACAGAGGCAGATACTGAAGTGATGTGCCCACAAGCTGTGGAATAGTGGCAGCCACCAGAAGCTGAAGAAGTCGAGGCGCAGATTCTCTCCTACAGCCTTTGGAGGAGCATGGCCCTGTTGAGACCTCGATTTCTGCCCAGTGACACTGATTCTGGACTTCTGATCTCCAGACCAGTGAAAGAATACATTTCTGCTGTTTGAAGCCACCGAATATGCGGTCATTTGTTGTAGCAGCCACAAGAAACTCATACACCATCTTCCTAAATGTCACCTTCCTTTCATATAGATTTTTCATTCCGTAATGAATAAAGCCACCCACATGTATCAGTCAGGACCCTCTCCAATTTGAGTGTTTAATCCAGGGACTGTAGACGAAGGTGTGAGTAGAGTTTGAGAGACCTCAAAGAGTGTCCGTTTCACAGAGCTGACCGGTGGGGGAGACTCCGGCACCACCCCGGGCCTCGCGGGTTAGGGGGACAGAAGCTGTGTGCAGACAGACGGCCGTCTGACAGGAGCTGTGGCCTGCAGTTAGGGGACACATTTGGCCCACCGCAGAGGAGCAGGGAGAATAAGCACCTCATATCACTCTCTTCTGTGGCTCTGATTTCCTGCTAGTGGCCTCTGGTCACAAATGCAAGGCAGCCATCCAGGTCAGCCTCCTGGACACAGAGAAGAGTGGCGAAGAGTGGAGAGTGGATTTATAAGGGCAGATGGAAATATCTGGCACCCATTTAACTTCAATCCCTTCTCAAGACCGTCCACATAACAGATGGGCTTTGTGAGACAGAGGGCCCCCTGGATCCTAGCTCTGTGGCCTTGGGCAAGTCCCTACTTCCCTAGGCTTCCTTCTCCTCATCTGTAAAATGAAGGAATTAGACTAGAAAGTCTTTAAGATCCCTTTCAGCTCTAATGCTCAGGATTTGAGAAGCAGACTAAATGCCTTCCCAGGCTGAGGCTGACCTGTGTCTAGAGTCCTGACAGCTGTTTACTTACGAAAACATAAACAGGCCTCTCTTTTCCATGACGTATCTCTGCACCCGTGCAAGGGTGTGCAGCGCACGCTGGTTATGGAGCTACTCCAAGGGAAGGAGCAGGCTGTGCTCCCTCAACGTGGACATGTCACAGGCATGCTGGAAAAGGGAACGGGGGCCTAGAAGACCAGACCGGGCCCTGGACAGCCAACGGCGTGATGTGAGGAGCAAGCCACTCACCCAACGGCCAGGACGCTGGTCAGTGGGCACGTCTGCTCGTTCCTCAAGAAAACTCTGGGGGGCCTCAGCAGCTGGGCAGCAGCTGGTGCAGCCCTCGGCCCTCGGGCTGGCCCGGCAACTCCACTGGCAGGCCCAGCAGAGGGGTGGCTGCCAGCAACCACACAGATGGTAATAATTAGCCAGAGAGTCAAACTATGGAAAGTTCCAAGGGTCCAGGAGAGCCCCACACTGAACAATGAACATACACCGAGCCTTCCCCTGCTGCCTTGAGACATTTTGTTCTGTATTATGCCTGCCTTTTCAACTTCTCCTGTCTGCTTCTGTCTCTTTGGAACCTCTTTTTCAAAATGGAGGATGAAGCAAAGGAAGAGAATATCTTCATGAGCCCTCCAGGCCTCCAGAAGATGTGAACTACCTGCCCCTCCCCCCCAATCCCCATATACCTTGGGTGGCCTGGGATAAACAACAGATTTCCTCCCTGCCCCTAGCCCCACCCGTCATCATTAACTAGGACCCTCCATAACTCCTGATGGGCCCCACATGAGCACTCGTTTATAAGTATATGACTTGGCGGTGGGGGGCCTAACAAGGACCTCTATCCCTAAATCCTTAGAAACCCTCCCCAAACTGCTGATTCCTAAATTCCATTTTGTTCTCAACAAAACAATTTGACCCTCTTTGTACACACAACCACACTTGGGAAACGTGTGCTTTAAGGTTGCTCAGTGAGTTAAGGGCCCCAAGGTCCTATTGGAGATGAGGAAAGAAGAGGAGTCAGCGTGTGAGAAACTGAGAAGGTGGGTGGAAGCGGGGGGGGGGGGGGGGGGGTGGGGGGGGGGGGGTGGGGGTGGGCCAGGAAGGACAAAAGGACAGAGAGAGAGGGCCCTGGGCACTGATGGATGGCATCACCCACTTCACACCACTGCCTACAGCTGTCCCTGTTGAGTCGGTGCTATAAATGTTTTCTGAAAATTCAGATAAGCAGCTTCTCTATCAAGAAAACAAGAGATAAGAAACAGCACAGAGGACCATAGGGGAAGGGAGGGAAAACGGAATGGGAAGTCATCAGAGAGGGAGACAAACCATGGGAGACTCTTAACTCTAGGAAACAAACTGAGGGTTGCTGGAGGGGAGGTGGGTGGGGGATGGGGTAACTGGGTGAAGGGCATAAAGGAGGGCACGTGATATGATGAGCACCGGGTATTATACGCAACTGATAAATTATTGAACGCTACATCTGAAACCAATGATGTACTTATATGTTGGCTAAGTGAATTAAAAAAAACACACACAAGGGAAGCTTGCACTGTGGACCTCAGACCCTCAGAAAGGAGCTTGCCTTTCCAGCGATGGGGTAGAGTACAACCGCGGAATGTGGTTAGGGGGTGCCTGGGGGGGTCTCCCTCTTCCGAAATGCTTCCCCTATTCATTGCCACCACGAAATCTAAGTCTCCCACTAGAGCCAAACCTGCATATCAATTCATTTATTAATCACTTCCCAGTGGTTTGCTAACAGTCAAGCACTGGCCAAAGGGAATTCTGATGGACAAGAACTAGGATTAATTTTAGATACAGGGTACTGACGGTGTTAGGTGCAGAGCAGGGCTCAGTGGGAGGCTGCAGCTGGGACCTTCTCTGTCTTGTCAGAAAGTGACCGAGATCCTTGCAGAAGAGGAGGGAGGAATCCCTGGACACCAGGACTCTGGGAGAGCCTGGAGACAGGTTAAGATGGCAATCCGCGCCACAGGGTTACCCACACCGGGCCCTGCCTGACAATATGCTTGCTTAGATGCAGGTGCACCGGACCCCCCCGCCGACCCCCCCCATATCAGGCACCCTTTGTATCATCTGCCCCCTGTTCTCCAAAATGCCTGAGTGCTGCACTCAGACCTCATACTGTGGGTGTTCTGCTCCCTCCATCCTCTTCTAAACATGGCGCATTTCAAACAGACAGAAATGGACTAAGTCAGGGAGGATTAGATCTACTATAACCGTACTGTAAGCTTTAAGCACCCACAGGCAAACCAGACAGTCCTGAGTTAGCGCCGACCCTAGCGCTTACCAGCTGTATGTGTTTGTGCATATTGTTTCCTCCTCTAGACCTCGGGTTCCTCATTTGTAAACTGGGGATAATAAGAGTTGTCACTCGATGTGCAGTTTTGAGGATTAAACAAATGAGAAAATGCATATGAAGCACTTAGCACAAGGCCTGGCTCCTAGTAAGTGCTCAATAAATGTCAATTATTAATGTATTTCTTGCCTACTTTTACTTCCAGTAAAGTCTAGCAAACTGATGGGCATAACTTTCAGAATCATTGCAAATTTAATCTAGACTTAAGCTAGGCTCACAGATTTGTTCTTTGAAAAAGCCACAAAATTCTTTTGTAATTCATGATCTCCTTACTGGTTTTTTTATCTGCTATATTTAGCTCTTAAATTTTATATCTCAGAAGTCATCCTTCCAAAAGTACAAGTGGTTCAGCCAATGGCATTTACTCACTGAAAAAACAAACAAATTTGTTTTTGAAATAACAATAGGTCGGAGGTGGGACTAATTTCCATAACTTCAAAGATAAATAGATTATACCTCATTTCATCCAAGGGTCCAATTTGACAAAGCGACCCTAAAGGCTAGTTGTTTCAGTTCTACCTCTTTAATCTCTGGGAGAACATCTCAGCTCTTTCTCATAGGTCTCTCAGGGTCTCTCTAAGCTGTCTCTCAGGGACGCTGGTCCTTTCTCGCTGGGGTCCAGGAACAACCCTCTCCCCCGAGCTCACAGCTGAAATCACTAGTGTCCATTTTATAGTCTCGAACAGCAGTTACTTATTTCCAGACGGCCGCCGAACTACCTAAGGTTAATCCAACAACCTCTTTTACACATAAAAACATAATTCACTGAGTGTTTACTATGTGCCAGACACAGTTCTAAATGCTTTTTGTGGACTAATTCATTTTATCGTAATAATATCTCTGTGAGAGAGATACTGTCATTATCGTCCCTCTACATGGGATAACATAACTTGGATAATTTGCCTACGATGACGTAGCTAATACGTGGCAGAACTGGGATTGGAACCCAAGGGGTCTGGCTACAGAGCTGCTTTCCCACTAAACCATACCACCTCTGAGAGAAGAGGCGACGTTTATCGGGGATACTGCTTGAACAAAACTCCTGACTCCACTCTTTCACAGAAGCACCCTTCCTTCCATGGAACATTCTGTCCTGACCCTGTCACTCTGTTCCTTCCAGCCTTTTCTCTGGGGCATCCTTTGCCAAAACTATGAACAAAACACACTCACCACAATATCCCTCTTATCTCTGTCAAACAGGGCTGCAAAAATATTCGAGGCACTGGGGCTCAGACTCAGAGGATGGGGCTCCAAACCCACTATCAGTCGTAACTGGCTGGGTGCCCTTGAGCAAGTCAATTCATGTCTCTACCTTTAGATGCCCTATCCGCAGAGTGGGCAACATGCCTTTGTGAGGATTACATGAGCTAATCCTTGTAATGTGCTCAGCAGAGTGCCTGGCTCAATCAGTAAGCTGTTATCATTACAGAAGATCAATAACAGCTATTATGATTATTGATCATGCAGTCCGTAACTGTGAGCAGAGTTGAGAAGGGCACATTCAGAAAAGACTCAGAGAGCGGCCAGCTTGTAAGCCAGGCTCTCCGGGGCTCTGCCCCTTGCCTGTCCCTGCACGTGAGGACAGGCTGCCTGAGATGGAAGGGCTCATTCCCACACCTGGCTGGCACACAGCTCCACTGGGTGTCCCGGGGCAGGAGATGACCACGAAGTAGGAGGGAGTTGGGGGGCCAAGTGAGTGCTTAGACAGGGGAGCTAGAAATCCCGCTGTCAATCAACTCCATTCCAGAAGCACTTTCAGCCCAGACACGTTACTCTTTCCAGCTTAGCAGTTCTGAGACTGTTTTCAAAACTTTCTTTCAACTGGGCACCCCAACATATAAGTCAGGAAAGAGCTGCTTTGTTGGGAGTGGGAAGAGGAGGCTCCTGGAGCACTTGCAGGCTCCTGGTTGAACTCCTCCCCCAAAAGGACCCTGTGTCCCTTCTAAACAGCAATGATGTCCTCAGACCACAGTTTGAGAAGTGTTTCTTAAGAGAAACAAATGCATATACTACATGAACCCTGCCCTTAGGGAGCTTGGAGTCCAGTGAGCTGGCAGCTGCAGTCCTGCACTGGCTGGCAAGTAAACTCCGACGTCCCTGGTGGAAGGTCAGATCCCAACAGGGCGTCCTTGCTAGCTCCTACAGAACCTTCGGGCTTTGCAGTGGCATGAGATCCTTCTCCATTTACATCACACGCTAAAGGGATGGGGAAGAGCTTGCTCGCCTTGTTCACTTGCTTCAGTAAAATAATCTTTTAAAACTAACTTACCTCTCACAACACCTCGGTGGGGTGGGGTTATAACTATCCCATTTTACAGATGAGGAGACTGAGGCTGAGGACATTTAACTTGTCCAGAGCCACCCAGCCAGGCAATGCTGGAACCATTGCTGCCTGTTTTCAGAGCAGGGCAGCCGGGCCTTGAGACTGAGGCTACCTCAGTGCAGGCCCCATCTCTGCCATGGACCAGTTGTTTCTCCGGCATCAGCGTCCTCATCTGTAAATAAGGCTGATGGCGATGACGCCTACCACCCTTAGAATGGTGGCTGGCACGCAGCCAGTGCCCAACAAGAGCTCGTTGCTGTCTTGGGATCACCCACTAATAGGTTATGACGAGTTTGTTCAATTCACCGTCTCATTGATCTGGCCCGTGAAGAGAACAGCGCAGGGCAGTATGCGTGTGGCTAAGGAGCTGTGTGTGGTAGAGGTAAGTGAAAGCCATAGGAGCGCAAACGAAGGGCATTTGAAATGCCTCATTTAGGACTCCTTCCTAAAGTTTTGAGTACTCCTTGTGCAGAAGCCATGCTGAGTCGTTGGTGTCGGTCCAATGTCAGCACGTGCGGTGCCAAGGCTAAGCCTTCCAGCCACTGACTGCCGGGAGCGCGTCCCTAACAAAGCCAAGGGCCCCACGCAGCCTCCCGGCTGGACGGGTTACCTCTGCCACGGTCACCTGGGTCTCGAACTGCACCTGGGCTCTGCCCGGAATCGCCCAGCACTGGTGCTCCAGGGCCCTCGTGCCACATCCCCACGCCTGGAGGGGCAACTCCAGAGTGTGCCCATGGGTGGGAGGGGGAGGGAAGGAGAGAGCCCCGGGAGCCGGCAGGACACATGGTCCCGGTCCTGGCACTTCCCTCATTTCTTCGTCAGTCTCCCCAGAGCTGAAGGTATTTAGGAGAGCTCCTTGACATTCCAGGGACTCAAAAACAAAAAACAAAAAACCACCCCAGAATTGGGGGAACTCTCAGAATTCTGCCACAACACTTTCCATACCAGAACTCAAACAAAATGTGTGCTTCCAGGAGCCCAAGAGTTAAAGTGCAATTCAGAAAGAGAGGGAAAAGAAATGTCTGACCTTATGCCTGAGAGTCTGCCCACCCACCACACACACCCGTGGGCAAGAGAATGCCCTCAGCCCAAGGCTTAAAGGACAAGTCCTCCTTTTGCGCAATAAATGTCAAACGATCGCAAGAATGTCCAGTCCCCCGTGCCTACCTCTCGGGCTGGGGTCCCCAGGGTCGTTTCTCGCCGCCGTTTGCACCACCTGCTACCACGGATCCATCATCCCTCCTTGGGAAGCCAGCGCTTGCCGCTGCTCAGGGAGGGGTTCCGCGGAAGGAAGGGGAGGGCAGGCACTGAGATCACCGACGTGGGAAGGGGATGGTCTCCGAACCAAGCACTTGGTCAGAGGGAAAAGGATGTTTTGTAATTTTTGGCTTGAATTTCCAGAGGCAGAACAGGAAATGTCCACTGGGGCTGGGAGCTCCAGGGAGAAATGGGCTGCAGTCTCCCTTCGGAGGGGAACTTCCCGGGGGGCTCTCAACGGTGCCCTATCTGGAATTTAAAGCTCCGTCTAAATTCTGGTGCCCCTTTCCCCCTTACTCTTTCCCTTAGCACATTTTTTTTTCTTAATGGAACGTCAGCTTCGTTCCTGACATGCTGGAAAAATTTTCCTCTGCCTAAACTTGGCTCAGGAACACTCTCTCCTTGTGAGAAAATTTCTCCTGTTACAAAGTTCAGTTTAAAAAACAAAACAAAAACAAAACAAAACAAAACAAAACAAAAAAAGAAGGCTATTTGTTTAGCCAACTTTTGTACTAGGGACATTTTTGATGGACTGTTTTTTTTCATCTGAACCTCTGGGTTTCAAGAAATATACACACCCATATTCCTCTTGACTGTTTTCCCCTCCCTTCGAATGGAAAAACAACAACAATAATAACTGGTAAAAGATTATAGTGAAAATGTCCTTAAACTGTGGGTCTAGGTCAGCTTCATCTCTGCTCACATCTCTGCGCACAGTGCAGGGTGTGAGGAGTATAGTAAGAGGCAGAATGCTAGTCTCCAAGACCCTCTCTTAGTTCTAGGTCTTTCTATGATGGGGACACAGGAACTGGCTACCTTTCCCAAAGGGGACTGGGGTCCAGTTCCACATAACAAACCACGTCCTCAGCCCCTCAGGGATGGGGCGGCAACATTGCTGGTTGTGATTCTTGGAGGCGGTGGGTGGGGGTGCATGGGGTGAAAAGCCATCATAAGATTTAGCTGTTGGTAATTGCCCGGAGGGTGGCATGTCTGTACATTGTCAAATGCCACCACAAATTGGGAAACTTTAGGGTACTTGTTGACCCTTGCAATAAAACTCAGTAGTTCTCATGGTGCTAATTGGGGATTAGTTCACAAACAGGAAATGAGGACATCCCCTCTGCTCTGCTTATTAAAAGAAGGTGAGTAATAAACAAATCAATAGTGTAAGCAAGATAAGAACAAATTTTTTTGCCAATTCATGAGGTTAGAAAATTTTAAATGTTTTAGAAGTCTCCTTCGTTTACAAAAATTATACTGCATACATAATAGGCTGAGGCTAGCAATTTTTAGATTTTTTATTTAATGTATCGATAACATTTTTTTAAAGGATAGTTTACTTTTTATTTTTTATTTTATTTTTATTTTTTAAATATGTGGGTTTTTTTTTAAGATTTTATTTATTTATTTGACAGAGAGAGAGCACAAGCAGGGGGAGCGGCAGGCAGAGGCAGAGGGAGAAGCAGGCCCACCGAGCAGGGAGCCCGATGCGGGGCTCGATCCCAGGACCCTGGGACCATGACCTGAGCCGAAGGCAGATGCCCAACGACTGAGCTACCCAGGTGCCCCGATAACATTTTTATCTAGTCAGTAAAGCAAGACTGACTTAGGTGAAATTTTTTTTTTTCTAGCTTGAGTTTTGTACCTAAAGTTGAAAGTACTTGAAATGCATTCATATTCTGAAATTTAGAGATTCTGTCATTTCAATTTTGGTTTAGTGTAGAAATAATCCTAATCAACAAAATTTAACCCATCATTAAAGTATTTAACTAGATGCCCATTTTGGTTTTTTTTTAATATATCTTAACATAATAGTATATGTAATATACTATACTCCCTCACTTGGTTTTTGTCCCCAAAGGATCTCAAGAATCACACTCTGAAAAGACGTAGACAAATTGAGTCTATTTTATATCTAAACAACAGACAAACTGTGTTCTAAAAAGATTGATCATGTCCCCAAATGAAGGCAAAAGTCTAATTCCCAGATATAGTGTGTGCAGCTTGGTGGGCACAACTTGCCACAGGGATGGGGGGATGTTGCCAAGCAGAATTGGTGGGGTATTTTTTTTTTAAATAAAATATTTATTTATTTATTTGAGAGAGAAAGAGAGAGAGAGAGTGCAGGACCCAGGGGCAGAGGGAGGGAGAAACTCAAGCAGATTCCGCATTGAGCCTGGACCCACGTGTGGGGCTCGATCTCATGACCCTGAGATCAGACCCAAGCCTAAATCAAGAGTTGGATATTTAACCAACTGTACCCCCAAAGGCACCCTGGTGGGGTGGGGTTTCTAATTCTTCTCCTGAGAGCAAGAGTCACTAGCTTAGTCAGTCATCTTTTTCCACTTGCTAAACTAACTGATTTGATATGAATGTAGACAGAGGCATAACAATTTTATGGGCAGCAAAAGACAGAGCTGAAGGCGAAACGAAAACCCAGTCTTTTTAAGGTTAAAAGGTTTCAAAGCTAGACAAGATTTCACAAAAGGCCAAAGTTTGGATTGGTTTGTAGGTGAGGGACCATACTGAATTTAACCAGTTACACTGTGTTGGTCGAGTGCCTAGTGTGTGTGCCGCTCTATTTGAGGCCTCCTCAGAAGGAAAATGATTTTAACACAACAATTCCATAAGGTATTGTTGCTCTCATTTTACAGAAGGGATGCTGGGGTTCTGCGCAGTATCTTTTGCAATTTTACTTGGCAGTGTCGAGATTGTTCATGATTTAAAAAAAAAGATTGTTCATGATTTGAGTTTTTTGAAAAGATTCATTTTATTCATGTTGCCTGTCTAGTCCCCCAGCTCCCTACCATGTTCCATGTTAGAATTGCAAATATCATCCACTTCTTCATTCCAGTCTATGAACATTTTTTTAAAAATATTTTTATTTATTTATTTTTAAGATTTTATTTATTTATTTATTTGAGAGAGGGAGAGAGAGCACATGGGGGGAGGTCAGAGGGAGAAGCATACTCCCTGCTGAGCAGGGAGCCCGATGCGGGACTTGATCCTGGGACTGCAGGATCATGACCTGAGCTGAAGGCAGCCGCTCAACCAATTGAGCCACCCAGGCGCCCCAGATTTTATTTATTTATTTGACAGAGAGAGAGACAGCAAGAGAGGGAACACAAGCGGGGGGAGTGGGAGAGGGAGAAGCAGGATTCCCGCCGAGCATGTAGCCCGATGCAGGGCTCGATCCCAGGACCCTGGGATTATGCCCTGAGCTGAAGGCAGACGCTTAATGACTGAGCCACCCAGGCGCCCAACAGTCAATGAACATTTAATGAACATCTGTGTACATAGGACTGGGCCAGGAGATGAAGTCCTCAAACTCTGCCCTGGGGATGTTTGTAATCTGGTAGGGAGAGGAAAGAAACATCTCTGTATCACTGGACTTAACAGCTCTACTCCTAGGTATATACCCGAGAGAACTGAAAACGTATGTCCGCACAAAGACCTATACACGAATATTTATAGTAGTACTCTGCATTATAGCTGCTCATGGAAACAACCCAAATGTTCATTAACTGATGAGTCGGTAAACAAAATTGATATAGCCCTAACAATACAATATTACTCAGTCATAAAACGAAATAAGTACCAACACATGCTACAACATGGATGAACTTTGAATACGCCATGCTAAGGGAAAGCAACCGGACATAAAACACTGCCTATTATATGATTTCATTTATGTGAAATATCCAGAATGAGCAAATCTGTAGAGACAGAGAGTAAGTAACTGGTTGCCGAGGGCTGGTGTGGTGGTGAAGCTGGGGTTGATAGTTAAAACCACAGGGTTTCTTTGGGGACTGATGAAAATGTTCTAAAACTGATGGTGGCAACGTATGCACAACTTTGTGAATATACTAAAAACCACTGAATCGTACATTCTAAACAAGTGAATTTACAGTACGTGAATGATATCTAAATAAAGCTACTGCAAAAACAACGCACGTGCATGAAAAAAGTAACTACATCTGTTTAGTGTGTAGCCCACTCCAACTTGCAAAATGCCGCATTCCTTGTTTCCTTGGCTAATTCATTTTGAGGTTTAAGAGACTCAAGGAAAGAATCATTTCTTACAGGAGCAAATTATTCTGCATAGTGTGACTCTTTGATGATCTGCTTTCTTAGGGAGACAGATATCCCCAGGCTCTTTCCATTCTGTCCTCTACCAGAACTCATATTCAGGCAAGGATTTTAAAAGTGTAATTACCCTGAGATTTAGGAACCAATTACTGTATGATTACTGTGTGTGCATTTAATTAATAAGCAAATTTTTGATTGTCTTTAGTTACTGAAATAAATTCACTCTGATTTTTCATCTCTCAAAAACTCCTGCTTATTCTGGCTTCCATGAAAGGTGCAAGAACTGAAAGTCTGGCAGAGGAAGCAAGCAAACCAATGTAGTTGGCAGTTCTAGGCACTATAATGGGAAATACAGGTACGATAAGGACCCCATGGGGGCAACGAGTGTATGGTGTGGGGAATGGCTGGAGTGGTAGGTGTGGTAACAAGGAGGCCTGCGGAATCACTTCTGTAACCGATGGGAGCCGCCAAAAAGTCTGAAGCAAGAGAATGTCATATTTTAGAAGAGGTCTTCTGGAGGTACTGAGAATGGACGCTGGTACTTTCACTCTAGAATTCCTGGCGAATGGGTGAAAAAGGTCTCATTATTTTTGTTGTCCTTTTGTTTTACTTTTAGAATTTTTTTCTTAAGTAGGCTCCAGGCCCAGCATTGAGCCCAAGGCAGGGCTTGAACTCATGACCCTGAGATCAACACCTGAGCTCAGATCAAGAGTCGGATGCTTCACTGACTGAGCCACCCAGGCGCCCCTGTTGTTGTTTCATTTTGTTTTATTTGTAAAGATTTTATTTATTTATTTGACACAGAGAGAGAGAGCACAAGCAGGGGGAGTGGCAGGCAAAGGCAGAGGGAGAAGCAGGCTCCCCATAGAGCAGGGGAAGCCTGATGTGGGACTCCATCCCAGAACCCTGGGACCATGACCTGAGCCGAAGGCAGTCCTTAACGAACTGAGCCACCCAGGCGCCCTGTTGTTTTATTTTAAAGGCTGGATTACGTAGGGGTAATGTAGTAGTGGTTTTCTGGTCCCTGAAAAATGATTTACACCGACACAGAAGAGAAAAACAATTCAGCAGCTCTTCTGTAGAATCCACGACCAGCACAACAAACTTCATGTGGGTCAGATGTCATTCTTGCATCTGTCCAGTAGATGGAGGCATTGCTGTTCCAGAAAGAAAACTCTTTCCAAACTCGGTATTGGAGCTAAGCCCCAGAAGTGGCTGCCATTTACTGCTTTCCATTGGGCGGCAGACAAGACAAACAGCCCAGAACTATGCTTTAGAAAGAGCAGCCATATCCTAATCTGGACTTCTTGCCTTAGTACAGTGACCTTGGGCACGCTGCTTTGTCTCTCTGGACCTCAGTTGCCTCATCCAAAAAGTGAGGGTTTCCCAGGTCCAGAATCTCTTGTCCACATTTCCAAACTCCTACACTCAGAAAACCAGAAGCGTTTCATAACTCACTTGGCAGCAAGACCTGACCTAAACTGACCTGAGGTTATGTATTTTCCTATTTAGTGTGAATGTTCTTACATTTCACTGCAAAAGGGTTTATATATTTGATTACAAGTTGCCTCCCCCCACCCCCCCACGCCACCCACCGGGAGTTTGCTATAATAAAAGGTATAATATGCAGAATTAGCTTTCTCAAATCTGAAAACAATCAGAATCCTGCAGCACACCTGGCTTTTGGGTAAGAGCTCACAGACCTGTGATGCTGATTGCAAGGCTGGGGATGAAAGGCGGTGTCTAAAGCAGTAAAGCACAACATTGCAAAGAGTCCTCCGGGGCTCTCCTCCCTCGCGCCCAAGCCAATCAGATTTGGGGTCTGGCAAATAAGAGAAAACTCAGGGAGAAAAACAAGGCAAAGAATCCCTATTGATGCATTCATATCACTCACTCATCTGACAAAGTTACATTCAGCACCTCCTACATGCTCGTTCTGAAAACAGGACACAGATTTATATGTGCCCCGAGTATGTACGGAGACATGGAGGGTGGGTAAGGATGGCAGCAAGGTGGGGTGGTGGCACCGGGATCACGGCCGTGCAAACATTTCTACCATTACAGATTGATTTCTCTTCTATCTTTAAAAAGTCTTCCTTTAAAATTCAAAGACTTCTGGGTCCCACCTTAAAACAGAGAATTTCTCGAGGCCATAAAGGGATTGAGTGGTAACACCTCAGCTATCTCGTCAAAACCTTGCGTGGGGGGGGGGGGGTGATGGGCAACTAGAATGGGACAGCTCTGATGGCAGTAGGCCAGTAAGCCCCAATGAGACCTGCTGACATGGTGTAAGAAGGGATGCTAATAAATTTCTCCTACCTGGTTAATTTCTCCTCTAGCCTTTATCAGTAATGCAAGCACTTCAACAAAAGCAGAACTTCTGTTCCAAATACAAGGTATTCTCCACCTCCTCATGCCTCTCTCTAGGCGTCCTGCCACCATGCATCAATTGCTCACACCAAAAACCTGGAGATCATTCTCTCCTTCCCCCGTCTCTAAAACTCAATCCTTTGTAAACCCTGTCATCCCTGGTCTGACCACTTCTCACTGGGAGAACTCAGGTCAAAATCATTGTTGTCTTGCTGGAACTAAAGCTTCAGCTTTCTAATTGGGTGCTGGCCTCTATTCCTGTGCCCCTGACATCATTCTCTTTTATGGCAGCCAGAACCAGCTTCTCCAGCTTAAACCCTCCAATGACTTCCCACGGCCACTAGAGGAGGATCCGAACTCCTTACCACATTGCAAGGCCCTGCCCACCTCTCCAACTTTACCTTCCAGGCTGCATCCACGCTGGCCTTTCTGTCCCTCCAACATGCCAAACATTCTGCTGTTTCAGGGCCTTTGAACGTGCTCCTGCCTCTTCCCCCAGATCTTCATACACATGCCCAGCCCTAGCATTAGTGGGGCCCAAGGCAAGGGTACAAATAAATGGGGACCCACCCACCACTAAGAACGGTTATATAAGATATGTTCTCTCCTCTTACAATGACAAATGCCTTCAGCACAACAAAATTGAAAAATATGTGTAAGCGTATGGTTTTCATGACTGTAAATTAGCAAACTATAAAAGACAATTGAATTTAATTATTATACTCATATTTGAGTGTTCTGTTGGCTGGTTGGTGATATTTAAATGAGTAACAAAATAGAGACATACATTATCTTTCTTGTTATATATTTATTCCACAGAATTCACTCTTTGCTTTCATTTAAGTGAAATCACTAATGTAATCATTTCCAAATAATTTGTGTTCTATTGAGATGAATGATATAAAAGATTTTTAAAATGTTATTGTTCTCAAAGTGTACAAAAGTTGAATATATTATGATTAAAAACACAGCTAAGGGTCACCTGGGATCAAGCCCTGTGTAGAGCTCCCTGCTCAGGGAGGAGTCTGCTTCTCCCTTTCCCTCCGCCCCCCTCCCCCCCACCCCCCTTATGTTTTCTCTCTTTCCCTCACGTTCTCTCAAATAAATTAATTAAATCTTTTTAATAATGATAAAAAAACACAGCTGAAGGTATATATAAAAAATTAAAAATTAAAATGGTTTTCACACATGCTTTCAAAAAGTTCCCTTTTTTCAAAGATTCAAAATTACCTAAAAGTAAACAAATGCCATATTATAATTAGTGAGTGTGAAATTTTAAAATTAGAATTATTTAAATAGAACTGAAGAAGTTTTTTTGAAAATTTAGCCAAATTACATTAAATATTCTTATTAAAAATATGATTCTCATTATTAGTGTTCAATGTCCATGTGGTTGTTAGGTTAAAGAATTGGTATGCTTCAAGCATCTTGCATCCAGACAAACATATATAGGAATTTAAGAGAAATATGAATTACTTAAAATTGTAAAATGTTCTTCCCAAACCACGTGCAAATGTTGCAAATACTGCTGTAATCCATGAGCATCTCCCAAACACAAAGAGAGAAAAAAAAAGAAAGATGCTCAGAAACTCTGGGAAACAATTCTTTTTTTTTTTTTTAAGAGTTTTAAAATTTATTTGAGAGAGAGAGAGAGACCGCACGAGCAGGAGGGGCAGAGGGAGAGGGAGAAAGAGAATCTCAAGCAGACTCTATGCTGAGTGCAGAGCCCCATGTGGGGCTCAATCCCAGGACCCCGAGATCATGAGCTGAAGCCAAGAGTCAGTCGTTCAACTGACTGTGCCACCCAGGAGCCCCTGGGAAACAATTCTTTATGCAACAATCTATTGCACTGATGCTATCTGAGAAGCAGGGCTTAACAAATTAATTCATTTGTCCTTTCTCTCACCAAGTATTTCTGCATGCTTACTCTCTCTGTACTAGTTTGCACGTGGGGGCAGAGCTGGAAAAGCATGTCCCTAGGGTCCCGTGTTAAGTAAAGAGAGTGATCAGCGTCCTGGCAGCAGGAGGCCCAGGGCAGGGGCTCCCACTGCCTTACCCCAAAGGTAGTACTGTTCATAAGGTCACTTCCTTCTAGATCTCAGCCATAGAAAGGCCTTCCCTGACCACCCTGGCTGACTGCAGTGGTGCCGACTTCCCCACCCCAGCCATCCTCTAACCCGTTGTCTTGGATGCTTTTCTTCATAGCAACGAGCACTGAGATTACATCCTATCTTATTTACTGATTGTTTATTAACTTTCTCCCCCCACCTTGGACTTTGTGGTGTCTACCTTATATACTCAGCAATTACAAGAGAGCATAAGGGAAGAGGGCTTTGAGAGCTCGACACACCGCCTGGAAACAGAAACCCACGCTGAGCAGCCCTGCACATTTCTTCCCCTAGGGGGCAGTGGCTGCACACGCATGGACGCCTGACCCAGCTGGTCCGACACTGGAAGGTGGTGATGAGTGCCCACATCTTCATCTTCACATAGATTTCAGAGGCCCCACAAGACATTCTGATCGCACGGAGGCTGCAATACCAGCTCTGTAGATGTCAGCTTTGTGTGTTTCCAGAGAGGATGGATTCCCTGCCTGTACCCATCTTTGTCCAAGTCGAAAGTTAGAATTGAAAGCCAATGCATCTCTATTCCTTTTTGCTTTTCAGATGCCTTAAGGCCAGGGGTTCTCAATCTCCACGATACTCACATGTTGGACTGGAAATGTTTTGTTGGGGAGGGATGTCCAGGATGTTTAACAGCATCCTGGACGTCTGCACACTGGTCGCCAGCAGTATTCACAACCGCCTCCCCGCACCGCCCCCCTCCTCCCCCCACGGTTGTGACAACCGAAAATGTCTACGGACCTCACCAAATGTCCCCAGGGAAGAGAGGGGTGAAATCACCCCATCGCCCTGGTTTGAGAACCACTGGGTCGTTGTAAAACCCAAACCCCAAACTGCCCTTGGAATAGATATCACGGGGTCCCGTTGTGAGTTGTGCTTCGGGGACTGCTGAGCCGGAATTCACAAACGTTCTCAACACAGGATCTCGCGATTTCCGTGGAAACTTTTCTTCCAGTGACATTTAATTTTTTTATCATCTCCAAATGGCAATCATTTGCAAATTAAGTGGTGTTTATCCTCCTGGCTATGAACTCTCAAGGGAGTGCCGGGGATTTGGGTGGTGGTGGTTGTTGCTGTTTTGTCTGCACGGTTCTTAGTCCCTGGGAATCGTTTATCTCCCTGTTACTGTTGCTGCTCCTCGCTTGGCCTCCCCTCCACCAGACAGGCTTAATCACTGGCAATCATCACGTCGCAGGGCAAAGCGCTCGGCAGCCACCCCCGCACCGGGGGAATCAGACGCTCCGCCGAGCTTGTGCTCTCCCGAGCCATTGCTTTTGTTTTGTCAGGCCGACTGCAGTTTTGTCTCTTGGCTCTCCCTGAATGAAGAGAATCTTAAAACATCGTGCGGCTGCAAATGGCTTAGTCTAAGCTGGAAGGAGCAGTAAACAGGAAGTCAACAGCAAAGGAGAAATAAAAGCGATCAGTCAATTAGGCGGTTAGAATGACTTAAATCCCCCCTCCCCACCCCCGTCCCCACCCCCGTCCCCACCCTGCGCATCTTTGGGCAAAGCCAGGCTGCACAAATCAGGCTTGGGTACACAGGCCCCCAGAGCAGACCGGCAGGGAGGCCTGCAGGGAGGCCGCGAGGGCTGCGGGTGCCAAACCACTCTGAGAGCCCAAGATCGGCCAGGAGAGGCAGCACAATGCGGCCCACATGCGTGCGTGGAAATCGTCACAGCCAAGTTGTAGAACTTACATGACAATTTTTTTAATCCTTTCCTGGCCTCGGATGAAAGGCGGCTCTGTGAGTGGGGAGCACCATTGCCCTGGCATCCCGTTCCACATCTGGCCGCTCTTGTTGCACTCCAGACTTGCACGTTCAGAAAGAGGCGCCCCACCGTGTTCTTGAGACACGAGGACACTGAGGCTCCGACTGTGCCTCGGAGTCTGCTTCTGGGGACCCTGGCTGCCCTTCTCAGCCGCCAGCCAGCCGTTTTGGCTTCCGTGCCGGGTATCGCGACTCAGCGGTGCCCCTGTGGAACTGATCGCTGCCACACGGGTGTAGACCCTGATCCGCCCTCCCCAGGACTCTTCCCTGAAAGCAGCATCCCAGAGAATTTGGGGGATGATACAGAGACTTCTTTGACGTCAGTCTTAAAGGGAAGGGATGCCTCCCAAAACTGAGAGAGAAAAAATAGTGATGGAGAGATACCACGGGGTTGGTGTCTTATTTCACAAGGAAGGTCAGATTGTGCAGACAGGGAGTTTAAGGGGCGGGGGAGGGGGGGAGGATATAGGAGGTGGCAAACTAGTTTGAAGTCAAAGGTTAAGAAACATTTTAAAGCCAGTTTCTAAGGCTTCCTGGGGGAAGCAGGGTATGCAACATGTAGACCACTGTGATTAAAAAGTAACCCACTCTTCAATCGCTATCCCCCTAGGTCCCCTTACTCTGTCACAGGCTGTCCTGCAAATGCAAGCATGGAAGTGGCGGGGGGTTGTCTTCCTACCAGCGGTTCCACTGTGGAGAGTGGGGACATTTTCAAGGAGGCCCCCGAGAAGACTCGAGTTCTGCATGAGTAAAACAACAGGATGATGGCAGAGCTCTGCCCTCAGTGTCCCTGAACTAGAGTCGTAATAAGCGAGTTGTTTTCCAAAGGTGCCACCCTTATGACGAGACCGGAGAATAGAGATCCCAACCAGGCGTGGGAAGGTGGTTGGTCTCCAGCTTCTGGTTCAGCAAAGGCCCCCTTCCTGGAGATGCCCCTGCCTTCTAGACTCCGGGCTGCTGTACACCACCACTTTCGGGAAGCACCCACTGCCGCTCTCCCTGCTCGCTGCCCACGGACAGGCCCTGAGGAGGAGCTCATGAAATCCCCCGCCCAGCCTCACACTTCTCAGTTTGATCAGCCTCTGCATCAGTGTCTATCTTCTCCTTACGCAGACCCAACAGGAATCAAGCAATCACAAATACATAACTTTGCCATAACTTGGACTCGCGGTAGCAGAACACACATTCTGCTGGGGTGGGGAAGGGCTCTCAGTAAAGCCTTCATTTCCCAGATAAACTAGGTGCCACGACTCGACCCAGCCGGTCATCATGGACGACAGATGAATCAGTGGACAAGAGCCTCTGCCATGTGTCCAAGCTGTGTCAGGTCCTGTGGGTCGTATTAAGAGGCCAAAACGGTCCTGGGTTCTGTGAGGCTGTGTTCTAGTTCAATACACAAGACTAACGTGCAAGGCCAAGACCCTAATAGAAGACCACATGGTCATTCTGGCCCTCAGTGAGCTCAAGCCTGAACATTTAGGTAGAGCTTGGGACTTCATTAAAGAATATCTCACATTGGCACTGTGAATTGTACAAGACTGTTGAATCACAGATCTGTACCTCTGAAACAAATAATGCAATATAGGTTAAGGAAAAAAGAAGAAGAAGAGAGCAGGAGGGAAAGAATGAAGGGGGGGAAATCGGAGGGGGAGACGAACCATGAGAGACAATGGACTCTGAAAAACAAACTGAGGGTTCTAGAGGGGAGGGGGTTGGGAGGATGGGTTAGCCTGGTGATGGGTATTGAGGAGGGCACGTTCTGCATGGAGCACTGGGTGTTATGCACAAACAATGAATCATGGAACACTATATCTAAAACTAATGATGTAATGTATGGGGAGTAACATAACAATAAAAAATTTTAAAAAAGAATATCTCACATTGTTATTTAATTTGTCTTGTATCACCCTGGGACTTATAAACCCCTCCAGGGTAGGAACACAACTTACTTAGTGTCTCATCACATACACACGCACATACACACACACACAGCTTCTAGAACAGTGCTGTATACACAGCTCCTCATTACACTGTTACCAGATGCTCCAGTAAGTATGATTGTGTAGAACAGAATACAATTGCAGCAGGGGTTTGTGTAAGGGAGCAATCTGGGTGGGCAAGAGGAGCTGGAGGAGGGAGACTTCACTGGAGATGCAAGAGGCAGCTGACAGTAAACCTCCTCTGGTTCGTTTTTGTTTTTGCTTTTTTCCTTTTGAAAGTAGTGATTAAAGATAGCATTTAAAAAATTATAAAAGTGTACATATTCATTATAGAAAATTTGTAAAAATAAAAATATAAAGAAGAAAATTTAAACCACAGATAATTTGACTCCCAGACATGTGTAAACATACAGAATATGTAATTATAAACTGCAACAAGCGCTAGGAAGGCATGGATGCATAAGAGAATAATCGAAGACCTGATCTAGAGTAGGGAGGCCTCTCTGCAGCTGTGACATTTACACAGGGACTGAAGGGTGGGCAGGGGTTGGACAGGTGAAGAGACGAGAGAGAGCATAAGAAGCAGGTGTGTGTTAGGGAATATGGTTTTTAAAAAGGTAAATCAGGGGCGCCTGGGTGGCTCAGTCTGTTAAGTGTCTGCCTTCGGCTTAGATCATAATCTTGGGGTCCTGGGATGGAGCCCTGAGTCAGGCTCCCTACAGGGAGCCTGCTTCTCCCTCTCCCTCTGCCCCCTTCCCCCAACTCATGCATGCACACTCTCTCTCTCTCAAATAAATAAATAAAATCTTTTTTAAAAATAAAATAGAAAACACATTAAAAGATAAATCACACAAATATAAAATGAACATGTGCCGAAGAGGTTTTTTTAACTCATTAATTAATGAAGGAACCATTAAGATGTTACAACTGTTTCACAGAAGAATTCCAAGTATATATACATAGACGGGCCAAATTGGGTGGAGGAAAATCAGCTGCCCTTCCCCCGGACGGAATTTACTGGCACATGGGAATAATCATTCACACTGCCCTCAGTTATCTACAGCTTCCAGACTTGTAAACTAGCTCACAGAAAATGAAAGAGCGAGATAGCCAGGACGAATAAGGTAATCAGGACACCCATGAAATTTTTTCTCTCCTTTCAAAGTCTTTCACAGTTTTTCCTGACATGTGCAAATGCCCTGGGGAAGGAAAGAGCTTACTAGAACTAAAAAAGAAGAGGAATGTTGCTGGGATGTAATGAGCAAGGAGGAGAGTGGGTTGAGATGGGGGTCATGGCATATGTTCCAGTTTGTAGCCTGCTTTTTTCATTTAACAATATAGGGTGAACGTTTCTCCATATCATCCAATATCCATTTGAAGCATGATTCTTTTTTCTTTTAGGTTTATTTGTTTATTTAAGTAATCTTTACAACCCAGCATGGGGCTTGAACTCATGACCCTGAGATCAAGAGTAGCATAGTCCTCTCCTTGAGTCAGCCAGATGCCCTCAAAGCATGATTCTTAATGGCAGCACCATGTTCCCTTGCAGTGGACTCATGATGTATTTACCAACCATCCCCCTCCCCCTTGGCCACTTAAGTTGTTCTCACTTAATATTCCTGTGTGTGAATGTTTGTTCTCACATATCTCTGATTACTTTGTTAGGACAGATTTTTTTTTTTTTAAGATCATGTTGCTTTAAGATTTATTTCTTTATTTTAGAGCGAGACAGAGACAGAGAGAGAGACTGCGAGCAAGTGCAGTGTGGGGCAGAGGGAGAGGGAGAACAAGAGAAGCATATTCCCCGCTAAGCGGGGAGCCCACCCTGGGGCTTGATCCCAGGGTCTGAGCTGAAATCAAGAGTCGGATGCTTAACTGACTGAGCCACCCAGGTGCCCCCCCTTTTTAAAAAGATTTATTTATTTGAGAGAGAGAGAGAGAGAGAGAGAGAATGGGGGAGGGGCGGAGAGGGAATCTCCAGCTGACTCTCCCATGACCCCAGCTAAAATCAAGAGTTGGACGCCCAACCAACTGAGCCACCCAGGCGCCCCATCCTTAGCATAGATTTCTGTAAGTAGAATCTCTAGATCAAAGATTATTTTAAAGGTGTTGATTAACAAAAACTACTTTTTAAAAACATAATCTCTACACCTAACGTGGGAGATGGAGTTGCATGCTCTACTGACTGAGCCAAGTGCCACAACAAAAACTGCTTTTAAATGAAATGGTTTTTTTAAAAGATTTTATTGATTTATAAAAGAGAGAGAGAAGGAGTGGAGGGAGGGGCAGAGGGAGAGGGAGAAGCAGACTCCCTGCTGAGGGGGGAGCCCAATACAGGGCTGATCCCAGCACCCTGGGATCATGACCTGAGCCTAAGAAGACGCTTAACCTTAACCGACTGAGCCATCCAGGTGCCCCTCAATGAAATGTTTTAGGAAAATAATGGGGGAGGAGAAGTAGAAGCTCTGAGATGAGCTAGAAGGCCCAGGTAACAAGGGGGCGTGGGGTGGGAGGAGTCTGACCTAGGGCAAGAGGAAGGAGGGGGAGACAGGGTCGGAGTGAGAGGTGTTCAGAGTGAGAGCTGGTCTGGGGGTGCAGAATGGAAATGGGGGAGGAGTAGTCTTTGGACTTGCATTTGCCCTAGACACCCTTTGGAAATGGGCATGTTTGCAAGAGAAACTGATTTGAGGGATGTGGAGGGTGGGGGATAACCCTAGGAGCATTCGGGAGCACAGGGGCAGGGTTTGGGCTGGGAAGGTAAATTTTGGAGTCACACAGAGATCTGCTAGTTGGAAGTGGGAGCGGGGGGATGCCCAAGTGAAAGGAGCCCTGGCAGAAGCCCCACAATCAGGAGTGTGCTTGGGGACCCAGCAAGTAAGCAAGCAGGAAAGAAGAAGGTAGGGAAGACTGTGCGGGAGGCGGGTAACTAACAACGTTAAATTTTGCCAGGAGGTCACAAAGGATGAGGGGTAAGGAGGAAAACCATTGTGTTTGGCCAGAAGAAAGTCATCGTGACCTTGACAAGAGAAGTTGCAATAGAATTGTGGGGGCGGAAGTCAGCGGTTAAGGGAATAGGAGATGGAGGCATTGAGTGCCGCCGCATTGTGGAAGATTTTGGCAGCAAAAGGGATCCGAAAGTCTGGAAATTAGCTAGAAAGGGGGAGAGTCCAGCATTATTGTGTGTGAATATGTATCTTGTTCATATGCCAACCCAGCAGCTTCCGTCTGCCTTCCCACACCCCCCACCACAGTTTCCTCTACTTATTTTTCAATCCTAAGTATTTTTTCAACCTCAGAGGATATTATGTGGCTTCATGTGACAAGCACTTAACACAGAGCCAGCGCATAGTAAGTGCTCAATATGGGTTAGCTATTGTTATTATTTTTATTAAGATCCTTAGGAACAAAATACGCAAACAAAAAGGAAGGACAGTATGCCAGGGAGGGACAGAGTGAGTGCAGATGAGGTTAAGGACGGGCCACTGTCCTTCGCAGCGCATCCTTAGAAACATAATAGGCCCTTTTTCTTTTTGGGGCCTTAATTCTAGATCTCTTGTTGGCTTAATTCTAGACACTGCTTCTATATAAGATGTCCTAAAGGAGCCTGCCTTTTGTCAGTCTGCGACTCTTCTCAAGGATTTCTTTCTGCATTCGCATTCATTGCTGTGGGGTCAGTCTGAGCCATAGGTCTGGCCCTGCCCCTTGGAACAGTGGAAGAGAACACAGGAGAACTCCCCAAGGGACAAGATTTGGGAAGAGGATGTGCAGAGGGGAACTAAGCAAACACCAAATGTGTGAGCAAGTCGCAGGGAGTGCAAGTGAGGGATAGATGAGCCCAAGAGCCCGCGTCTTCAGCAGTGGACTGAGCCATATCACAGCCAGTCATCCACAGGGAGGACCTGGGCCAGAGCAGAAGCCCAGAGGATTCTGTTTCCAGATGAAGGGGTAGGAACAGGGTGGGCTGAGGGACAGAGGGGCCAGTCCCGCTTTTCCTTGTCGTAGGCTGACAGAATCAATCCACACTGCCTCAGGGCTGTGGGGAGAAACTACTTTATTTTGTCTGTAACTTTGCTGGCCTTCCTCCTGGTTAGAAGGCAGAAAAAGTAACTAACTGTCCAACTTAGTTTAAAGCTTCCATAATAAACAGTCCCCTTTGAGTAGAGTCCAGTCCTTCAGGGATAAAAATACTCCTCCTCCTCCATCTTACCCTAAGATAGCATCTGAGTCACAGAGGAAGAGCCCTGTGTGGCTTACAAGGAGGGCCTCAGAGGCGCCCTCAGCATCCTGGGAGGTCCCGCGAACTTTCCTGTGTCTTCCTGGTCGCTACTTGCTCCGATGGCCTTCTCAGGTGAAGTGGGGGCTGTTTAATACATGACCTGGCCTCTCTTGGCTTGACCAGAGCTCAGCACACTCCCAGATACGTTGACTTGGCTTTCCTGGTGCCACAAGCCCCTCAGAGGACCATCTGACTGCCCTTAGTTCCCAGTGCCAAGATTCAACTCTGCTGGCCTGGCTCCTGGGACCCCCGTGCCAGTGATAATTCTAGTCTTTCTCTCAGCAACTTTGCTGGTCGCATTCCTTTTCGCTAGCAAACGCCCTACTGTTACAAAAGCTGACCGTCGCACTGCTTGATTTTAGAACCGGGCTAAATGTCAGCCTGGGGGTGGGGGTGGGGGCATCTGCTCTTAAGGCTACCCACGGGATGAGACATGAGCCCCCAGAATTCCCCTGCACGGAACGATGCTTCGGACCCAATCATTTGAACGGACCGGTTACACTAGCATTTGGTGGACACGGCTGTTTTGGGCCAGGCCTGCAAACCTGAGAGTCTTTTATTTCAAACCCTCTAAACTCGGTGCTCAATGAGTATGGAAAGTGTTGCATGTGGAAATTGCTTGGGCGACTGGGGAAACGTTGCCAAAAGAGAAACTTTCCAGTTCTTAGCTTTCGAAGTGTGCACTGTGCCACATGTCATGAGGTAATACGGATTCTCTGAATGGGGGCGCCACAGCCAAGGAAAGCCGGGAGGGGACAGTCAGCAAATGCAGCTCTAGTCACTAATCAGAGGCAAAGGAATTGCCAAGAAAGAGCAAAAGAACAGGCCACGAAGAATCGAAGGAGCACAAGATGGAGGGAAGCTGCCCTTGGGCCCCAAACTTCATTTTGTTTAGGAGGAGAAAATAAGCTCGAAAATGTTCCTGAGGCAGCAGTGTTAACGTTAACAGATACCATCTGGAAATCAACAAAACTCACATTTTGTTTTTACAGATTTGCACCAAAAACCAGTTCCAGCCAGGGACTCTCAAACCTCAGAAGTCTTCAACGGGGCACTAAGATATAAACAACCATTTAGCAAAACTGCCATCACAACGACAGAGGAAGGCTGCTGTCTTGTCCTCTTTACTGAAATCAAGACATGAGGTCAGACGTGACCAAGTGTGTGGAGATGTGATAGTCTGCGGTGGTGCATTTTAAATAATTTTTAATACATAGAGCCCAGCCTCAGAGACAGGCAAAATTTATCTTCGAGACTTCATCCCCCCCCACAAATATCTAGTGCCCTCGTTCTGGCCCCCACACATCTCTGTTCTTGAAAGATAATGACTTAATGGATTCATTGGTCTTTTTCCTCAACTACCCTACTGTCTCCCTATATTGACATTTAATGGGACTTTTTGAAGATATAGGTATCCCCTGCTTTTAGAAAGTTCGCCTTACACCACTTCGCTTTTACGAAAAAGACCTGTTTTCACTAAGTGAAAGAAATTCAGAGTATCTTTGCTTTTATGAATGAAGGTGGAAAGTGAAATAAAAAATAGCATTCAGCGCCTGTTTCGAGCGCCCTGAACAAGGAGAGCCGCCCCTCAGAGCTCCCTCCCCAGGAGCCACACCGAACATCTCAGCACCAAGCTGCCAGACCTTGAACCATGTCTACGAACATCTGTGCTTATCTTGATTTATTTTGTGCATTCATTAGTTAGATGTGTCCTAAGGTATCAGAAAAGCCTAAGATAGGTTATTTTCGGGGTCTGGGAATGTTCAAAATTACCAATGGTAATTGGATTTTTCGGGGCTTTTTTGTTTTTTATTTTTTTTGGTTTTTGCTTTACACCCTTTCAGCTTACAAAAGGTTTCATAGGAACACTCTACTTTCAGATAGTGGGGGGAATACCTGTAATACCTCTAAAAGAATTGTCTGAATTGTGGGAATTTCAGACAGCAACCTGGTGGGCTAGAAGGGGCGAGAGTTGCATTTTGGGAGTTGGTACATCTCTCAGTCACCATTCTGCACGGTTGCCTGCACGTGCGCATTCCCTGGTTGAGGCTCCTGTAACTTCCTTTGTCTGGGCCTCCCGTGTCCTTCCATCCTGGCTGGTGTGAGCAGGGATATCTGTGACGGTCTTGCACGAATTACTCTATGTTGTTGGTGGAGAACAATGAGTGCAGTTTTCCCTGGGTAACTGGGCCAAAAACAGGCTTCATGTATAATTCCCTGCCTGCATGTGGCTACTTCCAAACAAATGTTCCGAGCAGAAGACCTCAGCTTCTCAGAGAGCCTCCATGCCTGGCTTCTCTCTCTGGCCCTGCCCTGAACCAGGATTCAGCAGGACTGCAATTCCATGGCTGCCCAGATGCACTTTGGTGCTTCCTGCTGCTTCACATTGGGCTGTAGGTCATTCCTGTGCTAGGGAAGGTCACAGGCTTGTTAATTAGAAGGAAAGCAAAGACAGACAGGATACAAATTTTCCTAGAAGGACACCAGCATGTGTGATGTTAGTACCATTTTCAACTTTTAGCGGTGATTATGGCCACCACCCTTTCCTGCTTCCTGAGGGCAACAGTTCAATAGGGCTTCCAGCACAATTAAAGTGGACAGCTTAGACCGAGCCAAGGTTGAGCGGGGTGGAGGCCTTAGACCCACAACGCACTGATTTTTTTCATTTGACGACTCAAGGGGGTGCTCAGACAAAACCACAACTGGGAACACACACGATTTCCTAGTTTTATTTTTATTTGCATGCGAGGTGTATTGGCATGACATTTTATTTTTGGCAAGCACTTCTACATTCACAATCTCATTTGAGCCTTACCAGAATCATGTGAAATAGGTAAGGTGGGGATTAATCTTCCCCTTTGATAAATAAGGTATCTGAAGCTCAGAGAGCTTCCACAGGTAGTCGTGAAAAGGTAGGACTAATTCCAGGTTTTCTGGCTCCTTGACCCTATTTCTATCATATCAAATCACTATGCATTACAACCCAGAGAGAGCTGTAGGTTGGCCAAATCCCATCAAATCTGCTCAAATGGACCTGGGCTTTTTTTTTTTTTTTCTCCTGCCTGGCTTCCCTTCCTTTGGGAATCTCCCAGCCCCCAATTCTGTAGTATCCATCCACTTGGGCTGTGGTAGAACCCACCATATTCCTAACTGCAGACAGGGAACTATAAAGCCTGGCCAATCAGAGAATCTATTATCCTGGCCACATGATTGGCTCAGGCATGAGCTCATGATCTAAGCTGGCCAATCACAGTCTTTTCTGAGCCTTTTGTTAAAGCTCTTGGGAAAGACATACTTTTTTTCTCTGGGTTCTTGCTGATATGAGGCAAGAGTGTGACTGGGAATGAAGGCAAGCAGAGGCTACCAGAGCTGAGAGATGAAGAGGGTCCTGATGTTATTATTGGAAACGTTGAGTCCAGCTGTGCCTGAAACTCTCCAGTTAGCCAATAGATTCCTTTTTTTACTTAAGCCAACTGGAGTTGTATTTATGACACTTGCAAATACAAAGAAGTTATTGACTAATAAAACTGTCATTTCTGTCTCTCTCAGATTTAGGAAATTACCTCTTTAAAATTGTTTATTTGCCTGGGTGGCTCAGTCGGTTGAGTGACAGACTCTTGATTTTGGCTCAGTTCATGATCTCGGGGTCATGGGATTGATCCCCCCTCCCCATTTCCTGTTGAGCCCTGCTTCAGGCTCTGCACTCAGCAGGGTGTCTGCTCTAGATTCTCTCTCGCCCTCTGCCCCTCCCCCTACTCACACAGGCTCTCTCTCTCTAAAATAAATAAATCTTTTTTCAAAAAAACCTGTTTAGGGGCGCCTACGTGGCTCAGTCGGTTAAGCGGCTGCCTTCGGCTCAGGTCATGATCCCAGAGTCCTGGGATCAAGCCCCACTTTGGCCTCCTTGCTCCACGGGGAGCCTGCTTCTCTTCTCCTTCTACCTGCTACTCCACTTGCTTGTGCTCTCTCTCTCTCTCTGTCAAATGAATAAATAACATCTTTAAAAAAAAACAAAAACAAAAACCTGTTTATTTGTAGTATGCTTTATTCCTTTCAACAAAAAAATTCTGAGGCATCTTATAAAAATAAATAGGCAAAATAGGCAAAAAGCCAAAATCAAAAGGTAAGTTTAAATTTAAAAAAAATTTTTTTTTTAGAGACAGAGAGAGAGCCCACCTGAGCACAGGGTGCAGGGAAGGGGCAGAGGGAGAGAGAATCTTAAGCAGGCTCCACCCCAAGTGCAGAGCCCAACTCGGGCTTGATCTCAGGACTCTGAGATCCTGACCTGAACCAAAATCAAGAGTCCAACACTTAACTGACTGAGCCACGCAGCCACCCCTCAAAGGTAAGTTTAATATATAAAATACATATCATACATGGGGTGCCTGGGTGGCTCAGTCGGTTTAGTGTCTGCCTTCGGCTCAGGTCATGATCCCAGGGTCCTGGGATCGAGCCCCGCATCGGGCTCCCTGATCAGCGGAGAGCCTGTTTCTCCCTGTCCCTCTGCCTGCCACTCTGCCTACTTGTCTTCTCTATCTCTGTTAAATAAATAAATAAATAAAATTAAAAAAATATATATCATATGTATATGTATAGCACAATCTTTATATTCAATTGACAAAACTATTTTTAAAATTATAATTAATTATAATTATGTTGAAGATGCTAGGAAATGGACACTGTTGGAGAAATTATAAATTGGTGCAAACTTTTTGGAGAGAAATTTGACAACAACAATTCTACTTTTAGGAATGCATCTGAAGGAAATAATTAAATAAAAAAGGATTATGCAAAGATTTAGCTATAGGAATGACTGTTACAATCACCGAAAATTGGAAAATAGCTTGGATATCCAATGACAAGTTATGGGTCAAAAATAGTACGTCTACCCATTGGAATACCATGTATTTATTAAAATAATGATGTGGATTTTTATTTACTGACCTGGAATAATATTCACATGTTGTGGAATGGCTTTGGACTAGCACATCTAAATTCTCCCTAGGCCACAGCAGATCCATATAAATTGTTCACTCTTAATCCCATGCTTTTTAAGAAAACAAAAAAACCTATTCATTGGTTGTGGTAATTAAAATAGGAAAAATATAGAGGTGGCAAAAATTGCCCTTCTATTTTTACAGTTTGGGTATTCTTGTTTGGGTCAAATTTGGTTCTCCATAGATGTGTGGTTAATTATGGGTGCTTGGACCCATGTGCTATCAATACACTCTCCATTTTCAAACACTTCAGTAGTATTGGAGGATTGTTTATTGGCAGTGAGTTGAGTCTCAAGCATCATCTATTCTAGGCCACTGATGACCAAAATGTGTATATGCTCAAAACAAACCCCTGGGTTGTAAGAAAAAATTTTAGTATTTCTATTTATGGATAACTCTTTTTCGTTTTTTATTTTTGTTATGTTTTATAATGTATATAATACAACTGGATAAAATATAACAAATTAGTATACAAAGGTTGCTAAATGGTTTTGATGATAAAGTTGTGTTCTGGTTATCTATTGCTGTGTAACAAACAAACTGGAAACTGAGGGGCTTAAAACACCATTTTATTTTGTTCACAATCTTGTGGATTAGTAATTTGTGAAGGACTCACCTGGGCAGTCTATCTTTGCAAGAAGCAGCATTAGTTGGAACAGCTCAATTGGATCCATAAGATCCACTTCCAAGATGCCTTCCAAGATGGCTGGCAAGTTGGTGCTCGCTATCACTTGGGAGCTCAGCCAGGGTGATTGGTTAGGGGAGGGGGTGTTTCTCAGTTATTTTCCATATGGCATCTGAATTGGGCTGCTTGTGCTTCCTCACAGAATGGTAGCTGGGTTCTGAGAGGGAATATTTTATTTTATTTTATTATGTATTTATTTATTTTTATTTATTTATTTGAAAGGGTGAGAGCACGAGAGAGAGAGAGAGAGTGAGCACGAGTGGGGAGCAGAGGGGCAGAGGGAGAAGCAGACGCCCCACTGAGCAGGGAGCCCGACACAAAGCTTGATCCCAGGACCGTGGAACCATGGCCTGAGCGCAGACATTTAACTGACTGAGCCACCCAGACTCCCCCGAGAGGGAATATTTTAAAAAACAGGAGGTAGAAGGTAGAAGTTGCCAGTCTCTTAAGGCCTGGAGCAAGAAAATACCAAAGTGTCATTTCCATCATATTCTACTAGTAAAAGCTATTCAGGAGTCCATTCAGGATTCAAGGGGAAGAGGCATAGAAACTACCTCTCAGTGAATGGTCTGTCAAGGAGTTTGTGGCCATCTTAATTTACATTTCTCTCTCTCTCTCTCTCTTTTGTGATTGGCTTTATAAGTAAGCATTCTGTCACTCAAGAATGGAAAACTTAACATGTTCAATTTCACAGCAAGAAAATACAGTTTTTAAAATTAGATGCCGGGGCGCCTGGGTAGCTCAGTCGTTAATCATCTGCCTTCAGCTCAGGTCATGATCCCAGGGTCCTGGGATCGAGCCCCACACTGGGCTCTCTGCTCTGTGGGGAGCCTGCTTCTCCCTCTCCAGCTCCCCCTTCTTGTGTTCCCTCTCTTGCTGTCTCTCTGTCGAAAAATAAATAAAATCTTTAAAATAAAATAAAATAAAATTAGATGCGCTTTTAAAATGAAGTATCAGTTTAGCCTACTTTTTAAAACTTCTTATTGAAGTATTATTGACATGGAATATTACATCAGTTTCAGGCATACAACATAATGATTTCATAATTACACACATACATTATGAATTGCTTTTAAGTTTAGTTACCATCTGTTACCTTATAAAATTATTACGATAGTGTTGGCTATATTTCCTATGCAGCATTTTTCATCCCTATGACTTATTTATTTTATAATTGGCTATTTAGTATCTTTTGTGGTTCCATACAAATTTTAGGATTATTTGTTCTAGTTCTGGGAAAAATACTATTAATATTTTCATAGAGATTTCACTGAATCTATAATTTGCTTTGGGTAGAATGGACATTTTGACAGTGTTAATTCTTCCAATCCAAGCACAGTGGATCTTTCTATTTATTTGTGCTGTCTTCAATTTCTTTCATTAATGGCTTATAGTTTTCAGAGTACAAGTCTTTCATCTCCTTGGTTAAATTTATCCTTCAGTATTTGTGTGGCCATCTTTAATTCACCTTCATCTTTAATTCACCTTCATCTTTAATTCACCGATCATATGGTATGTGATCAAAAATGTCTGAAGACCACTAATTTAGATAAAAAGAATGTGTCCCAGCAGCTCTGCCCCCAGACTGGGACTCAGCTCTCTTACATAAGGAATTCCTGGCCATCAGAACCTGGTCTGCTCCCACTGGTGCACGCCCTCAAAGCTGGTTCATCAGGAATGAGGCTCAGGCTTCCCTCTTAATGGCTTTTTTGATCCAAAAGCACAGACAGAAGAATATATGCAGGACAATGTGGGGAAAGATAGAGTTTAACTCTCATTGGCACCACTGGTGTGTCTTGTTCAATAAAATGGTTTGACTAGGGATGCCTGGGTGACTCAGTGGGTTAAGCGTCTGCCTTCGGCTCAGGTTGTGATCCCAGGGTCCTAGGATCGAGTCCCGCATGGGGCTCCTTGCTCAGCGGGGAGCCTGCTTCTCCCTCTGCCTGCCGCTTTCCCTGCTTGTGCTCTCTGTCTCTGATAGATAGATAAATAAATAAATAAATAAATAAATAAATAAATAAATAAAATATTTTAAAAAATTAAATGATTTGACTAATAGAGAAATAAAACGTCTATCTGGTTTGGTTTTGATGACCTTTTAAAAAATGTCTCCTTTACAACAGTATGCTCTAAACCAAAATATATTGAAAATTAACCTAAATATAGGCAGAATGACTTTTATGACTCAAAGGATATGATTGTAACAGTATTCTGCCAGAAATTTCCCAGGTGCACAGGCTGACACCTGTTTTGCCTTTCACATCAATCAAGTAAAATAATAACAGACAGAACTTTAAGATTCCTCCCATAATACATACTTTTAAAGAAAACAAAGTGGGTTACTAAACAATATAAACCCATTTTTGTAAGAAAATATGTGTGAGAGAGACAAGAGTAAAATTTTTCACTATTGATGATCTTAACCTTTACTGTTATAAAGAAAAGATCCTGAGAAGAACATGTTGTTTTCCTGAGCAGGGTGATGGGTGAGGGAGCAAATTAGAAAAAGTGAGATAATGAAAATTTGTTTCTCAGGAGAAAAGGAGGAGCTGTTTGAAAGTGGCAGAAGCAGAGAGGAAGAGTAGTTTAAAAGTGTGAGTCGGGGATAATTTTGCTGCGTGGGCTGAGGGGACTTGCCTCCAGGTTATCACAAACCCTCCGGTAAAATCGCACTGATTGACAATTCTTTTTTGGTGTCAAATTGTGTTCTTTGGGGGATGATTCCAGGTAATGTTGGTATAAATGTGTCGAAGGTAGATGCAGGCCAAGAACAAGGGTATAGCCTAAGCAAGTTCAAGTCACTTGTAAGTTACATCTGAATAAGAAAAGTCCAAGATATACATTCATACCCCACATTGTGACAGTGAATACCTTTGGGTAGTGGATTACAAAGGATATTTCTTTCATTCCCTCTTCATTTTTGCATTTTTTAAAAGATTTTATTTATTTATTTGACAGAGAGAGAAAGAGCACAAGCAGGGGGCGCGGCAGGCAGAGGGAGAAGCAGGCTCCCCGATGAGCAGGGAGCCCAAAGCGGGACTCGATCCCAGGACTCGATCATGACCCGAGTCGAAGGCAGACGCTTAACTGACTGAGCCACCCAGGTGCCCCATCATTTTTGTATTTTTAAATTTTGCTATTAGTTGTGTTAAAAGGAAATTATTTTGAAACATACATGTTAAGAGGAAATTATTTTGAAACATACATGGACTTTGTGATCTGACAGATCTATGTTAGACCCCAGCTCCACTTCTTAAATTTGTGATTTTGGACAAGTTCCTTGATTTTTTAAACCTCAGTCTCCTCATTTGTATGAAAAAGATAATAATAAATTGCACCTTACACGTGAGTAGTTGAGATCATGTATGAAATTATGTGCGTAAAGTTCTTCAGACAGTGCCTTAGAACTGAGCAGGCATACAATGGACGGTATAAATTATTATTGTTTTGCTGATAACTAACATCCGATGGTGGTTCTCAGCTCCTGAAAATGACCAGCTTTTCCTGCTCACAGCCAAGAAATTGAGGCAGCACCTTATGGCACTATGTGTCTACATCCTTGAGAGAAGCAGCAGAGTAAATGCAACCCAGTTTTATCCCTACCACACAACATATTACCATCACAAAGAAAAGCCCCTCTGAGTACCTATTGTCTGCAGGTCATTTAAGTTCTCTAGAAGACACATGAAGTGTAGCCTTCATCCCAGAGCCAGGTCAGTTTTGGCCACTCACGCCCAAGTGTCTCAATTCCTAATTAAAAACACTTCAAGGATAGGCTACGCTTAGGACCGGGCCCACATGTTCTTAATTCCCAGTGAAGAACACACATTACATTTCAGGACTTCTACACTCACCAAAGCGTTCGGATGTGGGGTTTGAGTTCCTTGGCGCTGTCATGTGACTGGCTTTTTGATGTGGTTTCTGTTCCAGTAAGTTAAACTCTGGCATCTCCGAACTGGTCCAGCCTGCCACACTCAAGATGAATTCGGAGCGCAGACGAAAGCTGAATCCGCGAGCCTGCCGCTCCGTGGGACCACAAACCGTCGTGGCATTAATTAGCCGGAGGCTTTGCGGTGCTGCGTGGCCCCACTCTTCAGAGTGTTCTCGTTGCTGCCCTGGAGCCTGGTGATCTAAAACGGCGCTCCTCAACATATTTTTGGTCTTTGACCTCATCAATGGGAAAAAAAACCGTCTGAACTTGGCATATTCCTGCTTGAAGCTACAGAAGCCAACTGATGGGGATTTATGAAACATCTCACTGTTCTGGGTGAGATCTCCCCTGGGGTGCCTGGCGTTGTTTAGTCATTACATCAATCAATCATGGCTGAACAAAGTATAAACATTGTGGTAAACATTACTAGTGTGCTCTCCAATATCTGGTTGGCTCTCCCCTCTAGGCGCATAGAAGGCTGGACTGCCCAGCCCTGTGGTGAGACAGTTACGCGACGGGTTTAGGTCAATAGGACATTAGCTGCAATGACATCTCTCACTTCTCGGCCGAAGCGTGGAAGCATTGGGAGCGGTTGAGAAGTCCAGCCTCTTTCTCCCTGCTGAGGAGACCAAAGGAGTCGTGTGTGCTAGATGTTCCAGTTACAGATGGTAGGGCCTCCATCAGCCTGGATCCTTGGGTGACTGCCGGAGCTCCATTTTCCCAGCACACATACCCCCACCCTTGACTTGCGAGGGACATATGCAAGAAATGAATCTTGTTTGTCTCCAACATTGGGATCTGAAGGTTAATTTGTTTACAGCACAATCTAGCCTATTCTGACTAATGCAATTATCTAGTGAACATTAGTAATACAGAGAGTGGTGTGCCATTCACCTGTCGGACCTGTCACTGGGAGTAGGCCAAGGCTGTCTAGAGTGTAAGATAGAGGACAAAAGGAATGCAGCAGTTCAAATGACCAAGTTCAAGGGGCCTGGACTACACTCAGTCTACTGTAGGATGCCTGGAGGCAGGGCAGAACTTCCAGGAGAGCTCAGTCTCTGGAGGTGCTTATCCCACGCACACCAGACTCCAGACCCAGGTCATGGAGCGTGGCTGCCCAAGCATTCCCAGTTGACCGTGTACCTTGGCCTTATTGGTTCAGAGCCTCTGTCAGTTGGTGGCGTGTCCGTAGTTTCCTAGAAGGTGAAAGATGCTTCATGGGTCACTCCAGAGTCACAGGATGTTAGACTATGATGAGAACTGATCACCTGGTCTGTATTGTTTTTTTGTTTTTTGTTTTTAGGGTGTTTTTGTTTTTGTTTGTTTGTTTGTTTTTTGCATAGACCCTGAGTGTTTCTGGGTTCTATGCAAAACTACCAGATGGGAGTTAGGACATGCATAGCCACCACGTGAGGCTCACCGAAATGCACCATAAACAGTAAGCTAACAACCCTGGTGTGAGGGGAGTCAGTGCTGCACTCTCCATTCCTAAACCTGAAATTGTAGCTGTTCCATCCAAAGCCATGCACAGTTGAGTAAACTGGACAGAGAAGAGCCTGGAAAGGGAATGAGGAGAAGTTTTCTTTCTTGTCATCACTGATCACATGGCTTATAGTGACCAGAAGTCAAAGTTACCATCTCTCCTCTGCCCGACCAGCCTGAAGCGAGCTGGCTTTCAGTTGATAGCAGCAGGATGATGCGCGTTACCTAATTCCTCATGGTGCCCAACTGCCTTCTTAATAGAACGGGAAGAAAGAAGGAACGACGTTGGACGACGTTGGATTAATCTTCTCATGACTCCCTGGGCTGGAATTGCTAAGTGTTTATACTTCTGTGTAAAGCTGTCTTTGTAGAAACCTACCTCTGAATTCACTGGGAATGCAGAGCCAGGAGTCTGGCAACAATGAGATCAAAGTGTTGCCTGGAACCCAATTTTTTTTTTTTTTTTTGCTACTTTGCTACTTAGCAGAACTTTTATGCTAAAGTCTCTCAGGGTTTCTAATTTTTATAAGGTAATTATTTTCAAAGTCAAAAAGGTGCAGTTTCCCTTACTGAAAACCTCCTGATGCAAGAGAAATGGGATCTTGTTACAAATTACTTAAGTCACTCTGCTTCCTCTGTCTAAATCCACTCTGCTGGGAAGGCTAGCTGGAAGACTGAAAACCACAGCTTCATTCCCAGGTACACTACAGTAAAATAATTACATCAGATGTTATTGTGGTGAATCCATTTAATATAAATTCCAAATGCAAATACATTTTTACTTTGAATATAATGCACTTAAAAAAGGAAAATGCCTGGACAGCTTCATGCAGAAGAATGAAACTGGACCATTTTCTCACACCACACACAAAAATAAACTCAAAATGGGTGAAGGACCTAAATGTGAGACCTAAAACCATAAAATTCTAGAAGAGAGCACAGGCAGTACTTTCTCTGACATTGGTCATAGCAACATTTTTCTAGATATGTCTCCTGAGGCAAGGGAAACAAAAGCAAAAATAAAACACTGGGATTAGATCAAAATGAAAAGCTTCTGACAGCAAAGGAAACAATCAACAAAACTAAAGACAACCTATGGAATGGGAGGAAATATTTGCAAATGACATATCTGATAAAGGGTTAGTATCCAAAACATATAAAGAAGTTATACAGCTCAACACCAAAATACTTAAATAATTCAACTTAAAAATGGGAAGAAGACATGAACAGATACTTCTTCAAAGAAGACATCCAGATGGCCAACAGGCACATGAAAAATGCCCTCCATCACTGATCATCAGGAAAATGCAAATCAAAACCACAATGAAATATCACCTCGTACCTGTCAGAATGGCTAAAATCAAAAACACAAGAAATAACAAATGTTGGTGAGGATGTGAAGAAAAAGGAACCTTCGTGCACTGTTGGTGGGAATGCAAACTGATGCAGCCACTGTGGAAAACAGTATGGAGGTTCCTCAAAAACTTAAAAATAGAACTACCATATGATCTGGTAATTCTACCACTGGGTACTTACCCAAAGAATCTGAAAACACTGACTTGAGAAGATATAATCACCCCTATGTTTATCACAGCATTATTTACAATAACCAAACTATGGAAGTGGCCCAGGTCTGTCGATAGATGAATGGATAAAGGAGAGGTGGTCTACACACACACACACACACACACACACGGGAATATTACTCAGCCATGAAATGGGATGAAATCTTGCCATTTGCAATGACGTGGATGGAGCTAGAGAGTATAATGCTAAGCAAAATATGTCAGAAAGACAAATACCATGTGATTTCAGTCATGTGTGGAATTTAAGAAACAAGACACATGAACAAAGAAAAAGAGATAAACCAAGATAACAGACTCTGAACTCTAAAGAACACACTGTTGGTTACCAGAGGGGCGGTGGGTGGGGGATGGGTGAAATAGGTGGTGGGGATTAAGAGCACACTTATCATGATGGGCACTGGCAATATATATTGTTGAATCACTATATTGTACTCCTGAAACTAATATAACACTGTGTTAACTATACTGGATTTTTTTTAAAAAGCTGGATAAGAAACTTACATATGATTATATGTGAACCACAAGAATGAACAGATTGTTTGCTTATAATTATATATAGATAATATACATAAAATTCACTTTGGAAAAAAAAAAAGAAAGTGCCTATGTTTTTAAAATAGAAGCCAGGTTTTTGACCCCCTGCCCTAACTAAATAAAGGATTTGGAGAGCGTGAATAGTGTCAGTTGAAAAATATTGGCAAGAACCTATGCAGTGGTTCCCTACCTTTTAAAATCCATATCCACAGTACTAAAGTGTACTTCAATTATGATTTCCAAATCTCACCTAGATACTCTGTGAAGTGAAAGAAAAAGTCCCAGATCTTGGGATGTATCACACTTATTTTTCAGGCGCACTGAGAGTGCTTTATTCCCAGAGGCTGCTTCTACAAAGATTCCCGGGAGCTGGGGGACAGGCAAAGCCCCTTGCTCAGAACCCCAAGGCCTGAGCCAGACCTGGAGCCAGTTCCGTCTACTATTATTGCCACATGCCAGGAGGAACGAGTGGATGGGCCTCTGTTGACGCAAAAAAAAAAAAAAGAAAACATACTTTTCTTTCACATTGGTCCGTGACTGAGGTAGAGCACCATGACTCTACCAAACGGAGATTCACCCAGAAGTTAGGAGGCGTGTGCCATTTTTGCAATCAACAATTAGAATTTTCCATGCCTAAATAGGACTTATAAGTAAATGAATGATCTCCAAACAATTAAAACTGCACAAACAATGAAAGGAAAGGAGAGAGGAGGTTGTGTTTCTCATATGCCACAGGAAGGTGATGTCGACTCAAGTCTCTGCTTCGTTCTGGTCCAAGGCCATTAGAACTAAGTTCTGGGAAGGAACACAAAGAGACTCTTAACGAGCTCATATAATGAATGGCTGTTCTTGCTGCCTGAAGCATCACACCTGATTGAAGGGCCCTCGAACTCTGCTCCCACCCCGCCAGCCGGGGGAGCTGAGATTGATGTGCAGAGAACACGAACCCTGGGCTTCACAAGCAGTTTGAGGTCAAGTCTGAATTTGTTTCTGTCCTGCCTTTCAAAGCTTTGTTTTTATATGAACCATCCATATTAATGACGCAGCATTGCTGGGCTGGGGAAGTGGGGGACGGGAACCTTTGAGGAGATGCAATTCAGAAACGAGGGAGGCTGGGGCTTTTCCTAAAAGGATTGATTAGAACTGGAATTCTGTTTAACTGGCTACTCCACCCCATCAAATCCCACCCCCAGGCTGTTGGTTGCCTTAACCAGAATAAATAATAAATGCGTAAAGCTCAACAGGGATTCTATTCAGAGTTATGGCCACCCATTTCCAAAGCCCAGGCCAATGTAAAGTAACCCAAGACTTCACTTCTCTCCGGGAGGCTACCAAACATCCTCTGAGGCAATTGAATCATGGAACCTGTGCAAATAAGATTTGAATGGAATGCTATTTCCAGACATGGTGAAAGCACTTGCAATGAATTGAGTATTTATTCTGTACATGTACGTGAAGCATAGTTCTTGGACATACTAATGATGGTAACAGCTAATTAATGGCTTTCCTTTGTAAAACTTTTAAGTTCACACAATAGTTTCACAGGAAGCATCTCTTTTATCTTCAGAATAGTATGGCAGGTAGGATGTGCATCATTATTTACATCAAGTGAATAAGGAAGCTGAGAGTTGGAGGTTAAGAGGCTTATCTGGAGTAACAGAGCTAATTGACGTTTTGGACGTAGGATTAGAACAAAGATTCCAGGTCCAATGCTTCTTCCAATCCATCCCACTGTCTCTACTAAACAAACAAACAAATAAATAAAATCTTCCTCTTTCTTGAAAGCTTAGAAACTTACAAATTTAGTATTTATTATTTTGTTTGATGGAAATGAAAAAATAGCTAATATTTGTTGACTCATTACTCAGTTGAGTCATTGTGTTGACTATCAAGTGCTCAACATAATTTTTCTCATTTATGAGGTAGGTATTAATGTCCCCATTGCTATAGATGAGGAAACTGAGCACAGAGAGGTTTCTGTAATTTGTTCAAATCACACAGCTAGTAAGTAGTGGAGCAAGGATTTGGAAACAGTCAGCATGACTCCCGTGCCTTAAGTACAGTGCTGTGCACGCTCCTATCCTCACATCCATCCGGTGAGGGAGGCAGGTTTGTGACTTCTTTAACTGATGATCGAAGAACCATAGGTCCAGTTGCTAGGACACAGAACTACCCACTTTGCCAAGATGTTTGGCATCGTTTGAGTCTTTGTTGATTGTTACAGCTGAGGGACCAAGCTGGAACCAATAGACATAACTAAAAACCAATAGATATGAAACAAATAACCAATTGAAACCAATCGTTCTACTCTTAGATTCGGTTCTTCACCTGCCACTCTCCCACCCCATGAGAGCCCTCCTTTCCCATCAGCTATTTTTTTTTCACAACGGCACCACTTTTCCTCTTATTTCTGATCCTAAAAACCATAAAGTCCCTTCTCCCTCCATTCCCATATCCAGTCAATTATCAGGGATTCCTATTTCCTGGCTGTGTATGCATCTAGACCTTGTTTCTCCCTCTTCTGTCCTACTGCCACTACCATAGTCCAGTTGAATGACCAGACGATGACCTCTCCAGTTTCAGGCACTTTTCACAGTAGAGTCCAGCCTGTCCCCAGCCGTCCTAAAAGCACAGCTGTCCTTACCACATTGCATGCTATGAAACCACAATGGCACCCTGTTGCCTTACAGCCTGGTCTACTTTTCCAACCAACCCATTCTCTCTCCTTTTTTCTATTGTCAAGAAGTTCTCCTCAAAGTCCCCAACATGTGTATATCTCCTCATCGCTGTGCCTTTGTTGTTATTTTCCCTGTTGTGTTATTTCTCTTCTCTCATGCTTATTCCAATCCAGGTGTCCCTCCAGTCTTCTAGGAAATGTTTTCAGAGTACTCTTCTTCTTGGACTCCTATTGTTCCTATAGAAGGTGCCCCTGAGTTTAGTGTTTGATAATGTTTTCTAATTGTCTCGGTACTAATTTCATCTTTTACAGTAGACTGTCAGTTTAGTTTCCAAGGTCAGGGAACTCCTCAGCTTTTTTCATGATCCTTGTTGGGGGTAACAGAGTACTGAACTCAGAGATGGAACTTCTTAGGTTGACTGATTTCATTTGGTGAAGGTCATTGGCATCAGACCAGAAGGCAAACTAACACAGGTTGATTCAGTAGTTCTGATGAACAATCCAGCGGCCTCACTCTAAGACGGTTACTTCTCCAACACTTGATGCCAACATCAAATTCATTTGAAGGTCAGGAAATGACAAGAAGGCCAATTCACTTTCTGTAGTGGAGTTGTCTGTTTGCCCACCTTCTTGAACAGCTGAGGAACCCACCTTCTCTGATTCCTTTCCCAGGTCCCAGTAACTGTTGTTCTCTAAGGCGGTATGATAATGGAGGGGTGGAGGTGAGGGGGAAATGAGTTATCTGAGTGAAAGACCACAGCAAGTGGAAGCTGATTTATAATCTCCAAAGTAATACATTAGAGAGTGGGAAGTAGCTCAAGATGTTTTAAAATAATTCATGAAACAGTTTTTACCAGAAGAGAAGTTGCTGGATACAGCTAAGCACTGTTCAGAATCTGCGTGTTAAATGGCCATTCATCAAAGTTAAAGTTGCCCCAGGCAGATTTCTGAGAGACTCGTACTTTGGAAATATAATAATGATAATAATAACGTTAGTATATATGTACACATTTGAAAAGTGTGTCATACTTTCCGAACTATGTTCTCCAGCACCATTAGGAATTAAATCCTTGTGAGTTGGAAGGAGTTCTGAAGGTTATCTGGTTGAAATAGGCTAACATTTTTTTTGAATACGATTTATATAGTTTTCTCTTATTTTGTCAGAGACATAAATCTATCTTTAGATTTCTAGAGCATGAATGCAAAAAAAAAAAAAAAAAAAGTGAATTTTCAGGTTCTCACAACCCAAAGTGGGATTTTTGTAGGAATAATAGTTGTAAAAACCAGGCTTTGTTGAGAGTGTAATGGGATTCTCTAAATTTCTTTAGCTCCCATTTAGCATAGCAAGAACCAAGTCTAGACATGGGACTCAGATCACAGAACTGTTTCCATGTATACAAATACTGATTCTGTCTATGATGGGTAAGTGGGGAGGCTAGGTGGTTTAGGGTAAGAGGAGAATGATGAATTGTAGAGGTAGGAAGCTTGTCCATGTGTGCTCTCAAAGGACCATGAGAAGGAAAAGGGAGACAGACTCTGGAAAGACACATTGGTCTTGACTTTCTGTCTCTGGGCTGCCCAGAGGGAAGGTGTGTTAGTTAAAATCAACACAAGGCCTTTCCCCCATTTAAGACGGCATGGAAACACAGGCTCCCCACACCAATCTGGGAGTGGCTACCTCAGAGTAAACTCAGCTTGGTTAGACAGTGCAAGGGCTAGAATTTAGCTTTCCCAAGCTACCGTCAGTTCCTGTGTGGTGTGGAAGGAACTCAGCATCTCCTGTGTGCCCCCTGGGGGGTGGTGAGGCCCAGATGTTGGTTGGAATCTGGCTAGAAAACATCCCAAAGAGAGATGACCGTGGTGTGGGCAAGATGGCACTGTGGCCAAGGGATGTGAAATAAACTGCCTAGGCCCTGAGCTCACAACCAGACCCAGGGGCCCAAAGCCCGAGGGAGTGCCAAAGGGGGCTACAGTCAGAAGAAAGGAGGCTGGGCTCTGACTCAGCTAAGAGAGAAGAGGAACAACAAGCTACCTGGCCCATAGCCTTCCGCAGCAAACACTGGCCAAATGCCAAGAAGTAGGACAAGCTGGACATCAGTGGTCAGCAGTCCAGGGAGCAGCCCAGACAAGCCACCCTACAGCAGACATGGGAGGATCCAGAGAACACCCTGGCCTCAGGCCTGTCCCCCTTCCACCCATGAAACTACAGCAACCCCCTTATGCACCCAGGCACCTTCTCGGTGAGAGAAGGGAGAGGAGAGAGACATGTGAGACTCTGAGCATTTTGCCAAAACCAACACAAAATAAAGGGCGCCTGGGTGGCTCAGTCGTTAAGTGTCTGCCTTCGGCTCAGGTCATGATCCCAGGGTCCTGGGATCGAGTCCCGCATCGGGCTCCCTGCTCGGCAGGAAGCCTGCTTCTCCCTCTCCCACTCCCCCTGCTTGTGTTCCTGCTCTCGCTGTGTCTCTCTCTGTCAAATAAATAAATAAAATCTTTAAAAAAAAAAAAAAACCAAAATAAAAACTGTGTTATCTAAAGAGGACTGCTCCAGAGGCTGGGATTGGACTGAGACTGGAGGTTTGGAGTAACTTTGTTTCCCACACCGCAGTGGGATGGGGGCTCAGTGAACAAATGAGAGCATTTCTACAGTCTTCTGCACTCGACTCTGAGAGTAGGGTGAGTGCTTTAGTGACTCTGCTCCCTCAACGTGAACTTCTCTTTTCTGAGCAGGAAAAGGCTCATGTGGACCAGCGGACCAGGGGAGTCAGACATTACTATATTCATTTTGCACATGTAGAAACCAAGGTCCAGCGATGACATGTCTTATCCATGGTCAAAAGGCTACTGGGCAGCAAATCCACAGCAGGAGTCAGACCCCCTGGTCCCAGCCCCAGGCTCCTCGTGCCAAGCTCACGACACTGTAGGAGACACCCAAGTAAAGGGGCCAGTAGAACACTGAGGAAAGGGGTTTATGCTCAGAACCACGCCTCCAGTTCCTGTGTTCAGGCCCCGGTCCTACCTTCTCGTCTTCGTTCAGGAGAATCCTAAGGCTGCCAATGTTTCTGGGGCGTATTTACATGTGGGGGCGGCATGATTCTATGTCCCATTCATTATGCCAGAATGGAAGAGAGCTGAGAGGACATTGATTGAACAGAGTGTTTCTTTTTCTTTCTCTCTTGTTTTTTCTCCCAAGTATCACCTAAAATTGAAACCTTTATTGGCTGCAGTTTTTATCCGTCTGCAAAAACATATTAGAAAGAGAAAGAGGTTGGCAACTGACTTCAGGCTTTTCCCCCCAGAGTGTTACTTACCTGACTTTAACCAGATGCTATGTATCAGCCTGTCTCTCTCCTCCATGCTCAGCAGGTAAAAGACAAAAATATGAGGAATAGCTTGTTATGCTATGGACTCTCTCCCCTCTTTCTCTTTCTTTCTTTCCTTTTTTTTTTTTTTTTATCCCAGGACCGGATATACAAGTTCCAGAAGAGGAATATACATCCCCAGAGTCTGAAATCAAATCTGGAATTCATATCCTCTGTAAATGTACTTTATTAAAAGCAGGAATCAAGAAAGGTTTTGGAATTATTATATTGGAGAGGTTGATTGTGTAGAGGACTTGGAATTAGGGATAATTTTAGACATTTTTTGCAGGCAGCCAACTCCACGGGCGAATGGAAAAACTGGGCACTTTGGCATCGGTCCTATCCCCAAGGCTTTAAAACCAGCCCTCGGACTGCATTACCAAGGTCAGAACAGAAAGCAGGAGATTACGCTAGAGCCCAGTCATCTATCTTTATTGCAATCAGGTGAGCTGAAATTTCTGCAGGAGCATCAGGCATCATGCTGTCAGCTTGGGGTTAATCTCCATAAAATCTGTTTGCTGCCACGTAAGGGTGTTTCGTGCAACCCCAGACAGGCTGCCAGGGCTGGAAGGCATGAGAGTGTGTGTGTGCGTGTGCGTGGTTGTGCCTGCGTGTACAAGTGTGTGAAGCAGCTGAAAGTATTGGTTGAGCTCCAGAACGAGAACCGGTTGAGGCTGCACGGGGACGAAGCGGGGCGAGTTGTTGGAGTTGCACGGGAACCCGCCTGCAGCCTCTACTGTGGGAGAGAGAACCACGACCTTGTCCGTTGTTCCCATAAGGCCCAGATGGTTTTCCATCAGTGAGCTGTCTCTGAACAATTTTCTCCCCTTGGTTTTGGCAGCACATCCTTCTGAATACCAAGGCAGCTCACGGTATTTCTCTGATGCAAACCACCACATCACAGGGGTCAGCCAACTCAACAGCGAGAGCAAAGTGATTATGGGATTCACATTCCAGTAATAAAGGAGGAGAGGAGCCCCCTAACCGGTCACAGAAAGGTGGGAGCTCCTTGTGAATCAGAAGAGGCCCCTAGAGTCCGAGAGGTCCCGGACAGACACTCGCGAATCCACCCCATCCCCCACCCCGATCCCCCACCCCGCCCTCGGCTCTGCATTCGCATCCAGTATCTCTCCGGTTGCTTTATTTGAAAAGTTCCCTTTTTCAGAACACATGGGGAGGTGCTGTGAACGTTCAGATGGCTAAGGTCCTTGACTTTTCATGTTGGCTGCCTTTCTAAAACTTTTGAGTTATTGTCTTAATTATAGCAGCGATAAAGGAGAATTTGAAATTACCCCTACAGTGGCTCCCAGGAGAAACAGCAGTGGGATCATTTTCCCCGTGTTCCTGTCTTCTGGAGAGAGCTGGGTTCCTCCCTGAGCCGCCCCCGCCCCTTTCTTTCTCCCTGCGCAGGGTTCTGGCCTCTGGAGATGAGCGTGGGCCTGGAGTCTCTGTCCCCAGGGTTCTCTGCAGGAAGGGTGGCTGCTCGGATTCCAAGCTTCCTGCCTGGACCAGTGACGATTCTAACACCCCCTCAGGGAGGCGGTTTGTAATGTTTGTCCTGTAAACTCTTAGGTAACTGTTCTGTTCCACCAGAGGAGGTCATGTGGCTTCGAGAGAAAAGATGTGTTTTTCTGTGGGTAGCTAAGGACACTGAGACATGGCCAGGCAACCTCGCGGACAGAAGCCCCTCTCTGAACAGAGAGCACTGTTCGGGGAGCCAATGGGAAATGACGTTCGTTGTCAAGTGCAAATCAGGGTGCTATAAACAGCCCCAGGGAATGGGCTGGTGGCACTTACACATCTGTCTTCAGAAACCTCACTATAGAAACATCTTTCAGAAGGCACGAATCAGTGAACCGATACACGTTTCATGAGCGACTTTCCAGAATTCTAGGCCCCTCTGCCAGAATGTTCCAGGGCATTTGTTCTTCCACTAGTTAACTTTGTGGCTGTGTTTTTCATTATTACTTCAGCTGTAGTTCTGAGTCTCCCCCTCCTTTCAGTTCAGGTCATCCTGCTTGTCTCTAAAAGCCAAAAACTTTCCCAAAATGCATTGAGAGCAGCAGGTTCTAAGCAACTAGAAATGACTGAAGGATGGGAGAAGGGGACTCTGGCCCCGACCTTCAGGGGGCCTCAGGCTTTTCCCTGTGGTCTCACCTGCCGCCTCCCGCAGGTGCAAACAGAGCCAACCACTCTCAGCTGGGATGTTTTTATCTTTTTGGTTGTTTTGTTTTGTTTTGTTTTTTAATGGAGGTATAATTTACATACGATGAAATGTGCAAATCCTAAGCATTTGTCTATATTTATCAAACTACTACCACCCAAATCAAGAATATAGACCTTTTCCAAGACCCTAGGGAATCTCCTTGTGCCCATCCTGTTACTGCATGTGTAAAGTCCCTCCATGAATATCTTGTGTTATCGGGCTCTCTCCTCACTTGGGAGTGTCTTGACTCATTGCCTCCCTGGCTCCCCACCAGCTCGTTCTCCAATCTTTCCCTCCCCGAGACACCCTCTCGACAACAGGACAGCCAACAGCCAAGACAGCTGGGTGAGGGAGCTGGGGCAGATTCCATTGTCTTCTTTTGAAAAGTTATCAGCTGGAAGCTCAGAGAAGTCAAGCAATTTGCTTCTGGCCACACAGCAGTTAAGGAATGGTTCAATGGCTGGAACCCAGCTCCTGCAGGTTTGCTCTTGGCTCTCTTTGCCTGGGCTTTACTCACTGCACAAATATGGCCATTTTCAGAAGAGCACAAAGCTATGCCCCGCTGCAGTGAGAACGCATCACAATGCAGACCACACACGGGCCACAGGAGCAGGTGCGTGGAGCCCAGCTTCGTCCAGGTTAGACGAAGTCCCGGCTGCCCCTCGCCTGACCGTCAGCCCCGCCTGGGAAGCTGGTGATGTGCGTTCTCTCCTCCCACTCTCTCCCTCCTCTTCAGAGCCCCAACACCAACGAGGAACACACAGGTCCTCAAGCTTTAGTATGCCTAAGAATCATCTGCAAAGTGGGCTGCACATGCCAATTCTCTGGCCTGGGGCAGGGCTCAGGGTTCTGCATCTTTGCCAGGCTTGCTCTCCCCATCCCCCACTCACCCCAGGGCATCTGTGGGACCGAATAAACACCGTGTGAGAGCGGCTCTCTCTATCTCTTCCGCCTCTGTAGCATTCAGCAGTTCCCATGTTCTACCCCTCTCCCACTTGTCCCTCCCTTCCTGGAAGATTTCCCCCATCCTTAACTTCTTCCTTCCCGATCTTTGCCATCTGCCCAGTCCCTAGATTATCGGGTTCCTTTTGATCATGAGTCTATTGTTCAGCCTGTTCACCTAATTTCTAGTTCTTCCCCGAATTGTCCCTTAAACTCCAGAGAGCCTTAATGTTTACGGTGATTTAACCCAGTCCACACACACCACATACACATGCAAACACACCCTCTGCTGAAAACCCTCTTGCAGCTCCACTGAGTCAAGCCCAGACTCCTTCAAGTAGCGCATCAGACCTCTAGGTTCATCATCTGTCCTGCTTCCCTGAGAAATACCCTCTCCATGATTTTCCTGCATGCCTAGGCAAGCTCTCCTCCCTTTGCCTGGAAAAACCCTCCCTTGGGCCCATCTGCTGCACAAACACCTACTTTCCTTTCAGGACTGAGATTGAAGGAGGGTTTCTTCCTTCAGGAAACATCTCAGGCTCTCCCAATACCACCCCCTCACCCCCAGAATGGATTGTTCCTTCTTTTTAGGCAATGTCTTCTCTAACCAAATCAGGAGCCATGTATCCTCAGAACCTGCATGGGGTCTGAGGGCAGAGCCACAATCCAACATGTTCCTGGACAAAGGACTGTGGCCAGTTTTGTGTCAGGGTCGTGTGCTAAAATAATATGCCAGTGATAATGTTGATTGAGTATTTCCTATAAGCTAGGCACGGTTTTAAGTGCCTTCCCCCCGCCCCCCCCCCCCGCATTAGGCTTGTTTGTATAAGCTGTTTTTCTCAGATGTTGATTATTTAAAATGATCTCATGTCTGTAGAGTATAATGTCTCAGGTTTCAGAGGATGCAATGTAACTTTTAATTGTAGCATCTAGGAGTCAATAAATGCAATTGTGTCCGGTTGATCTGAGGGTTCCACCCCTATGGGAGGCAAGCTATAAGCTGGGTATCTATGATTCATTCATCTGAGTGGGATTTTTTTTTCTTTTTTTCTTGTAGGTTTTAAAAATGCTAATTGAATAATTTGAAGGGTGATTTTCTTATGTCAGCCCCATCCCCAATATATCTGAAAATCTGAATAGAAGTCAATTAAGGGGGAAATGATTCAAAATACACAAATGATTCAAAACAAAGAAATTTATTTTAAAACGCACCTCTCTGGACTATCTCTGTTGCTCTCTAGACATTTGAAATGCCACAAGGAAGAGTAGCATTTCTCTAGACAAGGCTTCGCACTCCCCTAGATTTATGATGCAGGATATTGTTGAGGTGTCTCAGTGCAGAAGGGGGAGAGCTGCGACCGAAGCCTAGTGATCACTAGAATGTGCTGGCATTTCCCAGCAGACCGGCAGTTTAAAGCCACCAGAAGGTACTTCTTGATTCATTAATCTCTTCGTTAAGGTGGGAGTGGAGACAGGGAAATCTTTTCAAGATAAGCATGACGTACAATACGACTTTGCCTTCTTATAAAGAGCCATCATTCACATAAATTGCATCCTTCAAACTTTCAAGGGATTAAATGCTACAAGACAGACAGCATCTGGTTCAAACAGCCTCAAATCAAAGCGGGTAACAATACACTGCATGGTGAATAACAGGCAGGCTCCTGTGTCCATACGAGGCCAAGAGCAGAGGGAAAAAGAAACCTGTGAGGGGCACCCTCAGAAAGTGTACACCTGTAGATGTGTTGGGGAAGATAGTGATGACTGTGGGGATAATAAGGCCATTCTTCTAAGGTGACCCTCAGCGGCAGGCGGCCACCCTCCTCCAGGGGGTGGAACACAGCTCTCCTTGACCCAGGGACCAGAAAAGAGAATAGAGGACAGAGATCCTCCCTTCTGAAAGCCACCAGGCAGGGCCATTAATTAATGTGCAGGCTCAAATTGGCTTCTTAAAGGGTTTCTTAAGAGAGCAGAAGGAGAGGCTCCTGGAATTAGAGAAAAAGTTCTGCAAGTTTGACTGCTTTGTCTCGGTCTCCTCTTTCTTCCCCTTCCCCCGTCAGGTCTCCCCCCCTTCATCTCCATCTCAGGCTCTCATTACTCTCGTGACCTCTGCCCTTTGACCCTTCTGAGGAAGGATCAGATGCATGCCATTCACACCTCCATGTAAAGTTAATCCTCCCGGCATCTCCCAGGTATTCTGCTTTAGCCATACCCCCCAGTGAAAGGCTCTCCTCTGCTGAAGAATTTCAGATTGACAACGCCATGTGCTTCTCTGACTGGTAAGAAATTCAAATGCTGAAGGTTTTGAGCAAGCCTGCCGTGAGCGTTTCAGGCCACCATTTTCTGGAACTTTTCCTGAGTCCTATTGGGAGTATTAATATTTAAGGATAGCGTGCCCAGAACTATCCTAGGTTTATTTATATATTAATCTCTTTTATAGTTAGTTTTAATTTCTATCAAAGTTGTACACGTACCTTCTTAAACATGCCTGAAATTTAGACTCATCTGGAAAAAAAATGTTTTAAAATCTTCAAGCCTAAACTTCACTCCAGACCAGCTAAGTAAAAATGTGTTGGAGGTATGGCCTAAGTAGGGGGCTTCTGAAGAAGCCAGGTGACCCAGTGTGAGCCCACTGACAGAGGTCTGAGGGGGATCATCCTACCAGGCATATTTAAAACCACCCCAAACCAAACAGCAGCCCTCTCCCCAAGCCTCACCTGTCTTATTTCTCACTTCCCAGAAATAATAGATTCAACTATCTGAGCTGACTCATCTGATATTTACCCTCGTATTTCTAAATTACATGATTATGTTGCTGCTACTTCATTTTCCAACGCTGATCATTTCTTGACTTCCCACCACGGAAAATGGGATTTAGCTCTTTCATACTACCACCACCCACACCTCAAAAGCTCACACTGCCCAGCCCCCAACATCATCCCCACGCGGTTATAATTTGGTTATATCAATATTCACACTCTGATTATCTTCTCTGTTTGCTTAGTTTTTATATGTACTTATCTATATAATTCAACCCCACACTCTCCCCAAATTGTTCTCGTCCCAGTTGATGAAATGTTTTGAGGAAATAAATCACTCCCGCTGCCTTGGGACCTTCAATCTAGACTGCCACTTGGTCAGGCTGCTTCAGGGTGATCCCCCTCACCATCAGCCTGGGGATTCCCACCTTCTCTTGTGTTGGATCCATTGTCTTCATTGTCTTCTTTTTTGGTTTTCTTCCTTATTTTTGTGGAGTCTATCCACCAGGAGCTTCTGGGGAAAGAGTACATAGGAGCAAAGCTTTTGAGACCTTGACTGTCTGAAAATTCATTATTCTCTCCTGGAGTTTGGCTGGAGATAGACTCTTAGGCTGGAAATAATTTTCCCTCAGAATTTGGAAGGCATTGCTCCATTGTCTTCTAACTTCTGGTTGCTATTGAGAAATCCAATGCCATTTTGATACTTGATAATTTGCATGAAATTTTTTCTCTCTCTCTCTTAGAAAGCTTATTGGGTCTTCTCCTTGATCCCAACATTCTGAAATTTCATGACAATGTACTTGGTGTAGCTTTATTTTTTTTATTTTTATTTTTTAAAGATTTTATTTATTCATTTATTTGAGAGAGTGAGAAAGAGAGCACGTGAGAGGGGGGAAGGTCAGAGGGAGAAGCAGACTCCCTGCCGAGCAGGGAGCCCGATGTGGGACTCGATCCCGGGACTCCAGGATCATGACCTGAGCCGAAGGCAGTCGCTTAACCAACTGAGCCACCCAGGCGCCCCAGTGTAGCTTTATTTTCATCCACTCTGCCAGGTACTCAGTGAGCCCTTTTAAAAGGCGAAAGATTTATGCGATCTGAAGAGAAACCAGAGTATCAGTGAGCCCTTTTAATCAAGAAAGGCAAGCCCTAGAGTCTGAGAAATGGAATTATTTCATTAACAATTTCCTCTTTCCACTATTCTGTTCACTCTTTTAAAATTTTTTGTTATGGTCACCATGTTATACATTACATCCCCAGGACTTGTTTATCTTATAACTGGAAGTCTCTACCTTTTGACTACCTTCAGCCATTTTGCCCATCCCTCACTCCCACCTCTGCTAACCATCTATCTCGTTAGATTCCACACATAAGTGAGATCATACAGTATTTGTCTTTTCCTGACTGACTTATCTCATTTAGCATAATGCCCTCAGGGTCCATCCATGTTGTCACAAATGGTGGGATTTTCTTCTTTCCCATGCTGAAAAATATTCCATTGTATGTGTATACCACATCTTTATCCATTTGCCCATCTATGGATACTTGGTTGTTTCCATGTCTTGGCTGTTGTACATAATGTTGCAATGAACACAGGAGTGCAGATATCTTTTTGAGATAGTGATTTCATTTCTTTTAGATAAATACCCAGAAGTGGAATTGCTGGATCATATGGTATTTCTATGTTTAATTTTTGAGGAATCTCCATACCATTTTTCATAGTGGCTGCCTCAGTTGACATTCCCAGTGATAGCACACACAGTTTCCCTTTTTTCCACATCCTCACCAACACTTGTCATTTCCTGTCTTTTTTTTTTTTTTTTTAAGTAGGCTCCATGCCCAGCTTGGAGCCTAATGCAGCGCTTGAACTCACAACCATGAGATGGAGACCTGAGCTGAGATGGAGACCTGAGCTGAGATCAAGATTTGGACGCTTAACCAACTGAGCCACCCAGGCACCCCCATTTCTTGTCTTTCTGATACTAGCCATTCTGACAAGGGTAAGGTGATGTCTCATCGTGGTTTTGATTTGCGTTTCCTGTTCTCTCTTTTTGGACCCCTTGTTTAGACATTGAATCCCAAGGATTTGTCCTATAACTTTCTTATTTTTTTTTCTCTTCTATTTTCCAATTCTTTGTCCTTTGGTTTTACTTTCTGGATGAGTTCATCTTTAACTTCCAACTCTTTCATTAAATCTTTCATCTCTGTTATCTTACTTTTAATTTTTAAGGTCTTCTCCTGTTTTCAGGACATCCTGTGTATAGAGCCTTCTCTTGTTTCAAGAGTGCAATATCTTATGTCGTCAAGGATTTTGGAAATCCACAGTCAGCAGGGCAATGTGTGGCTCTGCTTCCTACGTGTAAAACCATCTTTGGGACTCAACAGTTACACACCTGGGCAAAGTGAACAGTGGACCATCTTTAAGAGATGGACGAGAGGTCTTACCAGCATAGTATATGTACAAAAATAGTGCACAAACCCAGAAAGGCACTGTCTCCTAACTATGCAGGAAGTTTCTCATCCATGACTTATTATTGTCCTTGAGGATTAGAGAATAAAGGATAAGTTCTCTTTTGATTGCTTTCGAATGCTATGGAAACATTTGTTCTAATTTATAATCCATTTGTTAAAGATGAAAGCTGTAGTGAACTAAATGTTTAGAATAATCCCTTTTTTCTATAAGCAACTTCTCATTTTACCAAGAGTGTTCACAAACATTGCCCCATTCGGTCCTCATAAAGACTGAGCAGACAAGCAGGTAATTCTTCCATTTCACAAATGAGGAGAGTGCTCTTTCCTCCACATGACACCATGTGGCCGTGTGATCACGCTTTGCCACGGACAAGGATATAGCAAAATGGGAAAAACAGTGGAGTGGAAATCTAGAGACCTAGATTTTAATCCAGACTTTACCACTAATCAATTAAGTGAACTTGGGCAATTTATTTCTTTTTCACTAACATTTTGGGGGCCCTTCCTATGTACTAGGTATTATGCTAGATGCTGGAGGTACTAAGTTAGATAAGACATGATTCCGGTCTTTAAATTGCTTACAGTTTGAGAAGATGGATATAAACAATAATAAAAAAGCAGTTTTCTAGAATCATTTATGAAAGTAATATACAAATATATGTCTTGAAAGACAATCAGAGGGCATAATTAATTCTATCCAGAGGGGAAAGACAGTGAAGTTTTCAAAGAGAAGGTGAAAAAAATCATCTTTAAAGAAATTGTTTCAAGAAAATTCAAACAAAACATGTGACATAAAAGGTGAAAAAGCGCTATAACTTCCTCCCACCGAAAGATGAATGATACCAGCTTGATGTTGATTAGGAGATGACATTTGATTGATTTTTTTTAATTATTTTTTTAAAAGATTATTTATTTATTTATTTGACAGAGAGAGAGAGAGAGAAAGAGTGAGAGAGCACAAGCAGGGGGTGCGGCAGAAGGAGAGGGAGAAGCAGGCTCCCCACTGAGCCCAGAACTCTGAGATCATGACCTGAGATGAAGGCAGACACTTAACCGACTGAACAACCCAGGCACCACTTGATCGATCGATATTTTAAATGAGGAATGGAAGTTTTCCTGACACAAAAGGTGGCTGAGGTTGGAAAGAGAATTCAAAGCAAAGGAAATATACAAAAAGAGAAGGTAAACGCGAGTGGCAGGTTTGGGGCACAAGCTGTAGTAAGTTGTGTGTGCTCAGGAGGAAATGGTAATAAATAAGGCAGGAGAACAAAGCAGCTATCAGAACATGAATGATCTTCTCTACCATGCTAAGGATTTTGGAGTGTCTGCAGCGATCAGGGAGTATTTTAAGTTGGGAAGTAGACAGGGTCAAGTCTGATCTTTATATACCATCTGGTGGCATTGTGGAAGGTGCATTAGGATGGGATGAGGCAAGACTGAAGTCAAGAGACCAGTAAGGAAGTGTAGGTAAAAGTGATGAGTCTGAACTAAGGCAGGAGAGTGAAGAGAGAAAGGGAGGGATAGATTTGAGAGACTTTTGGGAAGGAGTTTAACACTGGAAGTGAGGATAAATGAAAAGAGGGGCTAGGATGGCTCTCTGATTTCTGGCTTAAATAACTGAGTCATTAATGGTATAATTAACAAAGAGAAAGAATATAGGTTGGAGAGCAGGTTTTTTGGGGGGAGGAGAATGCCTAGAAGACATCTTGGGGAAGATATCCAGGAGGCACTGGTTACAGAAGGTTGGCAATGTCCAGATCCCATGGGTCAATAACAGGTGACTCCTGGCAGGGGTACTGGCTAAGGTAGGGTTAGCTGGACCAGGAAAAAATGATTACTTGGTACAGAAGAAAACACTGAGTATTAATATTAGTACTAGAGGAATAGTATTAAGCTTCTGATCCAAGCAGTGAATATGAAATCATAAGAAGAAAGAAGTCAAGGAATCAGGAAGTTAGGGAATGAGAAATAGCATGGGAGACAGAGTATACATGTATTAAGGCAGAGTATAGGGTGTGGGCTGCAAGAGAGACAAATATGACCGTTCTTTTCTTCATTATTGGTTATGACTGAGGATCTGGGAGCCCACCTCTGGCTTAAAGTGCCCTCCCTGGGTCCAGGTGTGGCAGGCCAGATGTCTCTCGGGTTTGTCCAGTGGAAAGCCCAAGCCCATCTGAGAGAGGAGGGTCATCCTCTCTGTGGTTCTTTCCCTTCCTCTGCACCAAGTGCTAGAGCTGGCTTCAGCTCCAGCTTGCAAGATGAAAAGAATAGGGAAGCTGGCAGGAAAAGGGATACAGTTTCTGAGTCAATGAAAAGACCTAAGAATTGAACTGGGATTTGTATCAGGGTTGTATGTCATGATCACAGGATGCTGGGCCCTCCTCAAGATGGTGTCTCTAAGCTTCAAAAGCAATCATTCCTAATTTGAACCCAAGCGGATGGCCTCCATATGTACATGCCTTACCAGTCTTCTTTTGGCCAAAGAAATGGTCGTACTTACTGTATGGATACCTGGTGGGGGTGGACCAGGAACAGAGGCAGATATAAAAAGGGATTTGAGCCTTTAAAAGAAAGCTGGAAAAGGCAAGATTTCTCCCCTACAGCCTCCAGAGGGAGGGAAATGTGGCCTTGCCAACACAAAGTGACACTGATTTTGGACTTCCAGCCTCTAGAACTTTGAGAAGATAAATTTCTGTTGTTTCAAACCACCAGGTTGGTGCTAATTTGTGATAGCAGCCACAGGAAACCTATACAACTGGTTATGAAGATAGGGTCACAGGGTTCCACAGCACAAGAGGAAAGTTGTTTTGGGTGAGAATAAACATCAACTGGTAGCTAAGTGGTTGCTAAAGGTAGAGTGGAAGTGAAGTGAAATTGAAATAAACTCCATAAGCGCTCACATGAGCTAGGAACTGGCGAGTCATCTGAAGTGCACTATCTCATTTAATTCTTATGGCCACCTCTTAAGGTTGGCTTCTTACGCCATCTTTTTTTGTTGGTGAGAAGATTAAAGTGCAGAGTGATTAGGAACCATGGTGATCAGGGAAATGGAATTTTGAAGTCCCATATCTCCATCTCCAAAGTTGGGTTTCTATCCACACCTGGAGGCTGAGGCTCCTATGGTTACTGGGTGCTTAGTGGACACTGAAGGGGATACAGAAGTTGGAGTGGGGAGAAAGACTAAATGTCTTTATTTTAAAGATTTTATTTATTTGAGAAAGAGAGAGAGAGCGCATGAGCAGGCAGAGGGGCAGAAGGACAAGCAGACTCCCCGCTGAATGCAGAGCCCAATGCAGGGCTCGATCCCAGGACCCTGAGATCATGACCTGAGTGGAAGTCAGGCACGTAACTGACTGAGCCCCCCAGGCGCCCCAAGACTAAATGTCTTCAATAAATGCTCAACTCTACCCCTGAGTCCAAGAAGCCTGTGTGCTTTGAAAGGGAGGGAGGGGAGTGTTGGGTCCTTCACTTGAGGGGTTCAGGGACAGTGGTATCATTAGGGCAAAGTCAGGCCAATTAGGACAAGGAAGCAGAGAAGGCACATTCTAGAAAAGGGAGATTTCTTGGCTGTGGAACTGGAAATTGCAGCAGGCACAGTGAAAGTCTTCAGAAAGGGAATCTTAGAGACTCCCTGATCCAGCAAAATAGCCATAGGACAGCATAGAAATCTTCCCATATAAACACTTAGAAATGTCTTATAAAATAAAACTCTTTAAATGTATAATGACAACAACACAACAACCTGATTTAAAAATGGACAGAAGGCTTCAATAGACATTTCTCCAAAGAAGATATGCAAATAGTCAATAAGCCCATGAAAAGATTCTTAACTAATCATTAGAGAAATGCAAACCAAAACCACAATGAGATACCACACCCATTAGGATTTCTGTATAGGAAGACCACATAGGATGGCTGCTATAAAAACAAAAACAAAAACAAAACAACAGAAAATAACAAGTGTTGGCAGGGGTGTGGAAAAATTGGTACAGCCACTGTGGGAAACATATGACAGCTCCTTAAAAAATAGAATTACCATATGATCAGCAATTCCACTTCTGTGTATACACCCAAAAGAATTAAAAGCAGGGTCTTGAAGAGATATTTGCACACCCATGTTCCTAGCAGCATTATTCACAATAATCAAAAGGTGGGGGCAACCCAGCTGTCCATTGATGGATGAATGGATAAACAAAATATGCTATATGCATACAATGGAGTATTATATCAGTGTTAAAAATGAAAGAAATTCTTAGGGCGCCTGGGTGGCTCGTTGGTTAAGCATCTGACTCTTGATTTTGGCTCAGGTCATGATCCCGGGGTTGTGAGATAGAGCCTTGCATCGGCACATTCAATGTGGAGCCTGTTTAGATTCTCTCCCTTTCCCTCTGCCCCTCCCCACCCACTAGAGAGCACACTCTCTCACTCTCAAAAAAAAAAAAGAAAGAAAGAAAGAAAGAAATGAAGGAAATTCTAACACATGCTACCAGATGGATAAACTTTGAAGATACGCTAAACAAAATAAGCCAGCCACAAGAGGACAAATATTGTATGATTTCACTGATGTGAGGCAAATTCATAGAGGCAGAAGGTAGGATGGTTGTTGCCAGGGATTGGTGGGCGAGGAATAAAGAGCTATCTTGTCTAATGGGTACAGAGTTTCAGTTCTGCAAGATGAAAAGAGTTCTGTGGATGGATGGTGGTGACGGTTGAGTGATGTGAATGTACTTAATGCCACTGAACTGTGGTACACTTAAAAATGGTTAAGATGGTAAATTTTATGTTATGTGTATTTTACCACAATTTTTATTTTATTTATTTATTTTTTTTTTATTTTTTTAAAGATTTTATTTATTTGAGAGAGAGAGAGCATGAGAGAGGGGAGGGTCAGAGGGAGAAACAGACTCCCCGCCGAGCAGGGAGCCCGATGTGGGACTCGATCCTGGAACTCCAGGATCATGACCTGAGCCGAAGGCAGTCGCCCAACCAACTGAGCCACTCAGGCGCCCTTACCACAATTTTTAAAAAAGAAAATGAAAATAAACAGATAAAGCATGAATGAGCTTGACAAGTAGAAAAGGAAATCTCCAGGTGCTGAAGGGAAAAGAAATAGCTCAAACAGCAGACTCTGGAACTTATGCTGCCATGGCCAAGGGCAGATGATCTGATCTAACAAAGGCTAAGGGCTTGGCTGTTCACACCCATGCAGGACAGGATGATGCCTCAAGCCTGGGTTGAAGTGAGGGTTATACAGTCCTCTGTGTAAAGCTCAGATGCTCTCAGAAAAGCCATCAACCCAGAAGGACATCAAGGAAGCTCATCTCTGCTCTGACTCTAAATGGGAAAAAACAGCCCCCTATGAAAAATCAAAACCCCAGTCATGTGCCTGGCACAAATTTAGAGCCCAACTATCTGCTACCTGCATCAGAAGGAAACCCCAAACCAAGAAATTAACATAAAATTGGTCTTTAGCCAGTGATACCCCTAGGATACCTAGAAGAAGCAAATATAAAACCACTGGAGCTGAACTTCAACACTCCACAACACAGAGAATTCCCACAGGAAAAATAAAGCCCTGCCTACAGTAAAAAATTATAAAAGCAGAGAGAAATAATCTACCATGTACAAAAGTCAGCAGTCAAAATAAACAGTAGGGGTTAAACTCCTCAAGACTTTACATTAGTTAAACTATTGGATAGAGACTAAAAAACTAGTATTTTTTTTTTAAGGTTTTATTTATTTATTTGAGAGAGAGAATGAAAGAGAGAGAGCACAAGAGCGGGGAGGGTCAGAGGGAGAAGCAGACTCCCCGCTGAGCAGGGAGCCCGATGCGGGACTCGATCCCAGGACTCCAGGACCATGACCTGAGCTGAAGGCAGTCGCTTAACCAACTGAGCCACCCAGGCGCCCAAAAAACTAGTATTTTTAAATGGTCTTAAAATCAAAGGATATGTCGGGGCTCCTGGGTGGCTCAGTCGTTAAGCGTCTGCCTTCGGCTCAGGTCATGATCCCAGGGTCCTAGGATGGAGCCCTGCATCAGGCTCCCTGCTTGGTGGGAAAGCCTGCTTCTCCCTTCCCCACTCCCACTACTTGTGTTTCCTCTCTCGCCATCTCAATCTCTGTCAAATAAATAAATAAATAAATAAATAAATAAATAAATAAGATCTTTAAAAAAAAAAAATCAAAGGATATGCCTACAAACAGTACAAGACACTATTTTAAAAATAAAAGAAAGATCTCAAATGAGCTGGTGGAAACTTCTAGAAATGAAAAATATGGTTACCGAAACTAAAAGGGCAAGGGGTACGATAAATAGCAGATTAGACACACAGGAGAGAGAATTAGTGAAATGGAGAAGGGATCTGAGGAAATGGTCCAGAATGCTCGAGAGAGAGACAAAGAGATTAGATATATAAAAGACAGGTTAAAAGAAAGGATAAAAGAAAAGAGCCAACCTATGTCTCATAGGAGTACCAGAAGAAGACAAAAGGAAGAAGAAGAAATAATACTCAAACTCTAATATCAGGGCTCCAAATATGGTCTTGCCAATTACTGTCTTAGCATGCACAAAAAATTTAACCACTTTCTGACCCAGTTTCCCTGATTGTACAACAGCTGGTTATAGGGACCCTGCTGTGAGAATTAAATGAGATGACATGTAGAGCACAGCACAGAAGAAACATGTAAGATATGTGGCTATTACTGTTAATAATGGGAATTATCCCATGTTGATAGAAGATTCAAACAACTGTTGAAAGAATCACATGGAAGATAAATAAAAATAAATCCATACCTAGATGCGCACACCAAACTGCAGAACATCAGAGATTAAAATCTTAAAGCAACAGAAAGGAGAGACAAATGGCCTACAAGGGGACAAAATTAGACTTACAGCAAGGACCCTTCTCAATAGCAACAAAAAAGGCCAGAAGAGAAAAGAAAATGCCTTCAAGGTGCTGAGGGAAAATCACTGTCAACTTAAAATTCAATACCCAGATAAATTGCCATTTACTCTTGAAGGTGAAATAAAGGTATTTTTCAAGGTAAAAAAAAAAAGAAGAAGAAGAAGGAAACTGATTCCAGAAGGAAGACATGGTATATAAGAAGAGGCAGTGAGAAAAGGGGTGGGCCTTGTTGGTGTGGGTGGGGGCGGGGAGAAGAGTCTGGGAATCGGTCTGTGGGAGAGGAAAGACAGCCTAGGAGTTTCTGTGGTGGGTGACCATGGTGAACAGCAGAGGAGCTGAGGTAAAGATTGTAGAATTATGGACGAGAGATGTGAATGGAAAGCTAATTAGAATTTTGGTGAGGGGAGAGGCACCTGGCTGGCTCAGTAGGCTAAGCCTGGGACTCTTGATTTTGGCTCAGGTCATGATCTAAGGGTCGTGAGATCGAGCCTGGGATGGAGTCTGCTTAAGACTCTCTCCCTCTGCCCCTCCCCGCACTCACGTGTGTATGTGTGTGTGTGTACGCGTGTGCAGATGCGCAGTCGTGCGCACATTCTCTCAAATAAATAAATCTTTAAAAAAAAAGAATTTTGGTGAGGGGACATGGGGGCCATCCCAGGGGTTTTGAAGGAACTGAGTCACTTTCTGGGCCTCAGTTTCCTCTTCTGCAGCACAGAGTGGGAGCTAATGGTCTCTGATGCTCCTTCTCCTCGGACATTCTACAGTGTTGGATAAAATGGGGGAGACATGAGGCCAGGGCTCTTGAGAATGGAAGAGCTAAGTGTCTGGAGACTTCTGAAACTCTGAGGGCAGCCTCAATCTGGCTCTGAAAACAATTCAGCAGCTGATATTGGACATCGAAAGTTCCTCCCAGAAGGAAGGGAGAGAATGGGCCCAGGAGATGACAGGCGAAGTCCTAAAAAGCCACATCCTGCCTTCCATGCTGCTATTCCCTTCTAAGGGCTCTGAGTTTGACAGAAATCCAAACATGTCTTGTCTTGGGCACTTGCCCCGTTAATTTTCAAATTGATGTATATTTTAAGGGAAATTTAATCCATGTAGCTCTGAATTATGTACAACAATCTCCTTTAAGAGACACGATGCTGGGAGGGTTTTTTTTTTTGTGAATTTAGAACAACTTGTCACAAGATGCTCTTTTTTGACTGACTCTGTTTCCATCTCTCTCTCGACCCAAAGCCCAAGATTTTGGTCAGATGCTAGGAGCCTGCTAAGGTCTCTGTGCTTTCCTTCTTCCTCTTCCTTGGCAGTCAAAAACGTATCCAGGCCAGTGGGCGTCGGGCTTAGCTCTGTCAATGAAACCGTTGTCCTCGACGCCAGCACGAACAGGCCCTGACATCGGTTCTCAGGCACAAAGCCTGCATCTGAGGCAAGGTTGGCAAAAAGGACTCCGGTTTCCAAACCATGTTTCCTTAGGTGGCAAGAAGCACCCCGCCCAACCTCGTTACACAGTGGCAAACCTCACAGTGGCCTGTTGGTGGTTCAGACTCTTCTGCTAAGCAGAGCCTGGTCCCACAGGCTCCAGGAGAGGAAGGGATTCAGCCAGGATGGGCAGCAGGGTATTTTCCTTCAAACGTTCTCAAGTTCTGCTGGCTGAGAGCACATGGTCCCAGCTGACTCCGTGGATTGAGCAGTTCTGTGGTGTAACTCACTTCCAGGAATCTCAGCCAGCCTGGGGTGGGGAGCCTCGTTGCGTATTTACCCACAGACTGGTTCCAAGATGCAGAATCATGCCACTGGAAAGAATTTCCAGTCTGGCTCCCTGCTCAGTGGGGAGCCTGCTTCTTCTTCTCCCACTCCCCCGGCTTACGTTCTCTCTCGCGCTGTGTCTCTCTGTCAAATAAACAAATAAAATCTTTAAAAAAAAAAAAAGAATTTCCAGTCTCTGACTTCGGGCCCCACCGTTTCTACATTTCCTTAACAACTGGTCATGATATAGGGGTTTAAAGCACATCTTTTCTCATACTTTCACATTCTTACTCATTTCACTTAGCTAACTTTGAGCAGGGGCTGCAAAGACCAATCAAAGGGAAGAGTCAGATCTTGCCACTTAAAAAGCATCATCAGAGCTGAAAACTACCTGAGGGCCGCTTTTCTACATTATCCTCCCCTCCTTTAATGTTGGAATTACTCAAAGGAACTGCTTATGTGGCATAATTTTAGGGGTGACCTTCCCTCGATAATATCCCTCAGTGACATCTGCTATTCCATTCCTAACTGTTATTGGCCATCGAGTCTGTGTTAGGATTGCTGGAGAAAGAAAAGAGAGGAATTTGGAACATACTTGTAAAATGCATATACACTTAGAAATCAAAGCACACCAAGTCCAAAACACTTGATGTAAATGAGTTAATTAGAGCAGGAAGCCCAGTGAAACAATGTGGTTTAGCAGAAAGAACGCTGTGCTTGGAGTCCAAAACAGAGAGATTGAATTCTCTCTCTACTGCCTTTCTCTGCCTTAATTCCCTCATCTGTAAATTGGTGATAACCATCCCTATCTCATTGTAGGGCAGTGATTAAGATTTAAGTGTGTGTGTATCTATGAACATATTCTGTAATGACTCTATGAACGTCAGCACATTTTGAGATTTTGAGGGCAGGGGCCATGAGAGAGGAGGAAGGAAAGAAGATGGTGCCCTAGGATCTGCCACAGGCTGATGCAGTGCTGCGTGCTAATGAACTCCCCGACCGGGAGCCTCTGAGTCCACCGGGCAGCTTACTGCTGACCAGCCTTCCTCAGGATGATGCTTAAGAATTGAAAAAGGTCTGGGGCTCCTGAGTGGCTCAGTTGGTTAAGCATCTGCCTTCCGCTCAGGTGATGATCCCGGGGTCCTGGGATCAAGTCCTGCATCAGGCTCTCTGGTCGGTGGGACAGGGAGCCTGCTTCTCCCTCTACCCTGCCCCCCAACTCATGCTCTCTCTCTCTCTCTCTCTCTCTCTCATGCTCTCTCTCAAATAAATAAAATCTTTTAAAAAAACAAGAATTGAAAAAGGTCTGAGAGCTTGTTGTTTGTTGGGGTTCCACTCCCGTCCCCCTGGGGCCTGCATGATGCAGCCCGTCGTTCTGGGGCCCCTCCACCAGCGTGTGCCGGTCTGTTCCCCCATCTTGGCTCTTCAGTGGAAGGCTTAGAGAGCCGGTTGGACAGTTCGAAGCTCCCTGGTGGCATTTTAATGAAGACTGTTATATCTCAGGTATAACTTTTACTGACTCCTAGGGAAGCCTGCTCACCTCTGCTTGGGGCACCTTTACTCTGGCTTCATAAAATATTGTTTATAAGGCCAGGCTCAAATAAAGTTAGAACAGTACAGCAGGGTGGTGGGGGTGGGTTATACGACTCGAGCCCGTTACACAGGCAGATTCCCTGTCGCCCCTGGATCTGCAGGCTGGTGGGTTGCCCCCAAGAGTTATTTTTCTATTCATTTGGGCAGATTTCCCCCCAAGGCAGGCTCTGGCGCTGCCAAACCGTGGCCATAGGGAGAAACGTGGGGCTGACATGTGAGCCCCAAGCCGCAGTGGGGAAGGGGGGGGCGGTGTTGTTTCGCCGCCGGGCTTGGAAAAGCAGCCTGACTTTTGGGAGGGAGCCTAATTGATTCTACCGGTGGCAGCACTGTGCTGGAGACCCCTGGAAAGAATGATGTTTGGGGCCAGGCTACCAGCGCCGAAGGCGCACACACTTCCTTTAATTAACAGGAGCCCGATGCCAACAAACACACCGGCATATGGGAAGTGAGGGCGGCGAACAGGCAAGCCTCCTGACTTCCTCAGGCAGCACCCTGCCAGCCAGGATTATTCTCTGCTCTTGTTTCCTCACAACCCGCCCCCCCGCCCCCGTGCTTGGTGGAGAGGCCCGCCGCAGGTGCTGGCAGACCCTCAGCCTGGCGGCACCGCCTGAGCTGGTCTCCCGGCCTCTCTGGAGGGGATGTTTTTCCTGAGTGGCTCCTTTGAAGCCTTCAGAAAAGCCAGGGGACCTTCCTGCCTCCTGACTTTAAATGGTCATCTTCTTCTTCTTTTTTTTAAATGTTTATTTTCATTTATTTATTTATTTAAAGATTTTATTTATTTATTTGACAGAGAGAGAAGAGAGCACAAGCAGGGGGAGCAGCAGAGGGAGAGGGAGAAGCAGACTCCCCGCCGAGCAGGGAGCCCGATGCGGGGCTCCATCCCAGGACCCTGGGATCATGACCTGAGCCGAAGGCAGACGCTTACCCTACTGAGCCACCCAGGTGCCCCTTAAATGGTCATCTTCTGCCTCCCTTTTTCGCTGGTTTGGTATCTCAGGGCTGTGGTTATTTCTGCTGATAAACTTCATCTTCTTCTCTCTCCAGATCTCCCACAATCACCACCTAGCCCACCCTGAAGGGTCTGAAATGGTCTCCAGCGCCCGTGAAGCCCACCCATGCGAGGAGTGGGGCTGCCCTGTCTGAGGCTTTTCCCATGCACTAGGTGAGTGCCTCTCTTTTCTAGAGCAGCCTTTCCCAGGATATTATGCTCTATGAGTCTCTTTTGATGATTAGCAATTGCAATCATGGCTTGAGAGACAGGGATTCCTTCAGGATGTGGAATACACCAAGTTGTGTGCCAGGTACTGTGTTGGGTGCTGAGGACTCCAGGTACCTGAGGTCGGACTGCTCTCCAGGTGAGGAGCCAGACATAAGGGCTCTGGGCGTTTGTCCAACGAGCTATAGGTACACAGTGCAAAGATCATCCTGACTGTGCACAGACCATCGGAATCAAAGCAGACTTGTTATAAATGCAGATTCCCAGGTCTCATCCCAGGACTTTCCAAATCAGAGTCTCAGGGAGGGGGGGCCCAAGATGATATACTTTTTTAAAGATTTATTTATTTATTTTAAAGAGAGAAAGAAAGAGAGAGAGAGAGGTGGGGAGGGGCAAAGGAAGAGAGAGAGAGAGAAAGTCTTTTTTTTTTTTTAAAGATTTTATTTATTTGACAGAGAGAGAGAGAGAGATCACAAGTAGGCAGACAGGCAGGCAGAGGGAGAGGGAGAAGCAGGCTCCCTGCTGAGCACAGAGCCTGATGTGGGGCTCCATCCCAGGATCCTGGGATCATGACCTGAGCCGAAGGCAGATGCTTAGCCATCTCAGCCACCCAGGCGTCCCGAGAGAGAGAGAGTCTTAAGCAGACTCCACGATGAGTGTGGAGCCTGACTGCGGGGCTCAGTCTCACAACCCTGTGATAACCACCTGAACCGAAAACCACAGTCGGAAGCTCAACTGCCTGTGCCACCCAAGCACCCCAGGAAGATGTATTTTTAAGGACTTTCTTAGATAATTCTTATTCACCCTAAATTTTGAGAACCATTGTCCAACTTGAGAGCCACTGTTCTAGAAGTAGTTAGGAAGTGACAGCATTTGAGGTTTTTAGAAGGTCTTTTTTTTTAACTTTTAAGTTTTTTTAAGTCTTTAAGTTTTGATTTTCCTTGAAAGACATTATCAAAGGATACCTTATTTTATATATATGTATGTATCCTAGTTTTGTAAAGTAGTAGCTTATAAAATTTGGGTGACCCTTTTTAAAAATTAAAAACAGTTTTAAAAACATGTTTTAATATAGTCACCATGCTGCACATTACATCCCCGGACTTATTTACCTGATAACTGGGAGTCTGTGCCTTTTGACAATTTTCACCCCTTTTTCCTGCTCTCCTCCCCCTTCCTTTGGCAACCTTCTCTGTATCTGTGAGTTCAGTTTTGTTTTTTCAGAGTCTACATATAAGTGAGATCATATAGTATTTGTCTTTTTCTGTGTGATTTATTTCATTTAACATAATGCCTTCAAGGTCCATCCATGTTGTTGCAAACAGCAAGATTTCCTTCTTTTTATGGTTGAACAATATTCCATTGTGTATATACACTGCATCTTCTTTATCCATTCATCTGTTGGTGGACCACTGAGGTTTTTTTCCATGTCTTGCCTCTTGTAAATAATGCTGCAATGAACATGAGGGTACAGATACCTTTTTGAGATGGTAATTTTGTTTTCTTTGGATAAATACCCAGAAGTGGAATTGCTGGATCATATGGTAGTTCTATTTTTAATTTTTTGAGGAAACGCCATCCTGTTTTCCATCCATTGGCTGCACCAATTTACATTCCCACCAACAGGGCACAAGGGTTCCCTTTTCTCCACGTCCTCACCAACATTTGTTATTTCTTGTCTTTTTGTCATCTTGGGATGACATTTGTGGTTTTGTTTTGTTTTTTGACATTTGTGTTTTTTTTATTTTGTTTTATTTATTTATTTGTCAGAGAGAGAGAGACAGCACAAGCAGGGGGAGTGTCAGGAAGAGGGAGAAGCAGCTCAGCAGGGAGCCCAATGCGGGACTCGATGCCAGGATCCTGGGATCACGACCTGAGCCGAAGGCAAATGCTCAACTGATTGAGCCACCCAGGGGCCCAACATTTGTATTTTGAAGGATGAACAGGATGTCTAAAGTGAGGGATGGGGAAGGAGATACCAAGCAGAAGGAATAAAGTAACAAAAGCCCTATAGGGTACAAAGGAGTGAGTGAGAGAGACCAGAGCACATGTGGGCAGGAGGGCAGATGTAGGTCAGGCTGGGAAGGCTCTTACATGTCATTCTAGCACATGTATGTTGACCTCCTGACCATCCAGCATCCATTCACCACTCCTAATAACACCCGAGGTTGGGCACTTGTCATAAGCTAGACCATGCTAGAAATACCAAAATTCCTTCTCCTGGAACTTTGAAGATAGAATGGAGAAAACCAGGAGGAAAACAGAAAGTTTAGAGAGCATTCATTTCCGCATAGTGCCTGGGCAAAATCTCTTTAATTCATTCCCATTTCCTTGAGTTAGCTACAGTTGGTCTTATTGTTTGCAACCCAAAAACATTGTCTGACATACATATGAAAGGAATAAAGTGGGAAGTGGAGTCCTTAATACTTCTTCTGTGCCAGGAACTTACTTACATACATTAGTTTGTTTTCTTCTGCTTTCTGTGATTTTGCAGACATGAAATTTATCTTAGGTGGGGCTGTCGTCACATAATTTTTTCTGCTCTTGGTCTTGGGATTTCTAGAGTCAGAGGAGAGGTTCTATTCACCCGAGGCTTTGCAAGTGGCTTTTGTTTGGCTCATGACCAACAAGAGATGGGGAAAACTTCCTTGCTGAGAGAGAAAGTTCTAAAAAATGACCTGTAGGGATGGATCCAGGATATTTCTATCAAATCACGAGGGCACAAAGAGTGTGTTTACTAATGTTGTAAGAAGAAGAGAAGGGTAGAGAGGCCTGAACAATACCCAGGAGGATAGGCTTCCTTTTCACAAGGATTTCGGTAAACATCTAGGGAAAAAAAAAACCAAAGAAACCAAAAAAAGCTCACAAGGAGCAGGAAGAAAATACTACCTTATGAAGAGAAAGCAAATCAATCAAGGACAAGATGGAAGAATGAGTGCCGTGCTTGAATATGGATGGAAAGATGGAGGTCAGAGTCTGTAAGAAGTTGTTCAGTAACTGGTAGTGACCCACACATGTGCACACGCACTGACAGGCAGATGGTTACAGTTAAGAAAGAGGGCAGTTTGGGGCACCGGGGTGGCTCAGTTGGTTGGGCGTCTGCCTTCGGCTCAGGTCATGATCCCAGGGTCCTGGGATCGAGCCCCGCATCGGGCTCCCTGCTCAGCGGGGAGTCTGCTTCTCCCTCTTCCTCTGCTCCTCCACCTGCTTGTGCTCTCTCTCTCTTGCTTGCTCTCAAATAAATAAAATCTTTAAAAAAAAAAAAGAAAGAGGGCAATTTAATACATCAATTCACTCTCTCCAGCACCACTACCACACATGAGAGAGAATTACAGGTTTATAGAGAATACACGCTCTCATTCAGCGGTTATTCGTGGCATGCCTACTGTGTGCCCGACTCTGCAGCGGGCGAGTCTTATTATCTCATCCTACAAAAGAGGTAATTGAGCCTTAGAAACCTTGATAAGTGGTGGAAGTGAATTCAAGCCAAGCTCCTTATACCATGTGTGCCTATTTTGAGCTATTTCGATTTTTCAGTAAAGGAACTAGAACTCTGCCCCCTTCTCATGCTCTGGAGTTTAGATTACATCCTGTAGACGACAGATGCTGAATGTTTTTGAGCAGAGGTATTACACCAGCAGGTCTTTGGATAGAAAACTCTTGGAAAGTTATCTTGGAGAGAGAACTCTGATCATCAGGTATAAGGCGACTATGATAATCCAGACGAGAAATGACAAAGGCCCAAACTGAGGCAAGTGCACTGGGAATGGAGACTAGGAGAAGAGCTGGAAAATTAGGAGGTCCTCTGCGAGACAGGATGGCTGGACAAGGGGATGGAGATGTGTGGGTGCTTCAAAAAATTCTTTCCCATGGCTTTAGAAAACTGAGTAAGTACTCCCGTCACTGGCCGAGACAGAGAATGCTAGAAGACAGTAACTGCCATCAAGCAAAGTGTCTATGATACTGAACCATTGCTCTTCTCCCTCCCCCACTGTGGTCTACCGGGCTTTCCCAACTTGGTTTTTGCTATCCTCCCAACAGTATGACAAGCCCTGACATAGTCCAGCCACTCAGAGACATCATCAGCTCTCAGCTTTGGCCAAGAGAAAACAGTGGCTTCGTTAAGTGCTTTGCCTACAACAGGATTTCACCATCATGTCTGGGCAGCTTCATGATTCCTGATTCAGACTATTCTCTGAACTGCAGAAGCCACTGAAATGTCTCTGGATGAGCATCTTATGCTCTCATGTCCACTACCGTGGAGACTGGGGGTGGGGGGGGGGAATGCTGTTCCTTTGCAGATCTTTTCCCAGCTGTGGCTTTCACAGCAAGTCATGTCTGATTCGCAGACTGAAGACTCGAGCTTGTACAGTACTTACTCAGGGGCACTGTTTGGTGTAACCGCAGCCAGGGGACTCTTTGGCTGCTCCTGGAAACCCAGAGCAGTGGCAGAGACTGATTCAATAATTGGGATAGATTTTGACAGCCTTGAATTTGAAAGAGCTGGTACAAATTTGGTCCCAGGAAGAAGAGCGTTGCAATTAGATGTCCTGGTTCTACTGAGTCTGAACAAAGCACCGTCTGAGCTGAAGACAAGTACAGAGTTGGGGTTGGCCCAGAAGGTGATAGTGCTCAACGATAGTGGCTTAAAACAATAAATATATGGGGTTTTTTTTCCACGTAGTTTCTGTGGGTCAGGAATGCTGGAACAGCTTAGCTGGGTGGTTCTGGCTCAACGTCTCTTGTGTGGTTGCAGTCAAACCATTGGCGGGGGCTACAGTCATCTGAAGACTCAAATGAGGCTGGAGGATCCACTTCCAAGCTCATTCATATGGCTCTTTGTAGAAAGTGTCAGTTCCGTGTCAGAGTACTCCTCTTATTAAAAATGTTTTTATTTGCTAATTTGGATTGGTAGTACCTTTCCATAAAGAACAAAACGGGTACAAAGTAAAAAAAAGAAAAATTCTCTCTCCCACCTATCCCCCAGACACCCAATTTCTCACCACCAAGGGACTGTATATTAACAATTTCTTACATATCCTCCTGGACATTTATATATGACACACGCACAAGCAAATACATACATATCTAGTGTAAGTGTTCTTTCTCTCCTCTGTTGTTACTCAGTTTGCTGTACCTTAATTTTTGTCACTTAACAAAATATCTTGGAGATCTTTCAAAGTATGTACATAAAGAGTATCTTCATTTTTTATGGCTGTATCATATTCCACTATACAGATATGCTATAATTTACTTAAATAATCCCTTATTGATAGATGTCTGGGTTGTTTTCAATCTTTTGATATTAAAGCAATGCTACGATGTATAACCTTATGAACTTGTTATTACCTCCATGCAGGAATAAATCTGTAGGATAAAAAAAAAAGTGTCAGTTCCTTGCCATGTGGACCTCTCCATAGGGCTGCTCATGACATGGAAGCTGGCTTTGCCCAGTACACATGACAGAGACAGAGAGAGAGATCACAAGTACAAAAGGAAGCCACAGTGTCTTTTAAACTCTAATCTCGGAAGTGGCATATCATTATGGCTGCCATATTCTATTGGTCACACAGACCAACCCTGGTACAATGGACAGAACCACCCAAGAGTGAATGTCAGAAGCCAGGGGTCACTAGGGTGGCCTCAGAGGATGGCTACCACACTGAAAGTTCTGGTGAACACTCCATCCCATAGTGCACCTGTTAAACAGCCAGAAGGAAAGACAGCTCCACCCATGATACCTCCTCTTCATTTGGTTTTTGCCACCTTATTACAGTGTAGGAAAGCGTGTGAATGTTGTTGCCTGCATTTTGACCTCCAGCATTTCCACCCCATTCCGCCTTAACAGCAGCAGTCCTCTAGACTTCTAGACTCAGACTTGCATCTAGATTTAACACTGTACAGCTCAGCACAGTTCATCAATGTCCGGATTGTTTCATGTGTACTTAGATGGTTTCCTCAACTCGATCGTAGGCTCCTTATGAGAAGGGAACATAGGTCTTCTTTTTATTTGTAAACAGCCGTGGCAGCAAGCCCGATGCAGGACACATGGGAGCTGTTTAATCAAGAGTTATTCACTGTATTGATTGATTCGGATGCCCTTCTCAAAGCCTCCTTTTTATAGTCTGGGAAGTTGAGTCAGCAAGGAAAACACTTGGTCAGATGAGTCATCAGTCAAGTCCAGAGCAGAACTCCATAGGCAGCTGCTCGTCCCAGCTGGAGGAGGAAGCCTGGCTCTTAGTCCGAGGCTCAGAGGCTGCCGGCTGCCTCAAGCTGGGGCTAATGATCACGTCTCTCCTGCACTGATCTCTCCAATAACTCATGAGGCTGTTGGAAGCCTCATTTCTGCACAGCCTGGGCTGCTTGTGTGCAGTTTGCCAGGCAGGCGCTAACACTTCCAGAGGAAATGGCCACTAACCAGCAGAACTTCCTTTTAAATCTCTCCCTGATTTGTGACATGGCTCTGAAATGGGAGGCCGAGCGGAAGGGCCACTTGCCTCACACGATGTCATCGGCACACACCAGTGAGTCCTATGGATCTGATTCTAGTCTGCTCCTTAGCACTAGATCATTACGACAGTTGGTGATTTGGACAGGAAGCTGTATTCTGCCCTGTGCTAGTGAGATATATGCAGTGGTGCCAACTGAATGCGCTCTGCGGTTGACATCGCTAAGTGGCAATACCAATGTCTCAGATTAGAATCACAGCGAGGAGAACCCCCCACCACCTGCTTTTCACTTGCCTTGGGTTTACCTGGGGTTAATGGGTCCCTACTAAATGTTTCATTATTCAAAATGGCCTTTGGAAACCACTGCCTTTTGTTCTTTGAGTGAATTCACCTTAGTTCCTGTGTTGTCTGCACCTCAGCTTCTCCTCTCAGTGGTTTTGCATTTGTGGTAACGCTGGGAGAAAGCCTGTGAAAAATGCTTTGTTATATTACATTGCCCCCTGGCTCCAATGAATTGCTCCGTAAATCACGATATTGTTAAAGTGTCCTAGCAAAACTAAACCACTTTCCGGGGCTCAGAGAGCACAAGGATATTAATCAGAGCCAAACATTGCAGAAGGGACATTTAAAAAAAGAAAAAGCAAGAAAGGAAAAAAAACACAGTTTTTAATGTGTGAGGTCTGGAGAAGAGCATACATTGGGACTGGGGCCAAACCAGAATATCTTTACTCCTTCATAAATACTCTGATATGGGAATGCATTATCTCTGAACGCTTCAAGCCCATTTAGTTTTATAGCAAAACAATATTGAACACCTGCTGCATCTTAATGAAGTAGTTCAAGCACCACAGGTGAGAATGGGAGTGGTGGGGGTGGGGATGGGGGCTCCGTACATCAGGATGAACTGTTAATCAGCTTCAGCTGGGACCCACAGCTTTCGCGGGGAGGATGACAGGCACAGGCATCTCACAAATATCCCGAGTGCACCTGTCCTCGACTCGAGCACAACAAAGGCAGTAAACCTAGCTCCTTGAGTCCTAGGCGGTAGGTGCACACCTCAGGGAGGGGCAGCGATAGGTTTCTCAGATTACTGCCTGGGACAACTAGTCAGCCGACCAACAGCCTTTATTGAGAGCCTATAAACCACTCGGCACTAGGGATGATGGAAAAACACAAGCAAAAAAAAAAAAAGCGGGGGGTGGGGCCAAATTCTATTCTGGAACTTAAGTCAACAGAATGTTGCTCAAAATAAATGGCACTTGCTTGTCTTTTTGCTGCTTGGATTTCTTGTGACAGCATTTGGTTTCTTCTTTCTCTTTTTCCAGTTTTATTGAGATATAATTGACATACCACATCATGTAAGTTGAAGGTGTACAGCGTGATGACTTGAAACACAATACATTGTGAAATGTTCACCACAATAAGGTTAGTTACCACAGCCTTCACATTCCATCATGGCCACTTTGGTGTTGTTGTTATGGTGAGAACATTAAAATGCTCTACTGTCAGAACAACTTTCAATAAACAGCACAGTACTATGAACCATAGTCACCGCGCAGTAACTTAGATCCCCAGAATTTATTTATCTTGTAACTGAAAATTTCCCTTTGACCAGCATCTCCTCACTTCCCTCACCCTTCGGCCTCTGACAACCACCATTCTCCTCTCTGCTTCGGTGAGTTTGGCTTTTTTAGACTCTGCATGTAAGTGAGATTATGCTGTGTGTATCTTTCTCTGTCTGATTCCTTTCATTTGGCATCATGTCCTCAAGGTCCATCCATGATGTCACAAATACCAGGCTCCCCTATTTTTTAGGACTGAATAATATTCCATTATCACATATTCACAATATCACACATTCTTTATCCATTCATCATGGATTCTTAGGTTGCTTCCAACATAGGTTGGCTATTGTGCATAATGCTGCAGTGAATAAGGGGGTACAGAAATTTCTTCAAGATAGTGATTTCATTTCCTTTGGACTTATACCCAGAAGTGGGATTACTGGATCATAGGGTAGTCCTATTTTTAATTTTTTGAGGAACCTCTGTACTATTTTCCACAGTGGCTGTACCAATTTACATTCCCACCACCAGTGCACAAGTGTTCCCTTTACCCCACATCCTTATCATCACTTATCTCTTGTCTTCTTGATGATGGCCATTCTCACAGGTGTGAGATGACATTTCTTTGTGGTTTCAATTTGCACTTTAGGGTTTGATTTCTAATGGCATCTGACTTAAAGTAGGTGGCTTGTGCCCTGAAGCGATTTATCATCTAATGATAAGTGACAAGCACCAACAAATTACTATCCCTAAACATGTATTAGAGACAAACTTTTTAAATCTCAGACCTCCAAAACAGAATCTAATACATGGGGAAAGGGACAGTTTTCCACGATGAATTGCAAAGAAAACATTGCAACAAAGGTCAACCTCTTCAAATCCCTTCTTAACTCTTCACCCTCTTCTTCATTCCCCAGGCACACAAAGAAAATAAAGGTCATTTGAAATGCCACCGACCTTTTAATATTTTGGCATATAATGATTTTGATTAAGCAGACAGACTCTGAGGTCAGCAGGCCTGGCCTGAGTGTGAATCATGGCTCTCTGTGCCTCTGGTCAATTACATTAACTACCGAGGCCTCAGTTTCTTCACCTGTAAACTGAAAATAATAATAGCACTAACCTTATATAATTGTTGTGAGAATGAATTAAGGCAATCCACATAAGGGGCTCAGAATATTACCAAGTAGTAAATGCTCAATAATGCTATTAATATAAGCATTAGCATATATACATATATCATTACCATATTATTTATGTATACATACAGTCACACACACTCCACTCTTCATGCGCATGTGTATGTGTATGGAGTTTCAAACATTTATTTCGTAGACCCTCCATTTTTCAATGTGTTTAGGTATAGCCATAAAATGTAATACACAATCAAATTATTTATAGATTTCAGTAACTTTCAAGTCTATCTGCTTACTGATGTCCTTTGACTCTATAAATCATTTTTCACAATGTACGTAAGAAAAACAAGAGTCACCAGCTATGACACACTCTTTTTTAAAAAGGGACATACTTCCCATACTATTTTGGTAATTTTTTAACTTACAATGCATTATGAACATTTTAACACATCATTAGCCTCCCAAAACAACATTTTTAACGGCTGCTACTTTTCTTAAAAAAAAAGATTTTATTGCTCTTTTCCAGCTGGAACCATGGAGGGTACAGAAGAGAAGAAAATGAAGGTTCCTGCTGTGCCAGAAACCCTTAAGAAGAAGCGAAGGAATTTCGCAGAGTTGAAGATCAAGCGTCTGAGGAAGAAGTTTGCTCAAAAGATGCTTCGAAAGGCAAGAAGGAAGCTTATCTATGAAAAAGCTAAGCATTACCACAAGGAATATAGGCAGATGTACAGAACTGAGATTTGAATGGCGAGGATGGCAAGAAAAGCTGGCAACTTCTACGTACCTGCGGAACCCAAATTGGCATTTGTCGTCAGGATCAGAGGTATCTATGGTGTGAGCCCAAAGGTTCGAAAGGTGTTGCAGCTTCTTCACCTTTGCCAGATCTTCAATGGCACCTTTGTTAAGCTCAACGAGGCTTCAGTTAACACGCTAAGGATGGTGGAACCGTATATAGCATGGGGGGACCCAGACCTGAAGTCAGTGAATGAATTGATCTACAAGCGTGGTTATGGCAAAAATCAACAAGAAGCGAATTGCCCTGACAGATAACACATTGATTGCCCTATCTCTTGGTAAATATGGCATGATCTGCATGGAGGATCTGATTCACGAGATCTATACTGTTGGAAAGCGTTTCAAAGAAGCAAACAACTTTTTATGGCCCTTCAAATTATCTTCTCCATGAGGGGGAATGAAGAAAAAGACCACCCACTTTGTATAAGGTAGAGATGCTGGTAATAGGGAAGACCAGATCAATAGGCTTATTAGAAGGATGAACTAAGGTATCTACCATGATTATTTTTGTAATCTCATCAGTTAATAAATGACTACTCTCAAATGGAAAAAAAAAAGATTTTATTTATTTTTTTGTCAGAAAGAGAGAGCACAAGCAGGGGGAGTGGCAGGCAGAGAGAGAAGCAGGCTCCCCACTGAGCAAGGAGCCCAATGTGGAACTTGATCTCAGGACCCTGGGATCATGACCTGAGCTGAAGGCAGATGCTTAACCAACTGAGCCACCCAGGTGTCTCCAGTATTTGACATTATAAATATCCAGTGAGGAACCACCCTGTAGAGCTTTCTTATACACATTTTTGGTTGTTGCCTTAGGATGAATTCCCAGAACTAGAACCACTGAATCAAAAGAAATGCAATTAAAACATTCTAAAAAGAATATAAACACATTACAGAAAATAGGGCAAGGAAAAAAAAATACAATTCTACCACATTAATACAATTGCTAATATAATTTGGGTGATTAAGATATTGTGATGTTTTCGTTTTTACTTAGAAGAATAGAAGCTTCAAGTAAAAGATGGGCAGATGTTTATTATTTCTGCTCTCTTCTGAAACCCACTAAAGTGACAATAAATAACTAAAAGAAAAGCATAAACCCATAATGAAAAAGAGAATGGAAGAGGAGATGACAACAGCCAAAAGATGTGGTAAAAATTTTGAGAACTGAAAAGCAGACCAGATGAGTGATAACTGACTTAGTAGATCATAGGAAATGAAAATCCACGCCATGACTTAAATCTATGACTGGCTTTACAAGAAGCAGCCAGACCCTCCAGATCCTGCCTTGACCCTGAAAGGGGACAGAAGATTTACCCTCTAAAGAGGCTGAGCCAGGTAGGTCTGGATCAGGCACATCAGACACTGTGTGTGTGTGTGTGTGTGTGTGTGTGTGTGTGTGTGTGTGTGAGGGGGGATAATGGTGAGGCATTTCAGTGAAAGTTGACATACCAACTGAATGGTAAGACTCTCAGACCCCTTTCAATTTCCATTCCCAGAGTGCTGGCAGCCAAGCTCACACACTCTATCCTCTCCCCAACCCCAGAGAGGGGATTGGAGAATTCTTCTACAAGCAATTTGTAGATCCAAGGGAGAAGACTAGGAAAGGACCCCAAAGAGGTCAGTTCTCTGAATAAACTATGGTGAAGTTCAACAACTGACAAGGGCCCCCCTCTGCCCCTGCCCCATGCAGAAAAGGATTACTAGACATCTGACAAAAGCCACTAACATGAAACACACCAAAACAAAACTACCCAAAATGAGGAACTCAGAAAACACAGGGCAGGAAGCAGAAGAAAATCTCTGAAAAAGAGATAACATTACATACATGAAATAAGAACAAGAGGCTATAAAAAAATTAGAAAGCAGGAAAATGCTCTGAATCCTTAAATATGAGAAAAAATATCAAATTTTCTTTTGAAAGATAAAGTTGAAGATATCTCCCAGAAAGTGGAACAACAACAACAAGTTATAGAAGGTGTAAAGTTTAGGAAATTTTGAGACAGAGTTTCTAGAAAGAGAGAACCAAGAAAACAGATGGGAGGAAATCGCTCAGGAATTAATAATACTGGGTCAGACCTAAAGGAGAGTGACACATAGTATAGTGAATAAGAAAAGGCATACCTAGCATACATGATTCTGAAAGTTCATTTTATCACAAATAAAAAGAACATAAAAGTTTCTAAAAAGAAATCTAAAAAGAAAAACAAGTCACTTAAAAAGACTGAGACTCAGAAGAACAATTGAAAACAATGGAGAAATTCTGAGGGAATGATTTTAAACCATAATTCTATACCCAGCCAAACTATACATAAAGTGTACTTTTAAAAACACAGTTTCAGACATGTGAAGTCTCAAAAAATGTATCTTCTTTGCTCAGAAAGCTACTGGTGGATGTGCTTTGCTAAAACTAGGAGAGTAAAGAAAAGGAGAAGAAATGGCAATGAAAAAGCTGACTGCTGGGGCACCTGGGTGGCTCAGTCGGTTAAGCCTCTGACTCGATTTCGGCTCAGGTCATGATCTCAGGGTCGAGATATCAAGCCCTGTGTTAGGCTCTGTGCTGGGTGTGGAGCCTCCTTAAGAATGTAAAAATAAATAAATAAATAAATAAATAAATAAATAAATAAATGCAATTTGAAAAAAAAAAGGTTCTCTCTCCCTCTCCCTCTGCCCCTCCCCTCTCTCTCTTAAGAAAAAAAAAACTGACTGCTGTAATGTGGAAATCTGAAAATAATTTAGTGGCTAATGAAGACATAAGCTTATTTTTTCCTCTCACATAAGAGTCTAAGGTAAACATTCCAGGTCTGCAGGGCAACTCTGCTCCATTTAGTCATTCGGGGAACCAGATTCCTTCTGTCTTGTTTCTCTGCCACCCCTCAGAACAATGGTTATTGAAGTGTAATCTCCTGACTAGCAGCATCATTTGAGAGCTCATTAGAAATGCCAATTCTCAGTCCCAACACCAGGTCTAATGGATCAGAAACTCTAGGGATAGAGCCCGGAAATCTTTTTTAACAGGCCTTCCAGGTAATTCTGATAAGGTTTGAAAACTATTTTAGGGCATTATCCTTTTCTGTATCATCAAAGTTTGACTGCAGCTACTTCCATGTTCCAGGTCACCTAAGGGAAAAGGTGTGAAGGTTTTTATGGGAAGACCAGGAAATGGCATATATTGCTTCCACTTGCATTCACTTGGCAAAACCTGATTACGTGGTAACACTTAGCTTCAAAGGTGAGTTGGGAAATGTAGTCTTCAGCTGGGCAGTCACATACTAGCTACAATTCTATTACTATGGAAGAAGGAAAGAATGAATTTGAGAAGATAACCAGCAGTTTCTACCATATATATAATCCAGGCAACATGAACTGGAATGAGGAAACTGAGGCACATAGCAGTTAAGCAACTTGCATAAGATCACACAATAAGAATTGGACTTGGGATTTAAATTCAGGTAATTTCTGTCCAGAGTCCATGTTCTCAGTTATTATTACGCTACATAGTCTCGCTTTCTGTGGTAGGAAGTCAAAAGACAATACATAAAATCAATAAACAGAGAAATACAGGATAAGCATGTTATTAATAAATAAGGCCATATGGGGTGCCTGGGTGCCTCAGTCATTAAGCCTCTGCCTTTGGCTCAGGTCATGATCCCAGGGTCCTGGAATCGAGCCCCGCGTCGAGCCCCACATTGGGCTCCCTGCTCTGCGGGAAGCCTGCTTCTCCCTCTCCCAGTCCCCCTGTTTGTGTTCCCTCTCTCACTGTCTCTTTCTCTCTGTCAAATAAATAAATAAATAATCTTAAAAAATAAATAAATAAAAATAAATAAGGACATAAATACCAAGACAAAACAGATAAGCATTTATAGTGATTGCTTCCAGTCAGGGAGTAACTGGCAGTGGTCAAGGAATCGCTCAGCGGTAGGGTCTGCTTGAAGATTTTCTCCTTCTGCCCCTCCCCCCACTCTCTCTCTCTCTCAAATAAATAAATAAATCTTTAAAATAAAATAAACATCACTTTGACCAAAATAAATTTTTAAAAAAGAGAGATGACAGAAAGAATGTGGCTGGCTAAGTAAACTTAGAGAATGGAGTGAGACCCAGAAGAGAAGGTCAAGAGAACCAGAGTGGGTAATTATGCAAGGGAAGCAACTGGGGAAATTATACAAAAAGAGAGAGAGAAATTTCCACAAGAAGTGGAAATAAAAGGATTGTATTCTTGGAGAAACTACAAGCCAAAAGTAAGAGAGCCAGAGAGAATGAGTGGGGAAGAGATCGAATGAGACTGGGCGGAGACATCACTCCTGAACGTTTGTTCATGGAAGTTCTGTGGATTGAATCCAGGGAAGCTACTGAGTTAGCACTCCAGTGGCTTTATGCAGAGCTGTTTTGACCTGGGCTAACTCGAGACTCCTTCATCAGCTAAAATAAACAGCTCTGGCCTTAAAACTGAAGGTAGAAGAAATGATGAACTGCAAAGCCATACTGAGATGACTGATTAAAACCTAATTATGTGTCAACCTAAGCCAAACAAAAATCAGTAATAAAACTTCACTTGTTTATCTAATTTGTGGCTTTGGGGCAAGTCACTTAATTTCTCTGAGCCTCAGTTTTTTCTGTTGTGAAAAATTAACATATAACAAATCCTGCATATGTATAGTACATCATACCTTTCAGAGCTACTTTTCATTTTCCATTTCCCCAAGCTAGTTTTTTAGGAGATAAAACTGAGGTTCAGGGAAATGAAGCGAGTTAACATATAATTACACAACTGGTTAATAGTGGGACACATAGTTCACTTTTGCTTGTAAACACTGTCTCAGTTAAGAGTCACAGAAACTCTGTGGGAAAAAAAAAAACACCCAATTTATAGAGAAGAAAATCAGGATATATCTCACATCACCTGGCTGGCTGGCATCGGAACCAGGAACGAAACCCAAAAGCATGGGTAGAGAGAAGCAGCTCAGAAGCATAGCAGGGATAGCTCCTCCCCAACTGCGTAGGGACACAGGTACCCTCCTTCCCAGGAAGTCCAGATTCCGAACTGTCTCCTGTTTTCAGAAATATCCATTTGTCCAATTTTTTTCATTCAGAAAATGTGACCATAGAAATAATAACACTGAGGCTTACTACTGCACTATCACTGTGGTGAGCCCAGTTCACTGATTCAGGAGGAGAGAGAGACAGAGGCTAGGAGGGGAGAAAACGGAGTCAAGCTGTTGTGGGAGGGCCCGTGGTTGCCCAGATCTCAGGTCACAGCTTCCCTCCCAGAGCAGCCCTGCGCTCCACTCCCATCCCTGCTGATGGAGGAAAGATTTTAGGGTTCTAAGCCCACAGCCAAGAAAGAATTTTTGAGACATCTTTGGTGAAAAAGTGGTTTTATGAAAGCCCGGGGACAGGACCCGCGGGCAGGAAGAGCGGCACCGGGGTCACAAGGAGTGGCCCATTGTATACTTCCAAGTTGGGAGCGGGTAGAGATAGGGTAAGTCTCAAAGGAATTTTGGAAGCCAGGATTCCAGGACCTTGAGGGGCTAGCTGTTGTTAGGAAAAGGTCATTTATTACTGCCTAATAAAACCGTCTTCAGAGAACCCTTCAGATGTATATCAGTGGGTCATATGCTTGGGGGATGATTGCCAACATGTATCTTGGGGGTGTGGGGGGTAGAGATAAAGGAAGCTTCCAAAGGAATTTTTATATGCTAAAGTAGATTTACAGGATCCTGGAGAGTGGATTAAGATTGCCTTTGCCCTTAGCAAAGTACTCACATCGAGGCGGCGGAGTTCCTAGAGGAAGGTCACTCTGCGTGTTTCAAGGACTTGTCAGTGGGCTATAAGTAGTAAGGAAATCTCATAATTTTTCTTCTGCCTTTGTTTCCCACATCACCCGCCTGCGATGCTCAGGGTGTGGGCCCTGGGCCCATCCAGCCGGCAGAGACACCGAGGCTCTACAGCCTCCTCCGCTAGGGCCCTGGGGAGACCAGAGCCAGGCCTGGCCTTGGCCTCAGGCCCAGATGGGCCCACTTTCACCTCCCTCCAGGTCAGCACTCTGGCCCCCCAACCCCGGCCCACAGCAACTGCAAGAGGAAGGAGCCCAGCTCCAGCCCGCCCAGGAGGCCGGGCAAGCCTGGGAGGACCCGAGGAGGCCCGAGAGGCCTGGTCGGGGTCCCCGAGCGAGCCACCCGGGGCAGGACAGCTCCTTGCAGGGGCGCGCTCTGCGGAGGTCTGCCCTCCTGGAGGCTGCCCGCCCCCCCCACCCGGGACCCTCCGCAAGGGTAGGAAAAGCTAGGCCGCCATGGCCGCTGCCTTCCCGTGGCGACCGAGGCTCCACGTCCAAGGCCAGCAAAGCAAATATTTACCCTGGCTGCTCAGAGGCCGCGGCCGAGGCTGGGACCCGCACCCCCTTCCGGGCCTAGCCTTGCCACGGCGCTCCCCAAAGCCCGTCCGGCCCCTCCCCCACCGCCTTTTAACGGGGAATGCTGACAAGCTGAATACAGCGGGAATAACAGCCATTTGTTCTGGTTATCGCTGCCGGTATTGAAGCCAGATGTGTGTGTTGCTGACATTGACATGGTACATCTGGCTGGGTTTTTGGTTTCCATCGTGGAGTTTACCACATCCACCCTAGTCCGCTAGAAGAGAGGAGGCGAACATCTGGAAGTCATTGCAGCTGTCACGCTTCAAGGGGATCCTGTACCACAGAGAGGAGAATTCAATACGTAACTGAGCAAAATTATCCAGCTCGTCTTGTCAGTCCAGATTTCAAACACATGCAGGAAAATGGTAACCGCGTTAGGGCGCCCTCCCTCTCTCCCTCTGTGATGCCCACGGGCACTGAGAGCCTTCACCCACCACCCCAGGCGCTGGGGTTGTCCCTATTGTAAGACTTGGGCTCAAGTTGTCAGTTGTAAGACTTGGGCTCAAGTTCATTGCTGCATGCCTGCATCTTTTGTTCATCCCGGGTAGGCTGGGCTAAGATGGCTCTTTCTTTTTTCTTTTGATCTCAGTTTGCTGGAAGTTTTAAATTAAATATTGCTTAGTCCTTCCACTTCTGCTCACAACCCCCTTTCTCATGGCATTCAATGCTCTAGCCCTACCCTACCTATTCAATTTCATTTCCATTCCTTTAAGGCAAATACTACTTCCTGTCAGAGCTGAAATAAGTTATGCTTATTCTGACCCCAACCTTGCCTTTTGCCTTGAACCTTCTTTCTTTCCCTGTTCTCTTCATACCAGCCCCAAACTTCTTAACCCTTCAAGGTCTACCTCAAGTTTATTTTCATCAATGAAACCCTTTCTGACCACTCAAGGCTCCAGTGATCTTTCCTTCTGTGTGTTTTAATTAAGGATGAGACTATGGAGAGGAAATATTGGTTTGCATTTTTCTTTAGATCTCCTTCAGCAGCCAGCACTGGATGCGGAAGAATAGTAAGCCCTCCATAAATACCTGTCGAATAAAAGCATGAATCAGTGTTTTCTTATCACCCGTTCTTTCTACTTAACTTCCTTGCCTTCAATTATCCTTTCAATGGCAAGAGTCAATGTCTGTATATAATGTATCTTGAACTTTTTGGAAAGATGGCTGCAAAAATCTAGTAAATGAGAGTTAATAATACCTGAAGAAATCTATCAAGTGGAGACTCCATTAATGTGGAATTCTGCCTGCTAGTGTGCATTGGTAATTGATTTTTAAAAGTGAAGTGCATTGGAAAGAGAGAACAAAGAGCACAAGTCGGGAGATGTGGATCTTATTCCCAAGTTTGCCCCTGACTTGCTTAGTGAGCTTGGGTAGTCGCTTACCTTCTTTATGCCTCCAGTTTCTCTCTGTAAAAAGGGTGGGTTGTGGCCAATGTCCTCTTCCTGGTAATGGACAGAGCAGGGGCCACTTTCCTGAGAAGAGATAGAGTCCTATCAAAGCAGCTTCTTTCTACCACTTTTGATCTGTTCTGGAGTTAGAAGGCAATGAACTCCATCATTCAATGTTTCACCTGCCCAGTGCCAACATGGATGCATAAATGACATGGAGGAAGAGCAGAGTAAGGAAGGGAGGCAAGAATGAGTAGGAGCAAGATTTAGCCCTTGTGAGTGTCCAGCATTTTCTAACTCAAGATAAGCCATTGCAGCAAGTGTTGGGAAAGACTAGGCATCCCAGCCATAGATGGGTCTTGTCCTTCTTTGTGCATTGCTAAGGATGCAAAATACCCTACTCAAGCCTTGCTATCTGGCATGGATGATAGTTTAGGAGAATAAGTAGGATCTAGAAATAAAGGGGATGGATGGAAGGAGGGGACTACCAAAGAAGAAAGAAACTGTGCCTCCCTGGTAGGGCCACCCAGCCCAGGAGTATGGCTTTTCTTAACATGGAAGTTCCAAGATAAGAAGGGAATGGGAATCAGCAGACCCAGGGTTTCAGTGGATATCGGCAGCTCTGTTCTGCGGGTGGGCAGGTGCATTTTCCTCTCTGACTCTCATCTGTAGAATGAAGCACTTAGGTTAATTGATCTCTAAGGTCTGTTAGCTCTTACATTATATAATTCATTTAGAAACCACCAGCCCAAAGCAGCATATCACTTCTGACTAAACTCTAAATCCCAGCCCTACTCTATCCTGAAGTCATGGGGCTTCTAAGACATCCTCATAGAAGGGAAATCTGGGGATTAAATTCCTGAAATCCTTTCCTCCATTCCTTCAAAAGGAAGAAGAAATTTTCTCCCCTTCTCCCAGCGAGGAAACTGTTGCAATAGGAAGATTGCAGATTAATGACCAGAAAATCTTCCTCAAATGGAAATGATACTTAATTAAGTTTCATTAAATCGTAACTCCTGGCTTTTGCGTTTGGCTTCTTGCTCCTGAGTCCAGAATTGAATAATTCTTCCATCCCTGGGGCTGTTGAATTAAAAAGTGCGTAAGCTCTAGGGGATAATCTTCTCACCTCCACTATATCTTCAGCCATCCTCCTTCCTGTCTGAGCACTCAGAAAAAGTCATCACTGGGCATGTTTGACTCCTTCAGGAGAGAGGATGCTCACTTCTAATTTGTCTTAGTTTATGGGCAACTTGACAATTTGACTAACTACTAAAGATCCAGGACTCTATCATCCTCTCATAAAAAGCTAATAAAAAAAGCTATTAATGCAGCCCATTAGTTGGCTGAAAATGAAAGGTTATGCAATCATTGTCTTAGCTGAGAGGAACTAAGCTTTCCAGAAAGAGTTCACTCTACACCCAGAGGCATCAAGAGGAAAGTTCATGTCCCTCTGCTCCCATTTACTAGCCTTGGATATTTAAGCATCTTGCCCCTTTCTTCCCTCCCTGAACTATTCTTCTGTCTCAAGTGGACCTCTTGCTTTCTGTATAAAATGCCTCTCTCCAAATTCACTCCTTCTCCACCGACACTTCCTCTCACATTGCTCTGCTCTGCTCTGCTCTCCTACGGGTGAGGCCCCAGAAACCTTCATTCTCATGGAAAACAAAGCACTGGGCACTGCAGCCTATCCACTCAGGTGGCCTTACATCATCAAGCAATTTGACGGGTTCCAGGAAGACCTTCCCTTCTCAAAAAAAAAAAATGCTCTCCTCGATTCTGCTGTTAGATTCCTTGGGAGCCTTGAAAGAACCTCGACTGGAATTGTGGGTGCCATATTCTCTTCTGTGCAAAGGGCTCTCTCCCTTCTCTAAAATCCTAGCAATCGCATGGGTTCTCTGGTACTTTTCATACAGTGACTTCCTCTGTGACCTTGGGCAGATCACCTTTCCTCTCTGGAGTGCAGCTTCCCCCTTTGTCGGACAACTAAGAGAAGAGAAACCCTACCTTGCAGCAGGAAAATCTGGCTAGGCCCAAGGATAAGCTCTGACTGGAAGGACTGGTAGAAGAACAAAGTCTGAACTATCTTTCATTTGATTCCAACTCTGACCACATAGGGTCAAACCACCTTGAGATACATCATCTTTGTGCATCTTGTCTTCCTACATGTGTGTATTGAAGGGATGATGCAGGGAGCGTGTTCTTTGTTGGCCCCACCCACTGGCAGAGCATTGTCCAGAGCATGAAAATTAATATGTAATTGATTTAATCTTGTACTCAACCTACTTTTGATATGACTCAAGGTACCTCTAAAGAAGGATACAGTTTATCATCAGTTTAAATGGTCTTCATCTGAAGGAATCAGAAGGAATTGATGGTTTCCAGAACAGAATGTTCTGCTTCTGATATTTTAGCAACAAATTTGGCCTTTGTTTTTCTGGCAGTCAAGGCTTAAGGGGTCATATGAATGGATTGTTCATGCTTGCTGGACAAACGGTGGGTTCAATAAACATTTTTTTCATTGATTCAACCACCCCTTAGTTAGGAAGGCAAAATACTGATAGAGAAGTCCTAGAAGAAAGGAGAACAAGGTAGGTGGCTAGAGGGGTTTTCCACAAAGGAGAACCCTAAAAACAAGCTTCAACCTTGTTGCCAAGAGGGGGCCTTCCCCGGAAATTCCCAGGCTACACACAGGCCAGCAGTATGGCTTCAGGATGTGAGGCATGCCCGTAACTCCACAGGTTACTGGGTGCATGCCCAGTTGCTTCCTTGTAGTAGTTTCATTTCAGGAGGGAAGCTCCATGTTGATCTGTAAGCCGGACATTTCTTTGAGGAAAATGTAGTATTTTCTCTTTTATCCAAACACACACCTTTGGAAGAGGAAAACAAAACAAAACAAAACAAAACAAAAAAACCTCTCTACCTGTAGATTCTTAAGCTTGAGTGCTCACCGGCCACAGAGCTATCCCAGAGAACCCCTCATTACATAAAGCTTCTGCACCTGATTCGGGAATGAATCTGTCTGCCGTTGCCCCTCAGAGTCCCAAAGCATGCCCTTGGAATTCATTGTCAAGCCCAAGTTCAGCCCCAGTTGCACTTGCATGAAAGGTTCCTCGGTTTGATTTCTGAAATTCTCTGGGTTTCCCAACAGATGGGGAAGTTCTCTTTATCCTTACTCCTCCTCAGCTGCTACACGCCTGCCCACCTACTCCTTCTCTGCTGTTCCTTTCCTTTCTCAGATTCAGGCTTTTTTCTACTACAGGATCCTCGGAGTTATCTCTGCTTGCTCCAGTGGGGGAGTGAAGCAGGTAAGTCCCCCCAGCCCTGCAGCCTGGCATCCTTACTCCACTCCACCAGTCCTTTCTTATTTGGAAACCTAATTGCCTTGCTCCTGAGACGAACAAAGCTTTCTGAGGTCATTGGGTCCCACCTCTTGCTCCTGGATGGGTGACTCTCTGAATCTTACAAAGACAGGTATTCTACCCTATCTTCTGACAATCTTGCTGCTGTTTAATCCCTCTTGTAGGTGAGGAGTTCCTCCTTAACAACCGGAGAGTCGCCTGCCCTCATTGAGGCCCCACTTCTCATCTCCTCCATTGTGTCCGGGACAAATGACGGATGAGCGCTTTCTTTCTGTCCTTCACCTTCTCTTCAGCAGAGAAAGTTTCCCCAGAAATAAAACTCTGATTGTTCTACTCCTTCCTTCCCGCCTGCCTCCTCTAAGCACCCTCTAAATCAGACCCAAGGCTCCGGAGGGAGTAATATCCTTTCTCTCGCAGCTGGTCTGAGTTTGGCCGTCTGGGAGACTGGGCTTAGAACAGCTTGAAGTTAGCACAGAGGCGAATGAAGCTTTAAATCTCCAGCACTTAACAGCTTCTCTGCAGCCTCAGAGGTAACCGCATTTGCTTGCTTCCTCTCGTCTCTCTATATATCTATGTAATCTCTGTTCACTGGAGCCTGACTCTAGCTCTCTGTCTGCACGGCTCTGGTTGTGCTGAAAGAGGAAAGGTTGGGGAAGAAAAATTAATGGACACAGAGCCATAAAAATAACAGGCTCTCTAGAGCACACATGAAGAAATAATTAAACGGATTAAACTTGGTGAGTGGGAAGAAAGGGGCAGAGGGCTTAGCAAGCCGATACTGATGCCTCTGACTTCTACCTTTCAAAGAGGCTGTGGTTCAGTGGAGAGGGATCTGGGTGCCTTTTTCTTCATTCTGGTGGGTTGGATTCAAGCTGAATGTTGTTACATCACTAAGCTCTTTAAAGGCTGGGTCGGTGCCTTGTATTTCTTTGTATTCCCTCCATCGGAGCCTCAAACAGAGCCACACCCTCGTGAGAAAAGGAAATTTGATATTTATTGAGGGTTCTTTGTATTCCAGGTACCATGTCATATAGTTTACATCCTGGCTGACGATCGATTGAGTGTATTTCAAAATTGAGAAACGAGTGCAATCTCTTTCCTATGAGCAGGGATCAATCCCAAATAACTACCACCTCAAAAGGTGTGAGCCAAAAATTAGCTTGTACCTACCCCTTACCCTGACTGCCTCCTTCCTTTCCTCCCTTCAAACGGTAGACACTTTTGCTATGATGGCAAGGGAAGGAGGGAGGCTGGTATGTAGAGATCATTTAAATATCTGAAAAGGTGTAGGTCAGTGAGCAGTAATGGCCGAGGACAGTAGGAGGGCTGGGGGATGGAGGGAGCTCCCTCCCTGTTTCAGGGTATGTCCTGTTCCTTCCGCCTCATTCTTTTGGGCTCAAATGAACATCCCCTGAAGGGGCACAATCTTCAACTGTTATTTCTTTGCATCGATACTCTATTATCCTTACTTTCTAACTTTTCAACATTTTGAGGATAAATATGTATGATGTTGTGACTTACCATAGGAATTATATATTTGATGTCTTCTCTGTCCCTGGCACAGAGTTCTTAAACCCCGGGGAATTGTGATGAGTGATGAGAGGTGGAAGATGTCTTTTGTTATATTAATGAAGTCATTTTTGGAAAGCCCCACGTCACCTAAGAATGGCGCTGGTAGCCAAAGGAGCCACTCATGTGATGAGAGGGTTGGAACCTTCAGTCTCATTCCTGCCCACGTACACCTGGAGGTCGAGTTCAAACAGCAATGGCCAATGATTGAATCAATCAGCCTAGTGATGAAGCCTCTATAAAAACTCAAAAGAACAGTGTTCAGAGACTTTCTGAGCTGTGAACAGCTGGACATGGGAGAGTGGCCAGCCCAGGGAAGGCACAGAAGTTGCATGACCCTTTCCCCATACCTTGCTCTTCCGTCTTTTCCATCTGGCTATTCCTGAGTTATATCCTTTTATAATAAGGGTAAAACCCTTTCTCTGGGTTCTGGACCTGCCATTGGCATCTGAAGGGGAATGCAGGAGGAGAAGGGCAGTCTTGTAGGACTGTGGGATGGGATGCTACCCCTGATAGACAGTGTCAGAATTACGTTAAATTGTAGGACCCCCCAGCTGGTGTCTGAGAATTTCTTTTCCCCACACACTGGAATTGGGTGCAGAATCATAACATTAAAAGAGAAGATTCAGAATACAGATACCTCCCCTAGGGAAAGCAGAGCTGAGTGAGCACCAGAATAGTGACTGGCAACAAGAACACAGCATAGAAATGAGACAGATTGGATTCACCTCCAAATTCCACCATTTCCTATGAACGGAAACTGGAGCATTACTTTACTTCTCTGGGCTCCTCACTCTTTTTTTTTTTTTTTTTTTTTTTTTAAATAGGCTATATTTTGACCAGTTTGGGGTTAACAGAAAAGTTGAGCAGACAGTACAGAGTTCCCTGATACACTTTCATCCACCACACCCGATTTTCCCTATGATGAATATCTTCACTCTTGGTATTCTAGATCCTTGGGTTTTAACAAATGTATAATGACATGTATCCACCATTGCTCTGTCACACACAATGTCTCACTGCCTTCAAAATCTTCTGTGCTCCCTCTCTTCATCCCTCCTCCCACCCCAACCCCTGGCAACCACCGATCTATTTACCGTCTCCAGTTTTGCCTCTTCCAGAATGTCATAGAGTTGGAATCCTACAGTGCATAGCCTTTTCAGATTGGCTTCTTTCATTTAGCAGTATATATTTAAGTTTCTTTTGTGTCTTTCTGTGGCTTGGTAGCTAATTTCACTTTATCACTCAATCTTTCAATTTTTTTTCTATCAAATCATAACACATATACATTAAAACCCAGTGAATTTTTACAAGGTGAGTCTCCAAATCACTTATGAAAATTACCAGCAGCCCAGCACCCTAGTTTCCCCTCCCAGTTATTATCACACCCCCTAAAAATTACCACTATGCTGACCTCTAACATCATAAATTAATTTAGCCAGTCTTTGAAGCTCAAATAAATGGAACCATCCAGCACATACTCTTTTGTGTCTGTTTGGCTTTTTTCTTTGATATCTAGGTTCATCTGATATCATAGTAATTTGTTCTTTTTAAATTGCATTGCATAAATATACCACAGTTCATTTGTCCATTTTATTGTTGGTGAGCATTTGTGTTATTTCCAGTTTGGGACTATTACAAATATTGCTGCTATAAATATTCTTATACAGGTCTTTTTGGTGAACATATGCTCACATTTCATTTGGGTATATACCCGAGTGGAATTTATGGGCCACAGGGTATCTGTATTTTTAACTCTAGTAATAATGCCAGTTTGCCAAAGTACTTGTATCAATTTACACTGCTACAGCTTCTCACCTTCACCAATACCAATACTGTCAATATCTTAATTTTAGACATTTTAGCCACCTGGTGGTTTGAATTTGCATTTCCCTGACTACTAATGAGGCTGAGTACTGTCTCAGGTCAGGTTCCTTGAGAAAGACCAAGATGGAGATTTATACGCAGGAATTTTATTAGAGAACACCTTGATGAGAATGAAGGCGGCAGGATTGACATCCCGTTGCAGTAAGCGTCAGCTGATCCTGTGGGCAGCTCTGGAGCTGGCCTGACCCTTCCAAGCTGTCCCGCCTTGAGGCAAGGGGCCAGGTGTTTTTACCCAGCACTGACCAATCACTGGATGTGGGCTGTCCCTGGGAAGGAGTATGATTGTGGGTAAAAGTTCTCTTTTGCCAAAGGCAATGCCCAGAGAGGGACAAAGCTGAGAGCAATACTGCCAGGAGCTGGGGAATGAGTGCTCTAGTCCTAAAAGGGATCTGGGCTGGGGCGCCTGGGTGGTGCAGTCACATGAGCGTCTGACTCTTGGTTTCAGCTCAGGTCCTGATCTCGGGTTGTGGGATGGAATCCCACATCCGGCTCCATGCTGAGCTTGAGTTGCCCTCTCTCTCTGTTACTCCCCCCACCACTCTCTAAAATAAATAAATCTTTTTTAAAAAAGGGAGGTGCTCTGGGCTGCACACTTTAGCCTCTCCTGTAAGTACCTTTTCATATGCTTATTGGCTACTTAGAGATCCTCTCCTGTGAATTAGGCATACTGGTCATTCACCAAATTCTTTTTTTCTTGGGTCATCTTTCTTTTTCTTTCTTTTTTTTTTTTCTTTTCTTTCTTACTGAATTGTCGGAATTCTTTGTATATTTTGAAGATAAATCCCTTGTCAGATGTATGTAACACAAAAACATTAACTTGTCACTCTTTTAATGGTGTTTTTTGAAGAATGGAAATTCTTAATTTTAACAAAGTTTCCTCCTTTTTGACAAGGGTTTCTTGTGTTCTGTTTATAAAACCTTTCCATACCCTAAGGTCACAAAAATGTTCATATATATTCTTCTAGAAGCTTTATTGTTCTGCTCTTCACATTTGTCTATGGTCTGCCCAGAATTGATTCTTGTGTATAACGTGTGGTAGGAATCAAATTTATTTTTTCCAGTTGGACATGTAATGAATCTAGTATCATTTATCATCATCATCATTATCACTCTCTCACCACGTTTCAGGGGTACCTTCACCATAAGCCAGATGACTGCATATATTTGGGTCTATTTCTGAATTCTCATCTGTTCTATTGGTCTGTGTGTCTATCTTTTAATAATTTAATTATTGTAGATCTATAATGAGTCTTTATATCTAATAATACAACTCATCCAACCTTGTTCCTTTTCTTCAAGATTGTTTTTGCTGTGCATAAGCCCATTTCCATGTAGATTGTGAATAAGCTTGTCAGTTTCCACCAACAGCACAACTCTGCCTGGATTTCTATAGGAATTGTATTGAATCTATTGATAATTTTGGGAGAATTGACTCTGTACAGGACAGAGTTTTCCAGTCCCTGAACATGGTATGTTCTATGGTATGTTTAATTATCTTTTCTTGAATATCTCTCAGTAATGTTTTATAATTTTTAGTGAACAGTTCTTGCATATCTTTTGTTAGATTTTATTCCTAAACATTTTAGTTTTTATGTTATTATAAATGGTATCATTTAGAAATGTCATTTACTAAGTGGTTTACAATTGATTTTTGCACATTGCTCTTATATCTAGTGACATTGCTGAACTCGCTTACTAATTCCAAGTTTATCTGAGGGTTCTTTCAGTGTTTCTAAGTATATGGAATCTGTGAGCAATGAGTTTCATTTTTTCCTCTCTAATCTTTTTACTTTTGTTTCTCTTTATTTCCTTTAAAAGTGAGAATTGAAGCATCTATAAAACATTTAATATGGATATATAGCTCCAGGTTGAGTGAATAAATGAATGAATATACATATGAATGGTCTATGCCTAGGCAAAACCCCATTATTTATCAGTATATAATTCATTTATCCATATGGATTCCTAAGCTGCAGTAGGGATGGTCAGAATAAAATAAAAAGAACAGGACATGGGGGAAGAGATTAAAAAGCAAGATGAGGGGCACCTGGCCGGTTCAGTTGGTGGAGCATATGACTCTTGATCTCGGGATTGTGAGTTCAAGCCCCACATTGGGTGTAGAGATTATTTTAAAAAATTTTTTTAAATAATAAAAATAAAAAGCAAGATGGAAGGCCATACCATTCATTCATTTAAACAAATATTTATTAAGTAACTACCTAGTGCCAAACTCCTTCTTAGGCAGAATTTGCCTCTCATGGAATTTACATGTGACCAACTAAAAAATGAAAAATGAGATAATTTAATTTTATGATTTGTCTTTGAAGGAAAGGGGTAGCCCTAGATCTTGAGCACATCTATGCACTTTAACAGGGTTTGACTACCTCAGGAGTCAGCGGGGCACTGACCCCCAGGCTTTCAGGAGCATCTGGCCTTGAGACTGACTTGGCCTTATATGCGTTTTTGAAACTCTACCTCTTTGGAATCTGCTGGAATGTCAGTGAGGGTTGCTCCAACCTCCAGATGGGAGTTCTTTCTTTTTTGCCTCCAGTGGCTCTGGAGGCTGGAGCTCAGAGTTGACCCATCCAGAGCAGACCTCAGATGCTCTGATCAGTGTTATGCAGGAAAAGAGGAGGCCCCTGGAATGGAAGGAGTTGACGAACAAACCCTGGATGATCTCCTCTTCCTGTGTTGAGATGTCTTCTAACTCTCAGTGAGCTCTCTGAGGTCTTAGGTCCTACCAGTCCTACTGAGAGACAGTCCTACTCTCCAAGACAGACCTAACCACTAGCCCCAGAGATGTCTTTTCCATTTCTCACTTATAAAATATTCCTGGTAGCCAGACCTGATTAATCAGATTTTATGAGGCCCCCACTATGACATTAACTTTGAACTCTACCCACATTTATGAATTCCTTATTTATTGATTCCTTATTTACAAAGCACTTGCATTCACCTGGTCTTGTAAAATCACAATCCCAATATACAGATGAGGAAACAAGGTCCGGAAAGACCCACTGGCCTTCCTACGGTCCCACCTCTGGTGACCAGGCAGAATGGGCCTTCTGACTCTACATGTAGAGTTCTTTAAAGTGGGAAGGTAGGATGACAAGAAGATAAACTTGGCAGGCATGTTTGCAAATGGCAAGACTTCCTGGCATCCCATGGAGATCTCCTCCAGCTATGAATAAAGCCACTTTCTAAGGCTCTAGTTCTTCTCTTAGGGGATAGGATCTCAACCTCCAGCCAGGGCTCTTAGCCTTTCTATTTCTTCTGCTTTTCCACCAGATAGTTGGAAGCCAAGAGTGTGAAATCTGGAGGCGTTTCAGCGCTGAGGTGCTCATCATGCTGATGAATGGCCGTCTACTTCATCTCCTAGGCTGGATAAGGAGCCAGCTGCCAAGGCAAGCCCAGCGGTAGGCACCCCTTCCCAGCTAGCAGCAGAAATCAGGGCACCCTTTGCCCAGGGTGCAAGGCAGTCTGTCTGCAATGAAGCATCCAGCTTGAACTAATGAGCTGTTGGCGTGGATGGCCAATTATTTTAGCTTTTTAAAAACCTGCCAAACTCTCTTTTTTCACCATGGCATTCCCTTAATGGTCCAGGCCTGAAATCAAATCCTCTGTGTAGAGGGCAGGGCCCTGCCCTAGGACACTCCCCATCCCTTTCATTGCCTTGGGCCATGGGCCCAGGGGTAGAGTGGAGCCAGGATGTTTTCTCCTGGAGCCTAACTCAGACAGACCTTGGCCACCTCAACTCCCCACATGACAGAGGCCAGAGTCCTCAGGAGGGGCTTGGATGGCTTGCTCCATTCCAGGAGGCCCCAGAGTATTCCTGGACCAGAACAAAGGCCAAAGTCTGCCACCCAAGTCCCAGAGTACTCAGAGCTCCTGGCTCCAGGGCAGCCTGAGCTGTCTAGCGGGCCCAGAGGCCTTCAGGATGGGTGTGTTCCTGGCACAACTCCAGCTCCTTCTGGATTTACACTCTGTTCTGTTCTCCCACTCCCCACCAACGGGTGTTCTAGTGGCTCTTTCCCCAGCCATAAGCCACTCTCAAGAGAGAGCCCGAGAACCCCATGTATCCCACCTAACGTACTCCTATCAAAAGGGACATCACTCTGAGCGGGATGCCAGGGAGAAACAATTGTTCCATAACCGCGCACTCTCCAAAATGGCACCATTTTACAGTTCTTGTAGTTAACTGCTAGACGTGACGGCTGTTAGGACAAGGCTGAGCACATGCGGGAGGAAGCCGTGTGAGGCCGGACTGTGTGAGGCAGAGGAGCATTGGTCCAAGGCTAGCCCCTTATGACGGAGCGCGCTCTCCACAGGCCGGACATCCTCCCCACTTGCTGGCCTGCGCACAGCACGACCGACCTCGAGGGATGGAGAGGGCCCCCTCTCTGCTTCCCGGGAATAGTCTCCCGTGCCCCTTTTCTTCAGAATGAGGCAAGGGGATAGTGAGAGCGACCCCGCCCGGAGCACGGGGCCAAAGGGCCCAAAGGGCCCAAGGAATGGCGGTTCCTCTCTCCCACTCTGCTTTCTTCTTCCCTTTCTCCACCCCAGCTCACACCCCAGTTTTCCTCGGCTGCTTTCTCCCCTTGTCGTCCCCTTTTCTGCTCTCCCTTCTTCCCTCTTTCTCTTCCCGTCCCGCCCCCGCTCCCCTTCTGCCGCCGTTGTCTTCAGCCTGGGGGAGCTCTCAGAGCTGAGCCAGGCGGGGGCCGTCCCAAAGCCCCCCGGCTTCTCCTCGCTGCTCCTCGCTGCTGCCGGCCGCCCCCAGCTTGCGCTCGGAAAGGCCCCGGGGCGCGCGGCTGCCACAGCAGGCCAGCCTGGGATGCCCCGACGACTCACTCTCTGTCTCGGTGACTCAGACAAGCTCTTCCAAGCCTCTGTTGGCTCCTTCGTCAAGTTACGTTTCAGTCTCGTTGGGATGGCGCGCTCAGCGCAGTGGGGCGCGCAGCGAGCTCGCCTTAGGTGTCCGCAGCCCTGAGGGTGCGGATGAAGACTCAGGTGTGGCTGCTTCCCGCAGGGAGCTCTCCGTCTAGAAAGGGAGGGAACGCAGCAATTCGGGGTAGAAACGGAAATCAGGAAGGCATGATTAAGAACTCTGCGGGGTGAGGGAGAAACTCCCTCTCCTGGGGCGATGAGGACAGGAGTTAGAGGGGCCACAGTGAAGGACAACATTCCCTGTGGAGGAAGCAAAAGGTCCAGAAACAGGAAAGTTGGTGGCTCATTCAGGGAGGAGATTTGTGCACTAGATCGCATCCCCCTTGCCTCCTCAAGGACATCCTTGCAGCAATCCCCCCTTCTTTTCCTGCTTCATTCATGTGTTTCCTTTACTGTGTCATTCCTGTCCACATACCAACATACTATTATTTCATCTGTCTTAAAACAAAACAGATAAACCTCCTTGACCCCACTGCTCTGCTCCCCTTTGGAGCAAAGTTCCTGGAAGGCTAGGTATGCTCATTGTCCCCAGTTCTTCTCCCCTCAACCTATTCATTCAGGCTTCCATCCCTACCGTCCCAATGAGACTATTCTTGCCAAGGTCACCAATGGCCCCGACATTGTTCAATCCAGTGTTTATCTTTCTCGACCCTCAAGGGCATTTGACATAATCACCCCCTTCACCTGGAGGTACTCACTTTACTTAGCTTCCAGATACCACCCTCTCTTGCTTTTCCTCCTACCTCATTAGATGCTCCTTGTCATCAGCCTTTTCTACTTCCTCCCCAGCTCCCTGATGTCCCTCCGTTCAAGTACCCCAGGGCTCTGACTTGGACTGCCTTGCCCCACCCCCTTTTTTTTGAAGCTAGTGTTTGTTTATTGTAACATTGAAAATATTTTAACTGTGGTAAAATATATACAGCATAAAATTTGCAATCTTAGTCATTTTTAAGGGTACAGTTAAGCACATTCACACTCACATTATCATGTAAGCAATCTCTAGAACTCTAGAGAATCTCTAGAACTATTTTTTTCGTCTTGCAAATCTGAAACTCTATACCCCTTAAACAACAACCCTCCATTCCCCTCCCTACCTAGCCACTGCCAACCCACCATTCCACTTTCTGTCTCTAGGGATTGGACTAATTTAGGTACTTCATATAAGTGGAATTGTGCAGTATTTGTCTTTTTGGGACTGGCTTATTTTACTTATTTTTACTTACTTTATTTTATTTATTTCGTATAATGTCCTGTAGGTTCATCCATGTTGTAACATGTAACAGGATCTCCTTCCCTTTTTAGGCTGAATAATATTCCACTGTATGTATATTCCACATTTTATTTATCCATTCATTCATCGATGGACACTTGGGTTGTTTCCCCCTCCTGACTATTAGAAATAATGCTACTATGAACACGGGTGTGCAAATATCTCTTCCAGACCCTGCTTTCAATTCTTTTGGGTGTATATCCAGAAGTGGGGTGGCTGATCAAATGGTGCACCTCTTCACTTTTCTCTTCACACCACTGTGATCTCATCCAGTCTCATGACTTAAAATATGTTTGCTGATGGCTTCCAAATTTACCTCTCCAGCTCACACCTCTCCCCTGAACTCTTGACTTAAATACCCAACAGTGTACTTCTGTCCCCATCTGGATATCCAATAGGTATCGAGAACTTATTTCCCCAAACCTAATCCTCTACCAGTCTTCTCCACCTCATTTAATGACAACTCCAGCCTTCTATCTGTTCCATCAAAAAACTTAGAGTCTTCTTGACTCACGCTCCCCATCACATATCACATCCTGTTGGTTCCCCTTCAAAATAAATTCAGATTCTGACCACTTCCCATACCTCCACTGCTACCATCATGGTCTAAGCCATCATCTCTCACCTGGATTATTAGCAGGCAATGACCTGCTAACAGGTCTACCTACTCCCATACTTGCCCCTCTTCTAAGTCTATTCCCCAGGCAACAACCAAAATGATCTTCTTTAAAGATTTGTAAGTCAGATTACATCCCTCCTATCCTTTAAACCCTCCAATGGCTTCCCACCTCCCTCAGGGAAATGCCAAAGGGCTTTAACGACCAACGAACTCAAAATGGTCTGGCTCCCATTAGCCCTGTGTAAGCTTACTAGCCTCCCCTTGGGTATTAGTTATCTATGACTGCATAATAAATTAGCCCCAAACTTAGTGGCTTAAGAGAAGAATCATGTATTATCTCAGTTTCCAGTCAGGAGGCAGGATGTGGCGTAGGTGCGTCTGAGGGCTCTGGGTCTCTCACAGGACTGCAGTCAAAGTGTTGCCTGGAACTGTGGCCATCTCAAAGCTCACCTAGGGGCGAATCCGCTTCCAAGCTCACTCACCCTGTTGTCGGCAGGACTCCGTTCCTTGCGGGCCATGTGACTGAGGGCCTCAGCTGCTCAGACTGTTGGCCTCCGGCCTCCCTCTCTTCTGTGTCAGGCAGGCCTCTCCATAAGGCAACTCACAACATGGCAGGTGCAAGCAAATGAGACAGTAGGAGGAGGCACGCAAGGCAGAAGCCAGAGTCTTGGTAACCTATTCCCAGAAATGACGGCCCACCTGTTTTGCTGTATTATGTTTATTGGAAGCAAATCACTAGGTCTAGCCCACACTCAAGGGCAGTGGATTATACAAAAGCATGGATCCCAGGAGACAGAGATCACTGGGAGCCACCGTGAAAGCTTGCCCACCACACGCTGCTCCTTCATCCACACCGGCCTCCTTGTTTTTCAACCCACGAGACAGGCCTTTGTCCCAGCTGGTCCTCAGCCCAGAAGGCACTTCCCACATGGCTCACTCACCCCCCTCAAGTCTTCGCTCGGATGTCACCTCTTCCGTGAGGCTTTGTCTGACTGCCCAATTTAAAATTACAGTTCTCCACAGCCCCTCTTCCCTCTCTCTGCTTTATTTTTCTCCACAGCACTTAGCACCTTCTGACACCCTCTGCTTTGCTGTTTGTTTGTCTGCCTCCATTAGAATACAAGGTCCTGAGGCCAGGCAGTTTTGTCCACGCGTTTCACTGTTGTCTTCCCAGTACCTAGAACAATGTCTGGTACATAGTAGGTGCTCAATAAGTGCATGAATCCTGTAGACCTATAATTTTCCAACTTCTCAGCGTGTAGCCCTGTCTTAAAAAACATTGTAGGGGACTCCAGTATATCAGACACAGAAAAGCACAGCGGGTCTGTTGGACTGAGGCAGGAGGGATGCATGTCTGCCCACCCCCACCCATGCCGTTCCTCCCCTTTGGTGGTGTTGAGAGGGCTCGCAGGCCCCCAGGCTTCTCTCAGAGCACTGTGAGGAGTTATGTTCAAAGCTAAGAAGGAAAGAGCTTGCTGCTCCAGCCCCTCGTGTGGTTCCTGGGTCCTGCTAGAAACCAGCCCGGTGTTTGAAAGGAGGCCTGCAGCCTCACTCCTGTTCCTGCCACAACCTCCAGTGAGCTCCGTGTGTGCACCTAGTTCTCTCAGATTCCAAACTTTGTTCTATTTCTGGCCTCTGACAAGCGAGAAAACATTCAGAGACTCCCAGAGAGTCATTGTTGGAAAAGACTCTAGGTACTGCTTAACACAATTTTCTGCCCTTTGGTTTACAGTCATCAACCCACTCAACAAACATTGAGTACCTGCTGTGTACAGGCCAGGCACTGTATGTAGCCCTGAAAAACAGGACCTTTCTTCCAGCAGCACATGGGGAGATGCCCGGCTCAAAATTCCCTCTGTTTGAACACCTCCAGATCTGGGGGCACCCCTGCCTCCCCAGGCCACACGTTACCCCACCCAATGACACCAGCAGCAACACTGAGCTGCTTTTTATTGAGCCCTGCCTCTGTTTTCTTATAACTCCCACTTTTGGCCTTAATTTTCTCCTCTGGCTCCACACCAAATAAATCTCTCTCTCTTCCAAATGATAGCTTTTAAGTACTTGAAAACAGTAATCAAGTGCCACAGAGAGCTCTCCAAGACTTGTGGCCACTTTGGGGGGACTGTGTTTTGTGGCTGCCCCTAACGAGTAGGGATTTTGGAGCCAGGCCGCGCTGGGTGGCTCCGGATCACGTAGCAGGGCCGCAGTGCTGGGAACTCCCTCTCCGAGGCCGCTGGCCCGGCCGCCCCACCCCAGCGGGAGGGAATTCCAAGTGTTTTTGCTGGAGGGGCGAAGGGTGCAAACCAGAGTCAAGCCCTGGGCTTGGGTTTCCTGCTCCTACCAAACTCCCCTTCCTAGAGGGGCGTCTCATCCTCCAGATGCAGCACTTTGTTTTTATTTTATTTTTATTTTTACTTTTTTTAATTTAAATTCAATTAGCCAACATACAGTACATCATTAGTTTCTGATGTAGTGTTCAATGATTCATCCGTTGCGTATAACACCCAGTGCTCATCACAGCACGTGCCCTCCTTAATGCCCACCACCCAGTTACCCCATCTACCCCCCCACCTCCCCTCCAGCAGCCCTCAGTTTCTTTCGCAGCACTTTGGCCTGCTCATCTGATTTCAAAGCAGCCAAACCCAGGTTCTCTGTGGGCCGTGGGACGCTATGAGGAAGGAGCCAGTGACTTGGGAAAGCAAAACTGCTGTGGGGGGAGGCAGCAACAAGGAATTAAATGATTTCTTTGAGTGTCCTTTGTTTCAACAAAATGTAGTTTTCCGAGTAATTGTTTGCCTGACGCAATAGGGCCTGCTGGGCCTCAGGGTGTAAATCTTCCCGACAAGGGGTCACTTTTCTGTTTTTTCCAGCAAGGCCGAGGCCTAGCAATTTCTATGGGCCAGCCCAGCAGGTCTTGAATTCATTAGTTTGGGCCACTTGGCTGAGTTGTCTCCAGCAGCGCTGCCGGAGCTGTGGGCTGCTTGGCATAATCCTGTCTGCCCTTTCTCGCAGGATGCCAGGCCTGCCCAGGAGAGGAGGAGAGGAAGGGCAGGGGGATGGAGGAGGAAAATGAGAGGGAGTAGGCAGTATGGAAGGGCAGCCGGGATGGGAGGGAGAGGAAAGGAATAGAAGAGAGGAGAGGAAAACTGAGAGAACCTTAACTATTTGCTGGCTAGCCGCAAAGCCTCAGAAAAAAGAGAAGACGCTTCAGAAAATCATCTCCGTCTCAGAAAAGGAGCCAGGATGTGGGAGTGACATGTGGGGTCTACCTGCACGGCTGGACAAGGAAGCATGTTCTTGAAAAACATCTTGGGGCACCTGGGGTGACTCAGTTGTTGAGCATCTGCCTTTGGCTCAGGTCATAATCCCAGGGTCCTGGGATCGAGCCCCGCATCGGGCTCCCTGCTCCGTGGGAAGCCTGCTTCTCCCTCTCCCACTCCCCCTGTTTGTGTTCCCTCTCTCACTGTGTCTCTCTCTGTCAAATAAATAAATAAAATCTTTAAAAAAAAAAAATCTTGATTCCTGGCTGCAGAGAGAGGAGGGGAAATAAAAGGCCCATTTTCGAGGGTCTGAAAAGTCTCTATGACATTGCCCCTGCCTCTCTCCCCTTTCTCTTTTTCCCCCCTGCACTTATTCCCATTTAAAATATAAAGACATTTTAAAAAAACATTCTTGTGCTTCCTTTTCCCTCTTCTACTTCCTTCATCTTTCACTCCCCACCAATTCCCCCGCCCAGCTCAAATTCCATCCCAACCCCACTTCTTTACATTCACAAGTACCTGAGTAAATGCGACTCTTCACGTGCCTCAAACACTGTCCTTTCTCAGGACCACCTTAATCTCTTTCCCCATAAATCTCCTGATTAAATGAGGTAGAGTGTTGGCATCCTTAGGGACATCCAGGCATCTTAAATGAACAGAGAAGACCAAAGGTCTGTCCTTCCAAGTTCACCAGAATGTCACCTTGTTGCCGACAGGAATACATCGGGTGTCTGGATTAAGCACCCACCACACGGCATCACCCAGACTTTGCCAATCAATCCACATCTACCCTCTATTGACTTCCAATAAACAAGGGTCATTGTGGTCCACAAAGGCCCTTAATCCACCACCCCAAGTAAAAGCTTTGGGCGGAACTACCCAGCGGGTCCTGGTTCCTTCCTGCCAGGTTTGTAAAACCTAGTACCTTAACCATCTCTTGCCTGCCTAGTAAAACATGCCCTGGGGAACTATCTTTAAATGCCACCATTTGTACTTATGTGTGGATTTAAAACCCTGTGTTAGGTAAACCTACAGATATTTGCCTTTCAGTCTTCCCTAATTGCGGGATTAAAGGCTTTAAAATTACTGCAGGCAGCACCCACCCAGGGAAAGGTGTTTAAGGGGGCAAAGTGCTCTTTTCCCCGGTCCTGATGTAGACTGTAGACTTCTTTCCCTCTGAGGCCAGCCTAGAGCCCAATCCCTGGAAGCCAAGTTAAGAGGGCCACAGCCCTGGGGTAGAGAAAGCTATGAGATACCACCAGTGGTGAGTGGGAGCACTTGTGAAATCTCCCTCCTCCCCTGCCCCCGCCCCCCCAAAGGTCTGGAGAGACAGAACTCAGTGTGCTCATTACAATTAGGTTAACTTAGACACATTCCTGCCCGGACACAGAATCCTGGGCTGGAGTTCGTGGGAGCCCCATGATTGTGGGGTTCTCTGTGCTGGAAACAGCAAGAAGCCCCACCCCTTTATTCTAGGGCTCCGATCAGGACGGCAGCACGGCCTGGTGTGTGGTTAGCACAGCAGGAGGATATTTGTCTTGGTCTCTGATGTATATCTTGCCTGAGTTCTTCGGGGAATGATGTTATCGCACCAACATCATCATCGCATTTTTTTTTTTTCGAATTGTCCAGATGTGCATGACACTGTGCTAGGCCGATGAAGCTGGATCATTCTGCAGGGTCTGAAGCTTTCTCTGCAACATGGAGAGCCCCGGTCCATTATGCGCTCATACTCTCATACCGTTGTGCTCTACAGCCCGCCTCTGCTCGTGGAGCCAGTCTAGGGGAAGCAAACATCTCTTCTCTAAAAAGCTGCAGAGGTCTTTGGGGGGATCTTGTGCAGGCTAAACCAGAACCCTTATTTGCTTTGGTTGGTGGTCTCTGCCACAGAGCTAATGAGCTGCAAATACTCCCCTTCAAAAGGAAGGGCTGAGCCTTTGAAGCCTGCAGGGACCCGCCCAGAATACCACAGCCTCCAGCTGCAGGCAGCCTTTCCCGGCACAGCCCTGGAGAGCAACTCGACGGGAATCCGAGAGTGCGTCCCACCAGCCTCCCCTCCCGGGCACACCCAGCCTGGGCCTCCCTGGTGGAAAAGGGGAACGGTTTTGCTTTGCACCCTGCATTTTGGGCACAACACAAAGAGCATAACGAGGACCATTTGTTGAGTAATATATGCCAGCCCCTGTGCGAAGCACCGTACATGTGTCATTTTCTCTGTTTTTCTCAGACCTTAAACATACAGAAACAAGGGCACAGAGATGTTCTGTCACTAGACCAAAGTCACACAGCTAGTAGGTGGCAGATCCAGGACTTGACCCTCGGTCTAGCTGACTTCCAAGACCATACATCTCAACATATGGTAAATTGGTTTTACTTCAATTGGTTTTATTTCTATAAAACCCTGGAAATGAGCCTTGATCTACATGTGTCTGGGGCCCATGTGCTTAAGACCAAATAGAAATTGGTCTACACCCAAAAGAAATCACACTATCGGGCCAGTGATCATCTCTGAGAGAACATGGAAAAAAGTCTTCTCATTTAGATCTCTTCTTCCCCCACCTTCAGCCAAGGCATCTGTTTGGTGGGAAGATTTCTGAGTATACATACTGTCAACTTCTAGTGAAATTCGGAACAGTAAGGACTGTGGGTGGCATTTGGACAGCTAGAGAGGATTTCTGCTTCCTAATGATTTCTGAGAACTAGCTATAGGTCGCCGACTTGGTCCCCACACAAGAGCAGCTGGTGTTAGTCCAGAAGGCAGACAGTTCAGCAGAAGTGAAGAAAAGCAAGTTCTAGAAGCAGATTGAGAGCAACAGTAACCTAACAAAACGGTATTGAGGATGTACCAAATGCTCAAAGCTCACAGCAATGGGTGAGCATTAAGTGTGTGTGCGTGAGCGCACGCGTGTGTGTTTGTGTGTGTTGGGCAGGGGTGTTGGGGAAGGGGAAAACCTGAGAAATATAAGACCCTCAAGGCTTTTGCAAACTGATTGAGGAGAAAAAACCAATATCATATATAAAATCACAGCCAAAAGGGTTTGTGTTACAGTGCACATACGTACTAAATTATTCAGAACAGACCATAAGTGCAATAGAAGGCCCGATCAGCAGGACTTAGACGAGTAAGAAGGGTCTTCATGGGGTTTGAAGAAAACTTTAGCTGGCTCTTGCAGGCTGAGGAAGATGCAATCAGGTGCTGAGCAGGGCATTCCTGCTGAGAAGCATCCATATGAAGACTATAAATAAAAACTCAAATCAAGTCTGCATTGTACTTTAAATCACAAGCTGTTAGGGCTCACAGGGTCTTTGGAGGCCATGTAGTTAAGCCCTTCCCTTTGCAGACAAAAAAACAGAGGCTGAGAGAAATCAAGTTGCAGTGGATGAACCCTGTAACCTTCTTGGGCTTTAGTGGATATTGGTCTCCATGGAAGTGGGATTGCTTTGTAGACAAGATCTCAGTTAACCCAATAACATCCTTGGGAACCAGCCAGAGATGGAGATAGTGGCCAGAGCCGGGGTGGTGATTTGATCCTTCATATCATAGCGAGCTGGAAAATAACCAGGTCCCCCACGTCTGCTCTGTCAGACTCTCCAGCTGCAAAGCAATTGGAAAGGGGCGCTGTTTGAAAGGTGGGGGATGAGGAGACACCTCAGCCTCCCAACTGGCCTCCCGGCGCCCACTCTTGCTCCTTTCAGTGTTTTCAACACACTGCAACCAAGTATAATTGTATACAATGAAATTCACCCATTTTAAGTGTAAAGTTTGATGAAAATTGAGTAACCGGACATAGTCCTGTAAACACGACCACTCTCAAGACATAGATTTTTCCAGCACCATGAAAACTCTCCTGCAACCACCACCGTTGATACCCTTCCCCCAACACTCACCCCAGGAAACCACTGATCTGTTTTCTGTCACTACAGTTTCACCTTTTCTAAAATTCCATATAAATGCAACGAGGCAGCACATAGTCTTTTGTTTTGACTTATTTCACTTACCGTCATGTTTCTGAAATCTGTCCATGTTGCATGGATTCATGTTTCATCCTTTTTGGTGCTGAGTAGCACATGGGTATTCCACAATCTGCTTACCCACTCATCAGTAGATGGACATTTGATTTCTTCCCCAGTTTTAATTATTTTTGAATAGAGCTTCTGTGAGCCTTCAGGTACAAGTCTTTGTGTGGACATATGTGTTCTCTTCTCTTGGGTAAGTACCTGGGAGTGGGATTGCCAGTTCGTAGGGTGAGTGTTTAATTTCATAGGACACTGCCAAACTGTCTTCTGAAGTGGCTGTGCGATCTTGCATTCCCTCTGACAATGCAGAAGAGTTCTGCTTGCTCCACATCCTCACCACCACTTCATTTTATTTGTGTTTTTAACCTGACCTATTTTAGTTGGTGTGCAGAAGTATCTTGTTGGAGCTTACTATGAAGTTACGTCATAACTAGTGACACATCTTTTCATATATTTGCTGGACATTCTTATATCTTCTTTTGAAAAGGATGTGTTCAAATTGCCCATTTTTTACTGGTTGGTTGCTTGTCTTCTTATTGAGTTATAAGAGTTCTCTGTATATTCTGAGTACAAATATATTCTGTATATTCTGAATACAAATCCTATTCATAAGTATGCTTTGGAAGTATTTTTTCTCAGTCAGTGACCTGCTTTTTGTTTTCTTACTTGTGTCTTTTGAAAGGCCAAAGGTTTTAATGTCATTTTTTAAAAGATTTTATTTTTAAGTAATCTCTACACCCAATGTGGGTGCTCGAACTCACAACCCCAAGATCAAGATGCTCTACCAACTGAGCCAGCCAGGTGCCCCAAAATGTTTTAATTTTAGTGAAGCTAATTTTATCAACTGCTGCATACTTTCTGGATCTTTGTGAAATATTTATTTAACCTAATGCAACGAAGATCTTCTTTTATATTTTCTTCTAGTTGTCATTTCATGTTTAGCCCTGTGATTCATTTTGAGTTAATATTTCTGCACGGTTAAAGGTAAGGAACAAGGCTTAATTTTTTCAATACAGATATTTGGTGATCCCAGCACCATATATTGAAAGGACTATTTTTTCCAAGTGTCTTACCTTGCCACCTTTGTCAAAAGTCAGTTGATGATCCTTAAGCAGTGGAGCTATTCTTGATGATATTTAGTGTTGGATACCAGCCACACATTTGTCAAAACCTATAGAATGTACAACACCAAGAGTGAAACCTAATGTAAACTAAGGGCTTTGGATGACAATGATGAGATCAATATAGGTTCATCAGTTATAACAAATGTACCTCTCTCGTGTGGGATGTTGATAGTAGGTCAGGCTGTGTATGTGTCAGAGTAGGATGTGTATGGGAACTTTTTTTTACTATCCACTCACTTTCGCTATGAACCTAAAACTGCTCTAAAAAATAAAGTCTATTAAAAAGAGAAAAAATAGTCTATTTTTATTTTTATTTTTTTTAAGATTTATTTTTCAGAGAGAGAGAGAGCCTGAGCAGGAGGGGCAGAGGGAGAGGGAGAGAGAATCCCAAGCAGACCCTGTGCTGAGTGCAGGGAGTGCACCATGGGGCTGATCCCAGGACCCCAAGATCATGACCTGAGCCAAAGCCAAGAGTTGGACACTTAACCAACTGCACCACCCGAGCGCCCTTAGTCTATTTTTTTTTTTAATCAGTTGACTATATAAGTGTGGGTCTATTTCTGACTCTCTAGTCTGTTCCATTGATCTGTCTATATTTATTTCAATACCATACATCTTGATCACTATAAGTTATGACAAGTTTTAAAATCAGGTAATGTAGGTGATCCAACTTTATCCTTCTTTTTCAAAATTATTTTGGCTATTCTATGGATTTTGTCTTTTTCATATAAATTTTAGATCAGCATGTTAGTTTCTTCAAAAATACCTTCTAGGATTTTCATTAAGATTGCATTGAATCTATAGGTCAGTTTGGGGAGAATTACCATCTTAATTATACTGACTATTCCAATGCATTAACATGTAATCCATTAACATGGAATTCATTTAATTAAGTCTTCCTTTGCAATGTTTTCTAGTTTTCGGCATACAGATCTTACACATCTTTTATTAAATCTATTCCTAAGTATGGAGATTTAAAAAAATTATTTTCTAAATGTTCATTGCTAATATATAAAAATAAGATTAGGGGCACCTGGGTGGCTCAGTCGGTTAATCATTCGACTCTTGATTTCAGCTCGGGTCTTGATCTCAGGGTCATGAGTTTGGGCCACTGCATTGGGTTCCACGCTGGGTGTGGAGCCTTCTTAAAAAAAAAAAAAAAGATTAATTTCTGTATATTGACCTTATATCCTGAGATATTTTTAAGTTTATTAATTCTAGCAGCTCTTTTTAGAATCTTTGGGATTTTCCTCATATGCAATTATGTTATCTGCAAATAAGGACAGTTTTACTTCTTCCTGTCCAATATATATGCATTTATTTTTTTCCTTGACGTTTTACACTGGCTAAAACCTCCGGTACAATGCTGAATACAAGTGGTGGGAGAAGGTAGAGAAGGCCTTGTTCCTAATCTAAGGGAGAAATCACTGGGCCTTTCACCTTAGAGTAAAATGTAGGTTTTAGAAGATCCCCTTATGAAAAAGTTCCCTCCTATTCCGAATTTGCTGAGTGTTTTGTTTGTTTGTTTGTTTTTGTTTTTGTTTTTGTTTTTATGGAAGGGTGTCTAATTTGACAAAAGCTTTTCTGCATCTGTTGAAATGATCATATTGTTTTCCTCCTTTATTCTGTTAATTTGTTGAGTTACATTGATTGATTTTGAAATGTTAAGCCAGTCTTGCATTCCTGGAATAAATCGCACTTGGTCATGATGTATTACCTTTTTTATATGTCACTGGTTTCTATTTGCTAATATTTTATGAAGGATTTTTATGTCTCTATTCATGAGGAATATTGGTCTATAGTTCTTTTTTTTGTAATGTCTTTATCTGGTTTTGGAATCAGGGTTATACCAGCCTCATAAAATAAGTTGGGAAGTGTTACCTCCTCCTCTATTTTCTTAAAGAATTTTTGTGAGGTTAGTGTGATTTTTTTTTTCCTTAAATGTTTAATAGAATTCACCAGTGAAGCCATCTGGACCTGAAGTTATCTTTGTGGATAACGTTTTAACTATGAATTCAATTTCTGTATTTTATATAGGTCTATTAAAGTTTTCTACTTCTTTCTAAATCACTTTTGGCAATTTTGGTCCTTCAAGGAATGTGTCCATTTCATATAGGTAGTCACATTTACCAGCTCAAAGTTGGCCACAATATACCTTTATTATTCTTTTCATGACTGTAGGATCTATAGTAATGTTTTCTCTTTCATTCCTCATATTGTTAATTTGTGCCTTGTCTCTTTTTGTCTTGATCTGTCTGATGAGAGCCCTACAAATTTTACTGACCATTTCAAAGAACCAGCTTTTTAATTTTTATTTTCTTCCTTGTTTGTTCATTTTCTATTTCACTGAGTTCTGGTCTTTATTATTTCCTTCTTTCTATTTACCTTGGGTTTAATTTCTCATTTTCTAACATCTAAAGTGATAAACTTAGGTAATTGATTTTAGGGTTTTTTTTTTCTGATATAAGCATTAAACCTATACATTTCCCTCTATGCACTGCTCTAGGTCCATCCCATAATTTTTTTAATAAATTTTTAATTTTAGAATATTTTTAGATTTACAGAAAAGTGGCGAATATAGTACAGAGTTTCCATATACCCTTCACCCTGTTTCCCCTATTGTTGACATTTCACATTGCTATGGTACATGTCACAACTAAGATATCAACATTAATATATTACTATTAACTGAATCAATACTTTTTTTGGATTTCAGAAGTTTTTCCCTAATGTCCTTTTCATTTTCCAGAATCCTATCCAGATATTCCATTATATTTAGTCATCAGGTCTCTTTAGTGCCCTCTTGACTGTGACCGTTTCTCAGATTCTTTGTTATTGATGACCTTGACTGTTTGAGGAATACCAGTAAGGTATCTTGTAGACTGTCTCTCAGTTTGTCACTCTCAGGTTAGACTGGTGTTATGGGTTTTGAGGAGAAAGACCGTGAAGGTGAAGTGCCATTCTCATCATATCATATAAAGAGTATGTATCAGCATGGCTTATCAATGACAATGTTAATCTTGATCAGTTGTCTGGAGTTGTGTTTGTCACATTTTTCCACTGTAAAGTTACTTCCCATCCTCCTCTCCCCCAATCCCTTTCCATACTTTATTCCACAGCTCATACTCAAGAAGCATTCACATAATTTATCTGGAATTCTTCTGTCCCGAAGACTTGTCTCTTCTCCCACATTTTGTTTATTCAGTCATTGATTTATATCAATATAGATTCATGGATATTTATTTCATATTTTGGGCTATAATCCAATACTGCATTATTGGTTTTGTAACTCAGATTGTCCCAACTTTGGTCATGGAGATTTTTTAGGTTGCTCCTGTATCCCTTCAACATGCCCCTATCCTTTTGATTTTTTTTGTTTTGTTTTGTTTTGTTTTTAAAGATATTATTTATTTGACAGAGAGAGACACAGCGAGAGAGGGAACACAAGCAGGGGGGGTGGGAGAGAGAGAAGCAGGCCTTCCGCGGAGCAGGGAGCCCGATGTGGGGCTCGATCCCAGGACCCTGGGACCATGACCTGAGCCGAAGGCTGACACTTAACGACTGAGCCACCCAGGCGCCCTTCCTATCCTTTTGATTTTTGAGCATTTCCTTACTCTCTTTCACAAGATGTTCTAGGTTCATCTTGTATATTCCCTGTTGCAGTCCTACAATCAGCACTGCTTTAGCAGCATCCCACAAATTTTGATGTGTTATATTTTCATTATCATTTAATTCAAAATATCTTCTAATCTCCACTATGACTTCTTCTTTAATTGATGGATTATTTAGAAGTGTGGTACCCAATTGCCAAATATATGGAGTTTTCCTAAGTATCTTACTGATTTCTAATTTAATTCCACCATAATCAGAGAAATATTGTCTATGATGTCAATTTTTTTTTTTTTTTTTTTTTTTGGTTGTTAAATGATCCTTTATTGAAAGATTCTCCTTTGTAGTTCTGAACTAGCTGGGCATGCCACTGCACCACTATTGATGTCATCTGTGAGGTCATGAGGGCAGCACCCATTAACATTGCAGCCCACAGACGGGGCAGTCCTCAGAATGTCTTTAAAGCTTCCAGAGAGTTCTCTGGCTAAAGATCAGCGCCACATCTGACAGACAATGTTGACAATCTCATCAAAAGTGACATTTCCACTGTGCTTAATGTTTTTCTGCTTCATTCTGTCTCTTGATGGTTCCTTGAGGGCTTTGTTAATCAGGGCAGAGGCAGAAGGTACCACTTCAGTCTGGGCTCTCTGTTCTGAATGGTCAGTTTCACTGTAAACCTCAGACCCTTCCAATGTCATCACCAACCTTTTTTGGAGATAGACCCAGGGGGTTGATGTTGGGGGCCAGGGTAGACATGGCACTCACTTCCCTATGAGTGCACCTCAGGTATATGATTTTGATCTGGTTGGGGTTGAATTTAGGTGGCATGGTGGAGGCGGCTGGTGTTAGATGAACCCAGATTTGGGAGGACCGAAGACAATTGCACCCTCACCTCCTCCCAGCCAAAAGCCAAAAAGCTATGATGTCAATCTTTTTAAATTTAAGACTTGCTTTATGGCCTAGCTTATGATCTATCCTGGTAAACACACCATGTGCCCTTGAAAAAAAAAATGTGTGTTCTGTCATCATTCAGGTATAATAGTCTATAAATAACAATTCAGCCAAAGTGATTGACACTGTTGTTCAAAATCAGTTTTTTGTTGATTTTTTTTTTTTTGGTTTCATTTTATCAATTGCTGGGGAGAGATGATAAAATCACGAATGATTGTGGAATTGTCTCTTTAATTCCATCAATTTTGTTTCATATATTTTGAAGCTTTGTTATTAGGCATATACATATTTGCAAGTAAAGTCATGGTGAAATGACCCTTTTTATCATTGTGAAATGTTTCCCTTTGGCTCTAGTAATACTCTTTGTCTTGAAGTCTCCTTTTTCTGATATTAATATAGCCACTTCAGCTTTCCTATACTTAGTGTTCACATTGTATTTTTTTTCATCTATTTACTTTCAACATGTCTGTGTCTTTATATCGTGTCTCTTGTAGACAACATATAGTTGGATCTTGTTTTCTTCAATAAGACAATCTCTATCTTTTAAATGAAGTATTTTAATCCATTAGTATTTAATGTAATTATTGGTATGGTTGGATTTGGAGCTGCCATTTAGATTTGTTTTTTATATTTTTCCTCTGGTTTTTGTTATGTTTTCTTTTGTTCTACTGTTCCTCCATTCCTATTTTTTTATTGTTTCAACTTTTTCTTAAGATTTAAGTTTAATTTTCCCGTTGGCTTTTTAGCTTTTCTTCTTTGCATTATTTTTAGTGGTTGCCCTAAGAATTACAATACACATCCCTAATTTTTTACAAAATTCTTATAGTAAACATGGCTCTATTTCACACAAATTATAAAAACCTTGCAAGGGGCACTTAGGTGGCTCAATCAGTTAGGCGACCAATTCACGGTTTCAGCTCAGGTCATGATCTTGGGGTCGTAGGGTTGGGCTCCAGACTTGGTGCAGAGTCTGCTTGGGATTATCTCCCTCTCCCTCTTCCTTTGCCCCTCCCCCTGCTCACGTGCTCTCTTTCTCTCTCTCTCAAATAAATAAATAAAATCTTAAAAAAATAAAAACCTCATTATTGTCTTGATCCATATTCCTTCACCCTATCTTATCCTTTATGTTGTAGTTGATATGTAGAAAGAGATTTCCTTTAATATTTTTTTTTTTTTAAGATTTATTTATTTATTTGAGAGAGATAGTGCACTCACGTGTGTGACCTGCGGGGAGGGGCAGAGGGAGGGAGAGAGAATCCACAAGCAGACTGACTCCCTGCTGAGTGTGGAGCCCAGACCTGGGGTTTGATCCCAGGACTCTGAGATCATGACCTGAGCTGAAACAAAAAGCCAGCTGTTCAACCGGCTGAGACACCCAGGCGCCCCAGTATTTTTTTTTTTTTAAGATTTATTTATTTGAGAGAGGGAGTGTGTGTGCAGGGGGGAGAGGCAGAGGGGGAGAGAATTTCAAGCAGACTCCGTGCTGATTGTGGAGCCTGACACAGGGCTCCATCTCACAACCCCAAAATCACAACCCTGAGATTACAACCTGAGCCGAAACCAAGAGCCAGTAGCTTAACCTACTGAGCTACCCAGGTGCTCCTTCCTTTAGTATTTCTTGTAGTACATGTTTGCTTATCGTGAATTCTCTTTCATTTGAAAATATCTTTATTTAACCTTGACCCTTTTTAAAAAAAATAATATAAGTGCTTTATCAATAATCACAGATCATCCTTGTGGGCCAAGTGGTCAACCAGGCATGCAGGACCCAGCCACAAGTTCAGCTCAGCCTCTGAGCCTCTTGCTCTTACTCCAATAGGGTGAGCATGTGGCCTTACACATAGTGCATTTCACGTTGCAGATGATGGAGCATTTCACATCATCCATGAACTCCAAACACATGTGTGCATTGTCCCTGCAAGCTGGTCCTGCCCATCACCTTGGTAACCCTGGCCAGCTTGATGGGCTGCACACAGCTTGTGTCCATGATGGCTGCTCAGCAGCAGTCACGTGGAAAGCTAACCTTGATTCTTTTTTTTTTTTTAAAGATTTTATTTATTTATTTATTCATAAGAGACAGAGAGAGAGAGAGAGGCAGAGGGAGAAGCAGGCTCCCCACTGAGCAGGAAGCCCGATGCGGGACTCAATCCCAGGAGTCTGGGATCATGACCTGAGCCGAAGGCAGACGCTTAACCATCTGAGCCACCCAGGTGCCCCTAACCTTGATTCTTGTAGGACATTTTCACTGTAGTGAATTCTGGGTTGACAGTTTTTTTCTTTCTCTACTTTAAAGATATTCTACTCTTCCAACTTCCATGGTTTTTAATGGGAAATGAAACCTAAATTGAATTGTTGTTCCCTTTATGTAATGTACTATTTTTCTTTTGCTGCCTTCAAGATTTACTCTTTATTTTTGACTTTCCACAGTTTGACTATGATGCATTTTTTTATTTTTTTATTTTTTAAAAGATTTTATTTATTTATTTGACAGAGAGAGAGACAGCAAGAGAGGGAACACAAGCAGGGAGAGTGGGAGAGGGAGAAGCAGGCTTCCTGCTGAGCAGGGAGCCTGATGAGGGGCTTGATCCCAGGACCCTGGGATCATGACCTGAGCCGAAGGCAGATGCCCAATGACTGAGCCACCCAGGCGCCCCTATTTTTTTTTTTTTTTTTTTTGCTCTCTGTTCTTCACCTTGGAAAATTTCTATTGCTCCATTTTCAAGTCCACTTACTATTTCCTTTGTCATCTTCACTGGATATTAAGTCCATTGATTTCTGATATTGTACTTTTCAGTACTAAAGTTTCAACTTAGATTTTTTTTCCTTTTTCTAACCACTTAGGTTTTTTAAAAAATCATTTTTCTCTCTCTGCTGAGATTTCCTATCTTTTCATTCATCATGGGCATATTTTCTTTTACTTCATTGAGGATATTTATAGTTGCCATTTTTATGAGACTGACGCGCTGCCCACTGCGCTAAGAAGGCACCTATAGTTGCCATTTTTAAATCCTTGTGTGCTAGTTCTAATATCTGGGTCATCTCAGGGTCATTTTCAGATTTTCTTTTCTCTCAAGAATGTGCTCCAAATTCATGACTTTTTGTATGTCAGATAAATTTGGGTTGTATCCTGGTCATTGTAAATGTTTATGAAATTCTTGATTCTCGTTTTTTGTTGTTTTTTTTTTTTCCCTCTGATAAGAACAACTAACTGTTTCTTGGGTAGCAGTACCTGTGTTCCTGTGTCTGTTCAAATATTTTTTCTTTAACTGAATTGCTATCAGTCTGTTCTGTAAATGTATGGTACGAGGGACCACTGAGAGATATGGGTAGTCAGAATTTGGGATCCTCTTCGGCTCTTTCCCTTCTGTGATTCCTCCACTCTCTTCAGCAGCCACAATTTCTCTGGCTTCAGTTTCCTGGTTTCCCAACCCAGAGAGATTCCAGTTTTTCTACAAACGCCCTGCCACCTCACTGCACTTGTCCCCAGGGGAAAAGCCACAAAAATGAGAACTTACTTTGGAAAAAAACTCCCTTCCTCTGAGAGTGTACTTCCATGAAGAGTCTGTCTGCTTCTGTTGATTCTCTGCTGCCTCACGTAGCTACAGTTTTTGCTACTTGTCCAGATTTTTAGTTGATTTTTATAGGAGAGACAGTCTGGTAAGATCTTACTCTGTCATTACTAGAAGCAGAAACCCCAAGATACTTTAAAGAGCAAATATCATGTCACTCCTTTGCTGAAATCTCAGAAACATCTTCTCATTGCCCGTGGAACTAAGTCCAAAGTCCTTAGTGTGACCTTCAGTGAGTCTCCTGAGCAGAAAACAGAAGGCACCCTCAGCTGGAATTTAAAGACCGTTTAATAAAGAGACTGTTTACAGAAGTTAAAGGAACAAAAAGGGAGATTAAGGCACTTGGAACTAGCAAAAGTGGGAAGTCATTGTGACTGCTAGGCTTTAATGGGCAGAGTGAACAAAGGGTGTTACCAAAACTAATAAAATTGGGGCCATAGAAGTGGGGCCACCCAACAGGAACTGTTGTTATAAGATACAGCAATTGCCAGAACCTCAGCACCCAAGCAGGGTGAGAGTAGAATAAATATCATGCCTTCTCTCCCCTATATTCTCTGATCTCCTACTCATGCTGCTGTTGCCCAGACCCAGCTGGAAGTCAGAGGGCTATGTAGCCCAGGTGATGCAGTTTTTAGTGTTCAGCCTCTGGGGACTGCAGAGCACAGCAGAAAAGGACCTACTCTAGCCCATTCTTACCCCTATTGTTTCCTCCAACACAGCCATACTAGACATCTTTCAGTTCCTCAAATAACTCTCTTCCACCCTTTGTCACACGGTGTTCCCTCTATGAATGTTCTTCCCCCCTCCCCCGCCTTTGCCAACTTCACTGCTGTTCAGCCTCCTGTTGTCAGCTTACACCTAAATTCCTCAGGGAGATCTTTTATGACTTCCTAGACTACATAATGACTCCTTTTTGTATATTCCTAAAGCTCCCTGTACTTCTCTCTTGCAATACCATGTTCATTAGTGACTAATTAGTCATGTGTTATAATTTAATTATTTCTCTAACATCTGCCTTCTTTAAGAAACTGTGGGCTCAAGGAGAGCAGGAGTGATTTCTGTTTTGCTCACCAATCTATCTACTGTACTAGCACAGGATCTGGCCCACGTAGTGCTCAATCAGCATATGTGGATTGAGTAATCAACATGTCTCTCTCTGCTGGAATATGAGTGAGCTGACTGTGTACTATTCATTTCTGAATCCCCATCTCCTAGCACAGTGCCTACCATATAATATGTCCTCAATAAATGTGATTGTATATATTAATAAGTAAATAAGACCATTTACATTTTAAACCTATACCACACTTGAAAGTAACGAGTCCTATTAACTGAATGCTCACTGTGAAAAGAAGCCTTATCCTTCATTTGTCCTAAAATTGCTTCTTTCAAGCTTTGGAGGCTGTCCTCCTCCTCCCCAGTTTTCAGATTTTCAGATTAGTCTGTGTCTACCTCTCTACCATGTTTTTGCAGACTTTACTTCTCCTATCTCACACATGCTTGACTTTCTAGACAAAAAGAGCCTCATCTCTGTAGTCTCTTTATATTGGTCAGACTTCAGCCCCTAGAATACTTTATTCCTTTCTTCTAGAATTTCTCAAACTCTGTCATGTATTATTGATCAGTGAAGATCAGAAATGCCCATAGCACTATGTTCAACTGCTAAGTTCTTGCATCAAAGAAGGATGGGGCTTTCTCTTTCTTTCCAGTCTTTGTCATGATGAGCAATTCAATCAAATCCTTGGAGAGTCAGTTTCTTCATCTATAAAATAGAAGCAATATCTTCTGTGTCAATTACACATCATTGAGTAACAAACCACACAGAAGCTTAGTGGCTTAAAACAACCATTTTATTTGCTCATGATTCTGTGAGTCAGCCATCAGTTTGGGTTCAGTTGGTGGTTCTTCTCCTGTTCTTCCTGGGGTCACTCATGTAGCTGCAATCAGCTGGCAGATCAGCTGGAGGCTGGTTGGTGTAGGACCTCAACTGAGACAACCTGTCTCTGTGATATGAAGTCCCATCCTCCATAGACAGGTCCTGGCTTCTTCACATCGTGGTAAAAGAGTTCCCAGCAACAACAGTAGGCAAAACCCCAATATATAAGTACTTTTGAAGCCTATGTTTGCATCACATTTACTAATATTCCATTGGCTAAAGCAAGTCATAAGGCCAAGCCCAGAATCATTGTCAAAGGGGCTACACAAAGACATAGATACAGGAAGAATGTCTCATTGGGGACCATTACCGTAAGAATCTACCACACTTGTTTACTTCAGAGAGCTAAGTAAGGATCAAACAAAGGAGATTATACTGGCACACCACAATGTCCAATGCAAGTTATTATTTTATCAATGTATGTAATTCCGTCATTTTAATTTTATTTGTGTATCTGGGGGTCTTTCTTTTTTTTACTTTTTAAAAAAATATTTTATTTATTTATTTGAGAAGGAGAGAGAGAGAGCAGGCAATCGAGAGCACAAGAGCAGGGGGAGGGAGAAGCAGACTCCCTTAATGCAGGGCTTAATCCCAGGACACTGGGATTATGACCTGAGCCGAAGGCAGCCACTTAACCAACTGAGCCACCCAGGCATCCCTCTGGGGGTCTTTCAATGCCCCCAGTGAAATTCAAGTCCTTTTGGAATGGGGTTAAGGGTTAAATTGGATTGTCCCAAAAAGATATGTTGAAGTTCTAATCCCCTAGTACCTCAGAATGGGACCTTATTTGGAATAGGGTCATTGCAGATGTAATTAGTTAAGATGAGATCATACTGGAGTAAAGTAGGCCCTTATAAGGGCCTTGTCTTATGTCAAGATGGACATGTAAAGACACGGAAATAAATACACAAGGAGAGTACCAGGTAAAGACAAAGGTAGAGATTAGAATTATGGTGCCACAAGCCAAAGAACATCTAGGGCTACCAGACACTTGAAAGAGGCAGGAAGAGTCCTCCCTGTGGAGGGTTCGGAAGGAACATGGCCCCCTCAGCACCTTGATTTTGGACTTCTGGCCTCCAGAACCCGTGAGATCAAAAAATTCCTATTGTTTTAAGACACTCAGTTTGTGGTACTTTGTTACCACTGTCCTGGGAAACTAATACAGATGGTAAATATCTTTAACCCCCATCAGCTTCATCCAAAGAAGCATGAGATAGAATGAACCAAGAGTCTCTGAGAGTCAAAAGTGCAGGCCACTCATCACCTGCTGAACTTGAACAAGTGCCTAAACCTCTCTGGGCCTTAGTTTCCATATGAATGTTCACAATGAATGTTCAGAGAGAGTTTTGCAGTATATCCATGTTTGTAAAAGTATGATATGGGTATACCATGGTAAGGTACTTGAGATAATTTTACATGGGTACAAGGGGAAACATTTTTTTTAAAGAAACCTGGTTTTTTAAAGTTATTTATTTATTTGAGAGAGAGAGAGAGGAAGGGAGGGAGGGGGGAAGAGCAGAGGGAGAGAGAGAATCCCAAGCAGACTCCTGACTGAGTGTGGAACCTGATGCAAGGCTCAATTTCATGACCCTGAGATCATGACCTGAGCTGAAATCAAGAGTCTGACACAACAGACTGAGCCACCCAGGTGCCCCAAGGGGAAACATTTTTTCATTTTAATGGTTAATACTAATTATGGTTATCTTGAATGCATGCAAGTAAGGCTGGTTTTCCATTTATGTTGGTAATATAAAAACGTGTAGGTTTTTAAAGTCCCAATTTAAATAAAGCTATGAGTAAATAATAGAACAGTTGGCATATGTATTTGTCAAAAACTGTGAAAGTGGTGTGTGAAAGACTGACATTTGGGGAAACACTGAATTACATATTCTCAAAGGATCCTTCCAGATGGAAAATGCTAGGATTTTGTAGATCCATAAAGATGCCCATTAGAGTACAGCACAGATGAGACTCTAGAGGAAGACAGGTGGGCAGTTAATGGAGAGATGAAAAAGGCATAGGCACTTCTGAAAGAACCCAAGAGGGGCAGGGGACCCCTTGGTGCTCTTGAGAAGCATCTGATTCAGGACCTGTTTGCTCCATATCCATCATATATCCTTACCCCAAAGCCACCATCTAACTAGGTGTCTTTGCCAGGATATCTGACCCTTTTTAAGTTTATGTGACTGGAAGTCCCAGGCCCTGAGACACAAACCACTTCCTCACTCAAGAGGCAAATGGTAACAACTATCAGGTTGAGAATCTGGAGAACCTCACAGTTGGACTTGGCTCTGTGCTGTGTTCTGTTTTTCTACTCAGACATAATATGGGGTCACATTTGACTACAAGTGGCTGCTGGCAGCTGAAGAAAGGGCAAGGAGCATAAAGAGGCATGAGTCATAGCCTTGTAGGAGACCCTTAGTTCTGGAAGGGACCTTGGAAGTCATCTAGCCTCTAGTGTGTCCCCATGGGATGTCACCCAGCTTCTACTGAACACAACCATTGACACGATACCCTTTCCATTGTCAAATGGCACTTAGGGTTAGAAGTGTTCTTCTCTGTGATAGGCTGCAGTCTCCCTCCTTATAACTTAGATTAATGGATCTTTGAGTAAGAAGGACCCTCAAACAATCATCTGGTTAGTCCCTGCCTTTTATCAGAGTGGGTGTTATTATCCATACTTTTCACAGGAGACAATGGAGACCTAGAGAGGTTAATGGCAGAGAGGAGGCTCCCCTTTTCCAGTTCAGTAATGTCTCATTATGCCACAGTGTTTCATGTACCTCCCAAAAACCCTATCTCCAAAGAGTCACATTGGGGTTGGGGTTTCAACATGAATTTTGGGCAGACACAATTTAGTTCACAGCAATAGGATGTTGGAGATAACCTACTCAAACCATTTATCCAGATAAGGAAACTGTGGCCCTAAAATGCTGAGGCAACATCTTGCCCACTCACCTCCTGACAAGCCCTCACATAAGGGCTGCCAATGCCACCCTGGAATGGAGCTGGGCTCCAACCAAAAAAGCATACATACATCTAGTAGTTCAGTTCTTCCTACTGGAGACTCATCTCCAAATTTCAAGACCAAAGACCCTCCTTCCAATTTACCCTGTGGTCTGGTAGACCCTGGAAAATGACCACAGTGGCCATATGTTGGAAGAACTTGCCATCTTTCCAAGAACCCATCCATCAATTCTGTACTTACTGAGCCCATCCCAGGATGCAACTGGGTTGTGCTCTCTAAGTGATGACAACAAGCTGGTAAGACAGAGCTAACTTTCGTGCAACTATTAGAGAAAAATTAAGTGCTAACAGCATGTGTGGGACTAACTCCAGGATGTCAAGGGTTCAAAGAAGTGAGGAATCAAGGAGTGGGAGAAGGCTTCATGGAAGTCATGGGACTCCAGTCAGGTCTAGAAGGATTCATGGGACCTAGACAAGCAGAGAGGAGGAAGGAGGTGGTGGCAGCAAGGGTGGTGGTGGTGGAGGGGGGTGACAGTGCATTATGAACAAAGGACTGAATCCAGGTCAACGCCAGGAATGGGGTTGGGAGGGTGATGAGGGGTCCAACTTTGGTGCTGAGGATGGGTGAGAAAAGTACTGGGAGAGACAATCTCTTTTGCCAAATTAAATTCTTTCATTCTTTCCTCCCTCTCCCCCAGCCCCCCAACAGCCAGGGCAGAAAGGCCCGGAGATTCCCCAACAGGAGCCTTCCCAAGCACATTTACCAACAGCAGACCTTTTATTTTTCCATTAGACCAGGCAGCTCCTCACATTTTCTTACTGTCCTCCTCACCCAGGTTTTTCCTCCAGTTTTGTAGGGGGGAGCCAGTTTTGTGGGGGGGGGGAAGCTCCAGCTTACTAACTTGAGCAGAGCCCAAGTTCTTGGGGTCTGAGGTGCAGTGGGGTAAAGGGTTTGGCCAGTAGGTCTTTCCCTCTTGGATTTGACAAGAAATGGGCAGGTCATAGGCAGCTGTGCTGAGTATTTATGTTACACAAAAGGCCGAGTCAGCCCTCCTTCCTGCCAAGGTCAGCAAGCCGCATTCCCCGTGGTTTGGGTGTGTGGGTGTCTTCTGGACCAGCAGGAAAGGCAGCCAAGAGCCCAGGCCTTAGCTTGTGCAGACCCACAGAGGCTGGGGAGTTTCTATTCCCCAAATGCAGCACCAGCTAGCCTTCAGATCTCTTCTTTCATCCCCTGACCTTCCACCCTCTTTTCACCAAGCATTTTGTTCACCAGGGAACGGGACTTGGGGGGAGGGCATGGAAAAGGGGACCCAGGCCTGGGCTCAGTTAGGGTGAGGGGCGTTGTGAAGAGGACAGGAGGTTCCGGGGGGCAGACTGACCACAGTGATACATTTGCTGACAAAACTTCAGTCAAAGTTCCAGGGGGATGTTGCCTCCCCACCCCCCACCACAGCCATCATCAGCCACACGCACACACATTCTCACTTTATACTGCTGAAGCCAGACTAAAATGGACATCACTGAAAGGCAGAAACAGGTAGGGACAGGACAATCTGATTGCTGAATATGGGAAGGGAGCAGGGTTGCTCTGACTGTTCCCTTTAGGAATTAGCGGTACTAGATAAGTTTGGGAACCAAGGATTTCTAATGTGCAGTTAAACCTCCCATTTTATTTAAAATGTGCAAGGCAGCTATTTCCTTGTGCCCCGGGCTTCCTTTCTGCCTCCACAAATCCTTACCAATCCCTCAGGATGCAGCTCCGGGTCCAGCTTCTCTGGCACCCATCCCTCATGAGCTGGGACCTAATGTTAATTCATGGTCTGCCTGGTACTCAGCTGGGTCTCTCTAAATGAGTCCCCACCCATGGGTTCCTTGGAGAAGCCCGAATGGGGGGATTCTACCACTCTGAATTTCCCTGGATTCCTGAATACCTCAACCAACCCAATTTATTGTGAAGACAAGAGATGCTCATAACAAATACAAAAGAGTGGTACAAATAGCAAGGACAGTGGCAAGAGAAGGACCAGAATGATCCAAGAGGCCATCAGATGTTTTTCTTTAAAGCTCTGTTAGAATCAAAGCTCAGGGCCCGCCACAAGGATCAACCTGGATCACATCCTCTGCAGCCCATTGTGAAGGCAAGCCAGGAATCCCTGAGCTGGGTGTCCCTGCAGGTGGCATTCAAAAGTGTGACCAGCGGGTGGGGCCTGAAAGGCAGAATCTGGTGCTGAGCTCTTTGTAAGTGAGACCCAGGAGTCCCAGTTTAATTAGAATTCCTGCCTGGGATGAAGGCTGACGGCTGCCAGCCCAGGCCTTGAGCCATTGGTCACGGCCCATAAAGGCCACACACGAGTCATGGAGCCAGGGCGGGGCCTGCTTCCCTTGTAGGGGGAGCTTTAGAAGTTTCTGTGATCCCCGCCTGCAACTCTGGGCTCCCCAGGACTCCATCAAAAGGCTCTTCTCTGCAGACCACATGTGTAATGACACCTGATGAGGACCTGGACCTCTCTTGTCCACTCAGTGGGGTCTCTGTTCTCTCCCCACATCTTCCAAGAGGCCATTCCTGTTGCTAGCACACCCCCACCCCTGCCTTTGATCCCAGCTGCAGGGACTGCCATTCCAAGTCCCATGTGTCCAGGACGGCTGCACGGTTGGCACGAGGACCAAGCCAACATGCTCCATGAGGGTGAGTAGTTTGAGAAGATTGACATCAGACACACACTTTTAAAACTGTGAAATAGGCTATAAACTTTATACCAGGTTTTCTAACGATGAAGTTGGTGGTGGCTGGCAGCTCCTCTGCTCTACAGTGCTCCCAGGGGCTCCCGCGGAGCCCATGAACACGAACCTGCAGCCAGGGCGGGGGCGAGGCTGAGGCTCTGTGCAGCTCCAGCCTCTGGGCAACTGTGCCCCCAAATGAGAAAGCATTTGCCTGCCCTCCAGCCTGCAGAGTGAGACCCGGAAGCAATCAAATACCCACAACAAATGTTCCAGAAGTTGCTTCGGATTCCATCATTAAAGCTTCATCCTTTCAGTTCAACATTCTGGATCCTGCTAAAAAGTTTCCCGGAGAGGGGTAGTCCTTTAACAGATTCTCAGTCATTTACACTTTAGTGTGAATGAGGGATCTGGAACCAGATTAATTTAGAAAATTAGGAAGCAGGAGCCTAGGGTATCAGGGTTCTGAGGGGGAGGAAAGTCGTGAACTGAGCCCAAAACAAACTAAATCATTTTAAGTCAGGGGAAGTTCTACTCCCTCATCGATGGCACTGTGGTTGAGGGCAAGTCACTGAGGTCAGATTGCTGAGGTTTGACTTCTAGAGCTGCCACTTACCAGCCACTAACAAGCTTCCCTAACCCTAACGAGCTTGGGCAAGTTACTTCACCACTGTGTGCCTCAGTTGCCTCAACTTTAAAAGAAGGAAACTCTTGGCACCATCCTCCTATGTTGTTGCAAGGATTAAGTAAGTCAACGCATGTGTAAAGCATTTAAGAACAGAGTCCAACACAGAAACTGTAAGTAAGCAACATATACGTGTTGCAATTATTATCTACAAAACGAGGGAGGAAGAAGGGCGGTCTTGGCATTCTGTTGGTAAAGTGTGCGGCACTCCTGAAGGCGGGGTTTGAGAATGGTCTCGGCGCCCTCTTGGCGCCCCCCCAACAAAGTCTCTTGGAGTGGGTGAGCAGGTTAAAGTCCAAAGAAATCCTCAGAGAGGCCATCCCAGTGGCCCTGAACTCTCCATCCCTCTGCCTACAAAACCCCACTCTGGGTTACTACCAACTTTCTGACTTGCATGCAAATGTGCTGCCACGCTAATAAATCAATTCCCAACCATTAAGAGCCTGTAATAATCCTTTTCACTCGGTCCTTCAAGCCTGTTTTACTCGGCACCTAATTAACTAATAGCCGAGATTTGGGGCTTCTTTCTCCCGGGAGACTCCTCACTGAATCCTTTCCCCCCGAGTAGCTTCCCTGTTGCCCTTGGTTGTCTTGCTGATAGAGCCTGTCTCACAAGGTGGATTGACCCAGCCAGGAGATGCTCACACAACTAGAATGTGGGAATATGGGGCCACTATACTAGGATGAAGGATAAATAAATACATTTAATTTCATTAACTAAACAATCAATCATTACTCAAACATAAAGTCCTCCCGTAAGGTCTGAATCTAATGTTTCTGTTAAGAAAGCTCAATAAATCATAATGTTAATCTATGAGGGAGGCTCTCAGCTCACTCCCTCTTCTCACTTACAGATTTTCAAAATATTCATATTCTTCAAGATCTAGCCCTAACTCATCCATTGGCTATTCATCTTTTTCACAAAATTATTTATTGAACACCTACTGCATGCTAGGCCCTGAGCTAGGGACGGAGGTACAAATATGAACCGAGAGCAGAGGTCTCCAAAAAGGGTACACACACCTGGAGAGGGGCACTGGGTGAGTTAGGGGTCAGTAAGAAAATATTACAAGTTCTGTTGGTATTTAATTTTAAGTTTGCTTTCTGTTGATGAAAGTCTTTATGATGACTATTTAATAACAGGAGTATATGTGTATGATTTTAAAATAAATATCCAAACATCAAGGATACTACTTAAAATTTTTTAGCCATGGGATGCCTGATCGAAAAAGTTTAGAGATGACAGGTATAGCACAGTGGTTCTCAAAAAGATCCATGGGAAGCGGGGAAGAGAATCAGAATGCCCTGGAGAGAAGTTTTTCAAAATACATTCATCTATCCTCCTGCCCGGAACCATCACAAGTTCAAGAGAAGACGAGATGGAAACCTGTTACAATTTTTTAAACCTCCAGGGATTTCTGGTACTGCTCCTATCCCCACTCCGAGTCCCAGATGAGAAGGGCCCATCTCTGACTCCTTCCACCAAGCTCTCCTTAACCCCCTTCCCCAGCCTACACTGCCATGTCCTGGGGTCTCCATGTCTACGCATAGGCTTGGTATCACACTTAGCACTGCTGGGTTTTTGCTCCTGCTGCCTCTTTTCAGAAGGTGGAATGAGGGGCTGGGGGCACCAGAGCCGGGGCAAGGAGAAGATGGGAGTGACGGTCTCCACACAGAACTTCTGGGAGACCGCCTTAAGTTATTCATCTCACAGGCATGGTGGAAGGGGGATTCCTGGGATTTTGTTACCTTGAAAGAGCCTGTGGTCTCACCCTTCTGTGCAGGACAAAAAGAGCTAGGTTGGTCACCACATGGGCCTCACCACCCTTTCTGTAGACCTCTCTCACCCCGTTCAGCAACCCCTTCTCTCACCAGCACCCACTGTTCTGTTGCCTCTCCTGTCTCCCGAGGAACAACTTAACACTGAGAGAAATTACAGCCTTAGCCTAATCAGAGGGCTGACTTAGGATGGGGAAGGGAAGTTAGGGAGGGACAAATAGATGGTTGTGAAATAAACACTTAAGCTAAATGTGTCAGCTACAAACTGCCAAGCCCACTCTGGCCTGTCAGCTCGGTCTGCCTGCCTCTCGGGGGTTGGGAGGGGGGCCGCGAAGCTAAGCTGCTCTTTGTCCAGGCCTGGCCTATAACGGGACCAGAGTTGGACACCTGACCCCAGGGCATCCCACCCACAGGCCAGCTGGCAACCCTTGAGGCAGCCTGAAGTAAAGAATTCAGCCTATTGGACCAGCTTCCTTCACATGCGATGTAGACAAAAAGGGAAGGTTGGGAAGCTAGTCAGAAATGAGACCCACAAAAAGAAGGGAGCGCACCACCACAGGGAGACCACATGCCTGAGGGAGCACTGTGGGGAGCCACTTCCTAGAGCCTCCGGGCAACTACAGCTGTCTGGTTCTAGTTCTGAGGCAGCATGAGCCAGGTGGTTCTCCAGGTGATTCCTTGCAAACCATAGAGCCAAGCAAAACCAGACCTTAGCTTAACTGACTTCTTTCCAGATGGTTCCTCAGATATGGAATGGGGGGCAGATATGTGGACAAGGCCACCCCACATCCATTGCCTCAGAGTAGCCAACTTGGCCTGCTCTGGCCCCCACAGGACATCAGTATCTGTCTCCATGGTCTTCAGGGTAACCCAGACAAGAGAGAGATCTGGGGTTCAGCAAACCATTAGCCCCACTCTGTGAAAAGCAGGCAGCCCCTCAGAGACGAATGTGGGGAAGGCATGGGTGGAAAACTGATTCCACTAGTGACATTTCCTTTCCTCATCTACTAGAACCAAGGCAAGGCTTGAGGCTTGGCTCTCCCCATCTCCACACCCATCTCGGGCTTCACCCTGGATTGTGATCCTTTCTACTTTCAGTTCTGCCCTGGATAGTCACAGTAGTGGGATTTCCTCACTAAAAAAATATTGATTGAGAGATTCCAATTTCCCCTCAGAGATGGTCTAAGACCCAGCCCTCCCTGGAGGTTGCCTAGGTGAGCATCATTCTGAGGCAACAGAGATCTTGGGAATTTATCTCTGTCTTCATACGCTTTCTTCTTAGAAAGGCATCTGCTCTCTCACCCTAGAGAACCAGAAGCAGTCAGTCTCATGTCTTAGCCCACTTGGACTCCTTTGGTAAAGCAAAGGGTCTGCGCTAAATGAGGGAACAAGATGTTGAATGGGGCTCTTCCGAGTTTTCGAGGATTACAGCCACGACCTAACATGAGGGCAAGAAAGGCAAACTACAGTTAGGACCTCACATTCTATGTTCAAGGTTACCAATCAGGTCACATAGGACAGGCTGAGAGGAGCCAAAACCAGCTCCTAGTCCATATAAAAAGGGTCCAAGGACAAGAAGCAGGGTCACTGGACTTCAGAAGCCTGTAGTAATCATGAAGGGGCTGCCTGTGCCCAAAAGAGGAGTGAGGGGGACTCCAAGAGAAGCACTCATAAAAGTTAGAGATGTCTGAAAGAAGGAAAGACCGTCATCTCATCCCCCCTACTAGATAATGGCTGAGCTATAGAACCCGTTGGATCGCAAGGAGATGAAAAACTGCAGAGAACATTCTGGGAGCCTAGCAGTAGAGTGCAATGGCATTTTGGTTCCCCTCCACCTACAGAGACCAAAAGAGGGTGCTTGGTATTCCTTTATATTTGGAAACCCTTGTGAGCAGACACTCTATTAATTTCCAAGGGCTGCCATAACAAAGAACCACAGAGTGGCTTAAAACAGCAGATATTTGTTGTCTCACAGTTCTGGAGATCAGAAGCCCAAAATCAAGGTGTTGGCAGGGCCATGCTGTCTCTGAAACCTATAGGGGACAATCATTCCTTGGCTCTGCCTAGCTTCTGGTGGTCTGTCAGCATTCCTCAGTCTTCCTTGGCTTGTAGCTATAGCACTTCAGTCTCTTCCTCTGTCACCGAATGGCACTCTCCCTGTGTGTGTGTCTTCACATGGTCATCTTCTTGTAAGGACATCAGTCAGATTAGATTAGGGGTCCACGCTACTCCAGTATGACTTCATCTTAACTAATTACATCTGCAATGACCCTATTTCCAAATATGGTGGCATTCTGAGATGCTAGAGGTTAGGATTCAACATATCTTTGGGGAGGGGCACAATTCAACCCATAACAGATACTGTTGGTATATTGTTTTGGGACCAGATATTTCTGAAAGTGGGAGAGTGGGAGGCTCACTGGGTTGGGCAGTGTCAGCTGGACTTGAAGGGACTGTAGCCTAGAGTGTCTAAAAGGACGGTGGGTAACTCCCATCTATCTATTCTAGTGCTATATGGCTTCCAGAGGATATGAAGGAAACCCAGGGATTCCTGTGGTTGTGCATGAAGGAACGTGTGGTTAGTGGAGAGACAGGAACCAGGGGCTCCAGGGTAGCCACAGAGCTGAATAATAGGACATCGAAACCAGAAGTGGGGTATGCTCCACTGGACAGCCCAAAGGGAAACTGCTGCCCTCCTGAAAATTATTCCTCACCTTGAAGGGGGCCACAGGCTTGGAACACCTCCCCACATTGACACCGGGCTGCTAAGGTAAGGAAATCCCCACTTCCTCTACCCTCCTTCCGGCCCCCCAATCCCTTCAGGGAGAAAGAAAAGAAGGAAGGGTCTCAGAAACAGACTACACCCCCTCCCCCTGCTCTAAGCAGCTGGGAGCCAAAAGTCTTGCCAGCCCAGCAGCAGGGAGGAGATAAGTACTGCATTGTGCTTAAGATTGAAGTTTTGAAAAGTAAACAGGATTGAGTCTTAAATGCTGGAACGAGAAAGTGCAAATGACTCAAAGTGCCAGAAAAGACAGCACCCACCCAAGGAGTCATTAAGGGATGTGCTAACCAGCAGGACATAAGGTCTACACTGTATAAATAACAGCAGTGATGGGGAAAAAATCATGCCATTTCAAGATGACACTTCAACAGAGATTCCTCCATCTACCAGCTACACTGAGTTTCTCTGAACCTGATTTGTAAAAGTATAGCATACAGTCTGCTGCCGCCACCAGATAGACCGTGCCCTTCATCATGCGCTTGGGACCTGAGTTCAGACAGCCGTCTTCCTGCAACAGCGATGTGCCAAAATGAGACAGGTCCCAGCCCTCATCACTCCAAAGCCAGACACCAACTGACACTGGGGCAGCACCCAAGAGGTCTTTGTTGGCCTCCATCCTCAGAGGATCTCAATACTCCTTTCCTCAGATTGCAAGTGTCAGAAATCAAGAAATTTATCCAAAGAGGCACGGCTAAATAAGGGCTGCTGGGCTACCAAGAAGCCAGCTCCACCATGTATTTCACAGAACCAGGTGTTATTTTTTCTCTTTTGTTTTAGAGTAGGCTCCATGCCCATTGTGGGGCTCAAACTCAGGACCCTGAGATCAAGAGTCACATGTTCCACTGACTGAGCTAGCCAGGCACCCCCAGAACCAAGCTTTTTAGAATGACATAGACCAGGGAGGAAAAATTGCTATGGGCAAATGACTTCTTCTTGAGCTTATTACTCCTCCAGGGCAGGTGTGAAAAAGGCATTCTGATAGATGCTGCACTAAGGAAATGTGGTGGGAGAAGGAGTAGGCGGAGCTTGCTTACTGCTGGCAGTCAGCAACAGCAAAATAAAAACTGCAGGAGTATGTGGTCAAATGATTCAATTAGAATCAATTCATCAAATATTTATCAAGAACCCAATGTGTAAGGCATAATGTTTGGCACAGTTGAGAATACAAAGATGAGTAAGGTCTCTGCTTTCAAGCTTGAAATCCAGAAAAAGATGCTAGAAAAAGTCTGTAAGTAACTAAAAAACAGGGTAGGCTATAACGTATGTCTAACAGATAAAAATTAACGGCATGAGATTTTCAAGGGAAGGAGAAATCTGCTTGGGAGAGTCAGGAAATGCTTAAGGGAGGAGATAGTATTTGGACAATGGATAACAAGATTTTTTTTTTCATTCAAGACACATTTATTGAGTCCTACTGTTAGTAGATGCTGAGCTAGGCATTGGGCATTCAGAAATAAAGCATGATCCTTGCTCTTGTAAAGAGCATTCTATTTTGAGATGTTTAAAACCATGATCCTTCCATTCCCATAAATCATGTTGCCTCTGGCTTCTCATTTAATGGCTTTTCATTTTTTTAAAATGTTTTCTTTATTTATTCATGAAAGTCAGAGAGAGAGAGAGAGAGGCAGAGGCAGAGGGAGAAGCAGGCTCCCCGCCTAGCAGGGACCCCGATGCAGGAATCGATCCCAGGACCCTAGGATCATGACCTGAGCCACAGGCAGACGCTTAACCATCTGAGCCACCCAGGCGCCCTGGCTTTTCATTTTTGAAAGAAGTCAAAGATCTACCTTTTAATTGATGATACATGCACGCATTTTTTTTTTTTAATTCCAAAAAAATAATCCTTAATGGTGAGAAATTCTAAATTTTTCCTCTAAGATCAGGTACAAGGCATGGATGTCCCCTGTCACCACTCCTTTTCAACATTGTAATGGAAGTTCTAGCTAATGCAATAAGATAAAATAAGGAACCAAAAGGTGTATACATGGGAAAGAAGAAATAAAAAGGCCTTTGTTCACAGATTACATGATTGTCTATTAAAAATCTGGAAGAGGGTCATTTGGCTGGTTCAGTAGGAAGAGCATGTGACTTTTGATCTTGGGGTCATGAATTCAAACCCCACGTTGGGTGTAGAGATGACTTAAATAAATAAATAAAAACTCTAAAGAAAAAAACAGAAAATCTGAAAGAACAAACAAAACAACTCTTGAAACTAATAAGTGATTGATTACAGCAAGATTGTAGAATACAAAGCTAATGTACAAAAATCAATTGCTTTCCTATATACCAGCAATGAACAAGTGGAATTTGAAACTGAAAGCAAAATACCATTTATTTACATTGTCACCTCCCAAAATTTAAATACTTAATTATAAATCTAACAGAATACATACAAGATCTATATGAAGAAAACTACAAAACTCTATTGAATAAAATCAAAGAAGAGCTAAATAAATGGAGAGATACTCCGTATTCATGGACAGGAAGACTCAATATTGTCAAGATATCAGTTCTTCTGAACTTGATCTACAGATTCAATGCAATCCCAATCAAAATCCCAGCAAGTTAGGGCCACCTGGCTGGCTCAGGCAGTAAAGCATGTGATTCTTGATCTCAGGGTTGTGAGCACTCCATGTTGAGGGTAGAGTTTACTTAAAAATCCCAACGAATTATTTTATGAATACTGACAAACTCATTCTAAAGTTGATATAGATAAGCAAAAGACTCAGAATGGCCAACACAATATTGAAGGAGAAGAACAAAACTGGAGGACAGACTCTACCTAACTTCAAGACTTATGATTAAACTACAATATCAAGACAGTGTAGTGTCAGTGGGAGAATAGATATATAAATCAATGGAATAGAATGGAAAGCTAAAAATAGACCCACATAAATATAGTCAACTGATCTTTTTTTTTATTTTTTTAAGATTTTCTTTATTTATTTGACAGAGAGAGACACAGCGAGAGAGAGAGAGCACAAGCAGATGGAGGAGCAGAGGAAGAGGGAGAAGCAGGCTTCCCGCTGAGCAGGGAGCCCGATGTGAGGCTCGATCCCAGGACCCTGGAATCATGACCTGAGCAGAAGGCAGACGCTTAAGGACTGAGCCACCCAGGCGCCCGAATCAACTGATCTTTGACAAAGGAGCAAAAGCAATACAATAGAGCAAAGATAGTCTTCACCAAATGGTGCTGAACAACTAGACATCTGCATGTGAAGGAAAAAAAAGAGAGAGGATCTAGACACAGAGCTTCTACCCCTCACAAAATTAACTCAAAATAGATTGAAGACCTAAACATGAAACACAAAACTATAAAACAGCTAGAAAACAATATCAGAGTTAATAAACTGGACTCATTAAAATTAAAATTTTCTGCTATGCAAAAGACATTGTCAAGAGCATGAGAAGACAAGACACAGACTGGCAGAAAACATTTGCAAAAGACACATCTGATAAGGGACCATTATCTAAAATTTCCAAAGAATGCTTACAACTCAACAATAAAAAAAACCACAAAAAACCCAATTAAAAATTGAGCCAACCTCAATATCATAAAAGCCATCTATGAAAAACCTACAGTGAATATCATTCTCAATGGGGAAAAACTGAGAGCTTTCCCCCTAAGGTCAGGAACGCGGCAGGGATGTCCACTATCACCACTGCTGTTCAACATAGTATTAGAAGTCCTAGCCACAGCAATCAGACAACAAAAAGAAATAAAAGGCATCCAAATCGGCAAAGAAGAAGTCAAACTCTCACTCTTTGCAGATGATATGATACTTTATGTGGAAAACTCAAAAGACTCCACCCCAAAACTGCTAGAACTCATACAGGAATTCAGTAAAGTGGCAGGATAGAAAATCAATGCACAGAAATCAGTGGCATTCCTATACACCAACAACAAGACAGAAGAAAGAGAAATTAAGGAGTCAATACCATTTACAATTGCACCCAAAACCATAAGATACCTAGGAATAAATCTAACCAAAGAGGCAAAGGATCTGTACTCAGAAAACTATAAAATACTCATGAAAGAAATTGAGGAAGACACAAAGAAATGGAAAAATGTTCCATGCTCATGGATTGGAAGAACAAATATTGTGAAGATGTCCATGCTACCTAGAGCAATCTACACATTCAATGCAATCCCCATCAAAATATCATCCACTTTTTCAAAGAAATGGAACAAATAATCCTAAAATTTGTATGGAACCAGAAAAGACCCCGAATAGCCAGAGGAATGTTGAAAAAGAAAAGCAAAGCTGGCGGCATCACAATTCCGGACTTCCAGCTCTATTATAAAGCTGTCATCATCAAGACAGTATGGTACTGGCACAAAAACAGACACATAGATCAATGGACCAGAAGAGAGAGCCCAGAAATGGACCCTCAACTCTATGGTCAACTAATCTTTGACAAAGCAGGAAAGAATGTCCAATGGGAAAAAGTCTCTTCAACAAATGGTGTTGGGAAAATTGGACAGCCACATGCAGAAGAATGAAACTGGACCATTTCCTTACACCACACACAAAAATAGACTCCAAATGGTTGAAAGACCTCAATGTGAGACAGGAGTCCATCAAAATCCTAAAGGAGAACACAGGCAGCAACCTCTTCGACCTCAGCCGCAGCAACTTCTTCCTAGAAACATTGCCAAAGGCAAGGGAAGCAAGGCAAAAATGAACTATTGGGACTTCATCAAGATAAAAAGCTTTTGCACAGCAAAAGAAACAGTCAACAAAACCAAAAGACAACCGACAGAATGGGAGAAGATATTTGCAAATGACATATCAGATAAAGGGCTAGCATCCAAAATCTGTAAAGAACTTATCAAACTCAACACCCAAAGAACAAATGATCCAATCAAGAAACGGGCAGAAGACATGAACAGACGTTTTTCCAAAGAAGACATCCAAATGGCCAACAGACACATGAAGAAGTGCTCAACATCACTCGGCATCAGAGAAATCCAAATCAAAACCTCAATGAGATATCACCTCACACTAGTCAGAATGGCTAAAATTAACAAGTCAGGAAAGGACAGATGTTGGTGGGGATGTGGAGAAAGGGGAACCCTCCTACACTGTTGGTGGGAATGCAAGCTGGTGCAACCACTCTGGAAAACAGTATGGAGGTTCCTCAAAAAGTTGAAGATAGAGCTACCATATGGTCCAGCAATTGCACTACTGGGTATTTACCCCAAAGGTACAAATGTAGGGATCCGAAGGGGTACGTGCACCCCGATGTTTATAGCAGCAATGTCCACAATAGCCAAACTGTGGAAAGAGCCAAGATGTCCATCGACAGATGAATGGATAAAGAAGATGTGGTATATATATACAATGGAATATTATGCAGCCATCAAAAGGAATGAGATCTTGCCATTTGCAACGACGTGGATGGAACTGGAGGGTGTTATGCTGAGCGAAATAAGTCAATCAGAGAAAGACATGTATCATGTCACCTCACCGATATGAGGAATTCTTAATCTCAGGAAACAAACTGAGGGTTGCTGGAGTGGGGGTTGTGGTGGGAAGGATGGGATGGCTGGGTGATAGACACTGGGGAGGGTATGTGCTATGGTGAGCGCTATGAATTGTGCAAGACTGTTGAATCACAGATCTGTACCTCTGAAACAAATAATACATTATATGTTAAGAAAAAAAAAAGAAGAAGATAGCAGGAGGGGAAGAATGAAGGGGGGGAAATTGGAGGGGGAGATGAACCATGAGAGACGATGGACTCTGAAAAACAAACTGAGGGTTCTGAGGTGGGGGGGAGAATGGGTTAGCCTGGTGATGGGTATTAAAGAGGGCACGTTCTGCATGGAGCACTGGGTGTTATGCACAAACAATGAATCTTGGAACACTACATCAAAAACTAATGATGTAATGTATGGTGATTAACATAACAATAAAAAAATTTTAAAAAATTTTTGAGCCAAAGACCTTAAGAGACACCTCACCAAAGAAGACATACAGATGGCAAATAAGCATTTGGAAAGATGTTCCACATTGTATGTCATTGGGGAAATGCAAATTAAAAAACAATGAGGCACTATCAAGAATGAGAAGTAAACATAAAGCAGGTGAGGAAGTACAGCAGTGGAAGGTGAGACTGGAAAAGTAAATTGAATCACACGATCAGAAGAAATAGGCTAATTAAAGGCCTGAGATGCCCACATGTCTGTGGATGGAATATAGTCCATCAGAAGGGAATCGGCAGTTTAAGTCAAGAAGACAATGAGGTAGGACCCAGATTTGCAGCATTGCAAAAGAACATATACCTGTTCAAAAGAAATAGATCTTTTTCTAAATCAAAGAGCAGTTCACTATTTTTGTGTCAAGAAAGGCTATACCTATTTTGGAAATCCATGATTCTGAGATAAAAGCAAAGTGATAGAAGTGATAGTAACTAAAGAAACAAGTGATATGATTATAACAGCCCAGGGAGAAAACAGACTCCAGGACTCTCTGTCAGACAGTTAGTTAGCAGTGGAAAACATAGTATGGAATCTGGAGGAATGTATCTCAGAAACTGGAGTTTCTCCTTGATAAGTTCCAACATGCATTCTGTCACTTGGTTTCCATGGGTGAGACAATGACTTCTCAGCCTTCCTGGAAGATGTTCATGACTCCCTTTGGAACATCCTGATTTAGCTGGTCTCTTTCAGCTGGAAGGAACAGAAACTTAATTCTGACTACATCGAGTAATGAAGGGTTATTGTAAGTTTAGAGGAGTCACATAAGGGAGATAAGATCTTTAAAAAAAATCCAGCAAGAGTTCCTGGATCTCCCCTGAAGATTTGTGTTAATAATGAAACTCAGTTACTCTTCACATGCCTCTTTCTCCCTGAGTATACATGATCCTCCTCCTGATACTGGCTGATTACCTTGCCTTCTATGCAAGTCCGTGTCAATTTTTGTAAGGATTTTATGTGTGCCCAAAAAGAAAGTGTCCATGAGATCAAGCTTTAAAATTGTATTATCCAAATCTTCTATACTGTTACTAATTTCTTGGTCTGATTAATCTATTATCAAAAGAGAAATGTAAAAAGCTACCACTATTATTATAAACTTACCATTTTCTTGAGTCAGTCCGTTTTTCTTTATATATTTTGAGGCTAGATTATTGATGCATACATGTTCAGAATTGCTGTTTTCCCAAGGATTTGTACCTTATTGTTATGTATCTTTACCCTGATCATTTTTCTTTTTGCCTCGAATCCCATTTTGTTAGTCATCAATATAGCTTCACCAGCTCTCCTTAGATGGTATTGTCCTTTACATTCAACTTTTCCTGCAGATTAATATTTTAGGTGTGCTCATTATGAGCATATCAGTGGATTTTGCTTTTTTCCCCTTAAAACAATCTGTTTTTTAATTGGCAAGTGATCCAATTATAGTTAATATGATTACTGCTGTATTTAGATTTATCTCTACCATGTTAATTATGTTTCTAGTTCACTGATTTTTTTTCTCCATATCAATTTAATGTTCCTCCTCTCCACTGTTTTAGAAGTTATATTGTATATTTCTACTTTTTGAGTGGTTCTCTAAAATTTGTAGTGTGTCACAAGCTTGGGTTCTCCAGGAAATGCTGAGATGGAATTAGATACGCAACAGGATGTGGGGGATGTAGCACAGCAAAAGAGAAGAGCAAGAAGCAGAATGGGCAAGGAGAAGTCTTTGGACTGTGAAGCAGTTTCGACAAAGTCTCTATCAGTCCCACGTGGAGCTGGGGAGTCCCAGAACAGGCAGAAATAGACATGCTCTTGTTCCACCCACCTTAGCTCCTATCACTTTGCTCAGTCATTGGCCAGAGGCTGCTCTGAGAATAGCGGGAGTCTGTATTGACAGCTGAGGTAGATCCTAAGGGAGCTAGGATGAAGGCTGTCAGGTATCCTAGCAGCTGGGCAGCAAGTCTTTTCTAGAAGGAAGTGTTAGGCTGTACATTTCCATGTCTGCCATGGCATGCATATTTGCCTTCCTCAATATCTCTATCCCCTTCCTAAATAATATTAGGATTTTAGCATTCTAACGCCAGTAATTTCCACCCACCTTTTATGTAAGTGTCCAGTAATTACCCTTTATTACACCCCCCCAAATGAATCACTGTGATTGTTTTATATTGTCAATGCTTGTTTAGATTTTTTGTACACATTTAATAATGTCTTTGTCCATCACTTTTTCTTCTTGAACGTTAATTCTTCCTTCCTTCCTTTTCAATTTTACTCTTCTTGAGGTACATCTAAGTCTTTCAATGACAGTGTATTAGTGTCTCTCGGTCTTTGTTCTGAAAATGTTATTTTGCCCTCATTCCTGAATGATAGTTTAGGCAGGTATAAAAATTTTTACCAGCATTCTGAAATTTCACTGCATGATTTGCAGGCTTTTGTCATTACTGTTGTGAAATCGGGTGACAGTCTAATTGTTCTTCCTTTGTGGATTGCTCTGGTCGCTTTTAATACTTCCTTTTAGTCTCCAAAGTTCTGCATTTTTACCATAATGTGTCCAGTTGTGGAGTTAGTTTATTTTATTCTGCCTGGAGCTCATGTGGTTTAAGAATCTATGATTCATGTCTCTCATCAACTCTGGAAAATTATCAGTCATTGCCCCCCCTTAAACATTGAGTCTCTTTCATTCTTTTATTTATTTTTTTCCTAGAACTTCTGTTCAATATATATTGAAATTTTTTAGCCTACCCTCCATGTCTCTTAACATCTTTTTAATATTTTATATCTCTTTCACACTTTGCAATGAATTCTGGACAATTTTTTCATCTCTAGCTTTTAATGTATTTATTCTTTTGTATAAATTTGTTGTTTTGTATAATTATCAGGTTTTAATTTCAGTGCCTATATTTTTCATTTCATATGCCTATATTTTTGTCATATCTTTTCTTTTCTTGCATTTTTTATTATTTTACTTATGTCTTTAATCATTTTAAGCACACATTTTTAAGAATTTCTATCTAATAATTACATTTTCCAAAATTCTTAGTCATGTCCACTGACACATTGATGATGGATTGTTTCCTCGTGAGTTTTTAATTTTGAGCCCATATTCAGCAGAACTCCATCTGTGGAAGTCCTGTAAAGCTTGGGATTGGGGTGTGTCCTTCCAGTGGGATTTTGTGTTTACTTTTACCAGTCTCCCCAGAGGTATCATCAGCCTTGGGCCACTTGAGTGTTAATGTCATAACTTGAGGATTCCTGGACCACCCAGATAGTATAAATTAGAACCAAATTCAGGCAAGGTACAGGCTGTGACTACAAATTCTCAAGGGGTATTTTTCCCATCCAGACCCAAGCCAAAGCAGACAAGTGTCTTTACTGGCTCCTTCTGATAATGAGTGGACATCTCTTAATCCATTATTTCACTAAACATTTAGCCTATAAATGATCCCAGCTTTGGGCACGAGCCCCAGTTGCAAGCCCTCTGTGTGATGCAGCCTCCAGGCTTTGTCTCCTCGAAGGTTCAGATCCAACCTGGAGCCATTTCCAGGTCTGACAATAGGCCATCCTCCTCCTGAGGCTGCCACGGTCCTCGAACATATACTTACCAGTCTGGTTTTCAGTTTGCTCTTCGGTTTTGGCTCTGTGGGTTTCTTTCACTTTTTTATAAGCTCAGTTTTGTGTTTAAAAGGGTGTTTTGTAGCAAAAGCTTTCCCAAATCATACTAGTTCTAATCCTCCCCATTGTTTGCTTATTCAGATACTTTATAACTTCCATTTCAATACTTTTATTGTCTCTCTGGGCAATATGTCAACCTCAGCTCCTCCTGCTAAATTCCTGACCTCTCTACTGTTCTTTATTCAAACCCTGGGAATTGGTCTTTGACTGAACCAACTCAACCGGTGTAGGCAGCTCTCTTCACTCCAAGACTCACACAGACTATGGGCAGCCCATGACTTGGTTGCTTCCGAGCCAGGTCCAATTGGATACCACTGGAGGAGGAGTGGGGTCTCATGGTATAAAATACTATTGCTTTCTGCTGCCTCAAGGAGGATAATTTCCTTAGAAGGGCCTGTGGATACAGCGGGCCACAGATGTTTCTAACACACCTCCTTCCAGTACATCCAGAACAAGATACCATCATCACTGAATAGCATTTTCCTCAGGAACAAATGAATAAATAGACAAATAGCTAGTTGCAGACCTCATGGCCGACTGTGATGGTTAATATAAGTTCAATTTGCAAGGCTGTCTCTAATGGGCTGCTGGTCAACATTTTTGTCAGCATTTTAGAAATAGAGATCAAAGTCAGTTTATAAATTCGATGCATGACACAAAGTTGAAAGAGACAGATAACACATTCCAGAAACGAGGTTCAAATGGTTTCAACTGATTAGAATAAACAAGATTAAATTTAATAAGGATTAGGTAAAGCCCTGAAGTTAGGTCCAAAATACCAATTGTGAAGCAGAGGATCACTGTGCCCAGGCTTGGCAGCAATCCATGGACAAAGAACCTGGGGGTTTTAGTGACCGTAATTTCAACCTAACCCCAGCTGGTCCTGCTCAATTCCTACCCACACCCTCCTGGCTTTGAGGAGACACACAGGGCCCAGAGAAAAAGAACTCCCCAGTGGTCTCGCACCCATGGGCTCCATCCTAAATAACTTTGCCTCATCAGCCCCACATTTACTCTGACCTCTGCCCATTCTCTTCTAGACCCCAACCTAACCCCTCTCATTTTATGCACAACTTGGTTGCCTGGACCATCCCTTCACAGCTCTGCTCCTTAGTCATTTCACTTGTAATCTTTTGGGTCTCCGAAAACCACTTCATGCTAGGAACTTCGGGAGGAACAAAGGAAACATTTCCTCCTAGAGAGGAGCCTATGGAAGCGTAATGGGCATCTCCAAATGAAAGAGGGAGCCCCCATGTCCTGTGTTGCTCCAGGCAGCTGTATTAGAACTGAGCAGAGAGTCGCAAGGATCAGATGTCTGTTCAATACAAGGCATCAGTGTTTCAATTCATGTGTATAAGCACTTATCAACAAAGGGAGAGTTGCCTTGGGCCATCCCAAGGAAAGACTTTCCAACAAATACAAATAATTCCATCGAGTTGTAGTGTTGGAGGGGGATCCCTGACCTCTTATCCGGAATACAACAGAGTTGATTCCTGCACTGAGGAAGGGTACAGACTCTGACCTGTAAGGCCCTATCTGAAAATTCTGGTTCTAGAATACTATTTTCAAGACAGGCCAATTCTCTCAGAAAAGCACTGACAAGACCTAATCCTTTTGAATGCAGAAAAGGTGACAGACCATAACCTGTCACTCCAAAGCCATCAGAACGACCCACAAAAACACCTGCAAAGCCTTCTCTACCTCCCCACTTCTCTTCTGGCCCTTTAAGTTAGCCCAACCCACCCCCAGGCTGCACCTGCAGGAGATAAAGACCAGCTGGAAATAGCCACGGGTATTCCCAGTCAGTCCTCAGAATCTCCATTCTCTGACTTGGCTCAGATTCCATCCCACTCTCCTCCAATCTCTTGGCTCTGACTTCACCTCAGTTATTCGAACCTTGGCTTTACTTTTCCCAAAGACCAGAGAGGTTTGCAAACCTTAGCAAGCATCAGAATCACCAAGAGGACTCGTTAAAACAGATTACTGGTCTCCATCCCCAGAATTTCGAATTAAATAGGTCTGGGGTGGGGTCCAAGGATTTGCATTGCTATCAAGTTCCCAGGTGACATTGCTGTGGCTGGCCCAGGAACCACATTGCTCTAGGTGTATCACAGCTCTCCCCTCTGCAAGAACTCCAGTCTAACTCAGGAAATCCTAGTTCTGTCTCCTAAGCTACTGGGGCCCCAGCCATCCCTCCAGTACCAGTGGCGACAACAGAGGGAGGCCTAAAATTCCCTAGCATTGCATTCCGGAACTTCAGGCTTTCTTGATCTATTATAATGCAAATGTTTCAGAAGGTATTTTGCCACAGTTTTGTAGAGATAATTAATTAATAAATACTGGAGACACCAGGGTGGCTCAGTTGGTTAAGCGTCTGCCTTCGGCTCAGGTCATGATCCCAGGGTCCTGGGATCCAGGCCGCCTCGGGCTCCCTGCTCAGCTGGGAGCCTGCTTCTCCCTCTCCCTCTGCCCCTCCCCCCTGCTCATGCTCTCTCTCACTCTCTCTCTCTCTCAAATAAATAAATAAAATCTTTAAATCAATCAATCAATCCTGTGGGAATGGTGTTGGTTACTTGAAAGTGAGCATGTTAAAGACAACTAACTCCCCCAAATCTTCCTAAATTGGGTGAGAATCAGCTGGTGGCCTCATACAGGAGTACCTGAGCAAACAGCTGAAGGCAAACAGTAGAGGCCAAATATTAATAACTAACATAACACTTATCATCTGCCCCGCTGTGTCATAAGCATTTTGCATATATTTATTATTTCATCCCTTATAACAAACCTATAAGGAAGATATTATTATCCTCATTTCACTGATGAGAAAACCGAGGCACAGAAAGGTCAGGTAACTTACTTTAGGTCACACAGCTAGAATGTGACAGAGCCTGGATCGAACCCTAGCGTGGGGCCCCAAAGTTTGCACTCCCTACTGCACTGCATGCCGTGGGGTGACTTGCACAGACTCTGAATCAGTGTTCTGGGTTCAACCACCTTTTTTTCCTGAAACTTTTCCCCCCAGTCGGGTGCCAATTTTCAGGTCTTCTGCTTCCTCCTCATCACCCCCATTCACCTTGAGACGTGTTCCCTTGCCTAGAAACATAATTTCAGCCTTCAGAAGCACAGAGATTTGGGACAGTCAATGTGGAGGGCCTATGACCATTCCAGGCAGACCCAGCTGACCATGAACATATACCCGACTTTAATTGAGGTCTTGACTTCTTGACTGTTTTTCAATAGCTGAGGTGGGAAAGCTAGGAACACAGGGTTCTCAAGGGCTGTCTCCTAGATGGTAGGCCTTTCTGGAAGTCAGGGTAGGTCTGGGCAGCTTTGAGGTTTTGAAGATATCTCCAAAAGAGGAGCTTATCATAAATGTTGACATTAAGCAAGCAGACACATTTAATGCCCAAATAAACATACAGTTCAATATCATTGTGAAATTCACAAGATGATAGATTACAGGATTTACTGAAACGCGCCTGGGTGGCTCAGTCGGTTAAGCATCTGACTTCGGCTCAGGTCATGATCCCAAGGTCCTGGGATCGAGCCCCGTGTCGGGCTCCCTGCTCAGCGGGGAGTCTGCTTCTCCCCCTCCTTCCCGTTCATGCTCTCTCTCACTATCTCTGTCTCTCTCAAATAAATAAATAAATAAAATATTTTTTTAAATATTAAAAAAGAAAAAGAAAAACTCCAGTGAATTCGGTGCTCCGCTGAGTGCGTGGCTAACGGTCTGCCATGTGAGGGTTGAGTGCCACGCCTGTCTGGTGGCTCGGTGCCTGTGTGTGAAACCTCATCGGCAGAGAACATCCACCAATCTAATACTAGGGCCCTGCCTCTGGTTCAGACGACCGTCCCTCCCATCTGTGACAGGCCTTGCTGGAGGTCCCAGCTCCCTTGAGACGCTGGCCGAGGCTCCAGCTGCAGAAGGGCTTCATCCCCACTTTCTCCCGCAGCCCTGAGCAGCGCGCCCCAGAACCTTCGGTCTGGCACCTGTCTTCTCCAGACCTTCTCCCTTCCAATCCCCACTGTACTTCTCCCAACCCCATGCACGACTGCCCTAAAACTGAAAAGTCATGATGTTCTGGCCCAGTATTTTCACTGGCATCTAATGGTTCTTTTGTTTCTAAAGATCCCTCGCCTCGAATCCAGGAACACATCCCTAAGCCTCTACATTATTTCCACCTCTGGTTGTGAAACTTGACCAAATAAACAGAGTCCTTGGCCTGCCTCTTCTTTACTAACAGAAGGGGCACTATTTTGTATGAATTTGCTGTCTGGACTTTGAAAGGGGCTGCATTTCCACACAGACCCTGTTCTTACCTAGTATCTGCTTACAAGAAAACTGTAATAGCAACATTTGGTTGCTTGGGCTCCATTTGACTGCTGGCCCAACAGCTAAATGTTTTCAGGAGAGGGTGTCCCTCAGCATACTGAGAGGGTTGGCAGATTCAAATACAGGATGAATTTCACAGAAACAACCAACACATTTTTAGTATAAGTCAATCCCATGCAATACTGAAAACCTACTTATACTTTTAAAGTACTGGTTGTTTATTGGAAATTCACATTTTATTTTTTTTAAGATTTTATTTATTTATTTGAGAGAGAAAGAGTGAGGGGGGAGAGAGAGAGAGAGTGCTTGCGCGCACGAGTGGGGGGAGGGGCAGAGGGAGAAATAGACTCCCCGGCTGAGCAAGGAGCCTGACTACAATGCCAGGCAAGGAGCTCGATGTGGGGCTCGATCTCAGGACCCTGGGATCATGACCTGAGCCAAAGGCAGATGCTTAACTGACTGAGCCACCCAGGCGCCCCTGAAATTCACATGTTATTGAGTGTACTGTGCTTTATTTACTAAACTTGGCAAAACTAAGAAGATATCAAATAGTCCAGTTAAATAAGAGTTCTATGAGAATATTAAAATATTACTCAGAAGTACAAGCATCCAGCTGGCCCAGCAAAGCTCGTGCACCTGCCCCTTGGTCAGAAGCAGGAAGGCATCTGATTAACCATCGCAAGGGATCCAGTGCAGGAGAGTTAATTTTCCAAAAGGACATTGCGATGTTACTCAGATTTTCAGAAAGAAAAAGATAAAATGGAAACTACTCCTAAATGGACAGCTAACAAGGTCTACCAATTCCCAAACGTCTGAAGGACGGAATGGGGTGGGTGAGAAGAAGGGTTTAGAACAAGGACAAAGATAAATCTCTCTTGCAACATCATTTCCCCAAAGGCACTTTCCTAAGAAAAGCCAGGGGAGATTCTGGAGGTGTGGGTCCTTTCCCCTGCTCCAGGACTGACCGCTGCATGATTTCCAGCAACCTCCTCACAGCCTGGATTTCATCCCAGATGCAAAACTCAAAGTTTCTCCTGGATACAGAAATCATCTTAGGAAGGTCCTCAGTAGAAAAAGTGTAGGATATGGTCAGTGAAGCCTTCTGCCATTTAAATAAGCGGCAGCAGTGAGGTAATTGCCCTGCTGATGAAAAGGGTAGAAAATTGCCTCATTAGGAAACATTTTTGGGGGGTGCCTGGGTGGCTCAGACGGTTAAGCGTCTGCCTTCAGCTCAGGTCACGATCCCAGGGTCCTGGGATCGAGCCCCGCATCGAGCCCCGCATCGGGCTCCCTGCTCAGCGGGAAGCCTGCTTCTCCCTCTCCCTCTGCCTGCTGCTTCCCCTGCTTGTACACTCTCTCTCTCGGTCAAAAATAAATAAAATCTTTAAAAAAAAAATTTTTTTTCAATTTAAAAAAAATGTTATCAGAAACATTCACAAAAGGATCTTAGTCAAATGATGCAATAGTTTTAAGGCAATAATAACCATACTTTTGAAAGCCGGTGCTGATTACCAGGTGTATTAAAAATGGCCTTGGGGGAAATCTCTGCACAAATATTTCTCTTTTAGTTTAATTTCAAAAGATAACAGGAAAAAGGGAGGATGTCTGAAGTAGTAAAGTAGCAGTCATTTGCACCTGGGCAGCCTATGTTTCATCCCAGAATCTGGAGCATTTTGTGCCCAGATGAGAGAGCCCGTGTGTGCACAGGGAGCTGTGGGGGCCAGGAAGGGCACGGTAGAGAGAAAAGGTGCCTCCGCCAAGGTCACATGGAAACACAGGTGGATTTGAGAGAGCCGCTCCCACCTGATTACAATCACGCAGCCTCTCTGCTCTGAAGAGAGTTGTGCTATGGGAGGTCCCTAAGAGCTTCAAGATCACAGACTGTGTGGCTAAAGATAAGCCAATGAGGCTACGGCTGAGTTTACAGAGCCCCTGCTGTATGCACAGCACTGTAAGGCATCGGCAGGGAGGAAGAGGGTGGGTAAGACCCAGGTCTACCAACAAGCATGAGACTAACTCACAAGGCTCTGTAGAGACGACATCTGTCAGCGAGGGTGTGAGGTCATCTATAGATCTTCCCCTGGGTCTCCAAGGGTAAGAGGGATTTAGATAAAAACATGGAGCATTGCACAATGTGTCAGGACACCCCATATTCTAACCAACTTCTTTCTCGATCTGAGAACTAGAGAATTCCTGCCTACCCCCCCCCCCCCCGCCCCCATGAAAAGCAAAGTAAGCTTACGGCTGGCCTCCAAGCTGTTTGCTAAAAACCAGACACTTGCGGTCTCCTCCAAGAAGTTCAGAGAGATTCTGGTTAATGTGTCCCCATTCTGTTCGTGTTTTGCTGGTTTCTCACCCCACCCAGCACTTTTTCCAACCCCTCTTTTCTTTTTTTTCCTTCCCGCAGAAGGAAAACTTATGATTAGACGTCAAGACGAGAGCAGAGAAGCTCCTGGATTCTCACGCATTTCACTGAACTCTTGGGGCAACAAGGGCTCATGTTAGGGCTGAGCCAGAGCCTGTGCAGGGAGGAGGGTCCGACCGACCAGGACAGGACCCCAGGCAGACACGTCCACCCCTGACCCTCTAAAGGCTTACTAAACAAAGGCTTAGACAAAGGTTGGACCAGGGGGACCTGTCATTCCTCACTACCACCATCACGGCCACCAGGCAGGCTGGGTGTTCTAGGACAGTTCCAGTTCAAACGTCATGTTAACCCCATAAAAAATCCAAACAGCCTGGAAATGGTAATATTTCAATGTCCAAACCTCAGTTTCCAAACTGCGTCCTCGCACTTGGAATTGGTAAAAAAGTGTTTATCAGCCCAAATGTCCCGGCTGGGTTTCAGAAGCTCTGATCATTGGAGCTAGAGGCTGACTGGAAAGAAGGCGAGTTTGGTCTTCATAATGTCCCCCTGCCCATTTTCAGCAACTTGCTGCCGCTCGCTGCCCACCCCCCTCCATCCCCTCTCTGCCTCCCCTTTGATGAAAACCCCCAGTTAGGACCTGGCGAGCACACCCAGAAGCTAAATGGCTGAAGACCATGTCAGGCTATTTGCATTTTCACATTAGGGTCAAATCCTAATAAGGAACTGGTGGGTTTAGCAAACTGTAAGAGAATATGGGGAAAGGAGAATGAAGCTGAGTGGCCCCTATCTGCCTTCTGCTGGAGGCCTTCCGCCTCTGAATTGGGGGTGGGGTGGGGGGAGAAAACTGCAGTTGCCACAGTCAGAGGGAATAATTGAGATCAAGCAGGTATGAGCATCTTTCAATAATGGCCAAAGTGGGACACCCTGCCTGGCAGCTGCACGCCACCCTGATTACCTGGCCCAAAGACCACTGGGCACTGGCTGCAAGTCCAAAGGTGAATCTGAAAACTGCACAGTGGCTGATATCAGAAGTACTCAGTAATGGTCTACCCACTGGTAATGGTCTCCAGGTCACAGGAGTCACAGCTTCTGGGGCCTTGGGTCACATCTCAGCCCAAGACCATGGAAGCAGAGGTCTGCTATGGCCCATCTGTAGAACGTGACTCCTGAACCCTGCCCAGACCACAGTCTCACCCAGCAGGTGAGTCTCGCCAGGACCCACTGACCTAAAGGCATACCACACGCTGCCCAAGGTTGGCGGTCTAGAGCATGAGCAGCCCACCTCCCCTGTGCTCACTTCTTCTCACTCTGCTTGCTCCCTGATGAGAGTTGTCTCACTTCTATACCTCCAGCACCCGGAGAGGGCCCAACTGGTGCCTTCTTGTTCTAATGTTGTGATTCCATCCTCTTGGCTTTCGTGTTCCTTGCCTATTACTGTGCTAATTCCGTGGAAAGATCTAATTGCCATGACCTGCACATTTTACAAGCCCTAGGACATGTTGTCCCTGTGTAGAGTCCCCACAGGGAGGTGTGTGGGGTGAGCCAGAAGAGCAACCAAGGAAAATATCTCCTTTCTTTGTGCTTCTTTCCACCAGAGTGGAATTCAACCTTTTCCAATCCATACCCTGGTACGACAGAATGCATGACGGTCTTTGGAGAAAATCACCACAGAAAGCTGTCTCACCTTCAATTCTTTCTCTGGTTTCTCCTCCTATGGCCAGATAGTTCCATTATTAGAAATTAACTTGCAGGCGCCCGGGTGGCTCAGTCGGTTAAGCATCTGCCTTCGGCTCAGGTCATGATCCTGGGGTCCTGGGATCGAGTCCCACATCGGGCTCCTTACTCGGTAGGGAGCCTGCTTCTCTCTCTCCCTCTGCCTGCTCCCCTTGCTTGTACTCTCTCTCTCTGTCAGATAAATAAACAAAATATTAAAAAAAAAAAGAAAAGAAATTAGCTTGTTGGCCCTTTTTTCTATTAAAATGCTAATAGGCAGGGAGAAGGTAACAGCAGGAATTTGTGTTTCAGGACAAACGTGCTTACTCTGAGAACACACTTTGATAGAGAAAGAATTGAAGAGAAATAATCTGAGAGTAAGGGAGTTGGGAGTAGTTAAGAGAATCCTCAAAGAAGGAGAGACAACTGCAGAATAGAAAGAGGGACCAGAGCTCAAGCCACACTTCCCCTGTCCCAGAGTTTTGCACAGGCCGAGTGAATCTGAGCCAGGTCTCAAATTAGCAAGAGGGGAAAGGGGAGCGATCTACTAGAGCAAGTTCAGGCCTTGAACTCAGGGCCTCCTTGAGTCCACGGACAATGTAGGCACCAAGGATGCAAAGACCCAGCCCCCTGCCCTCAAGGAGCTCACAGTCTAGTTGGCAAAAATGCAAGGATATCAGTGTTCATGATACAGTGCTTCACACAGAAGAGGGGCACAGTGAACGGTGGGGACCTGATGCAGCCTGGGGGAGGGGAAGGATTGGTCACACAGGCTAATTAATTAAGAGACAAGTAAGGACTCTAGCAGGCCAGGGAAGGGGACCAGCCTATGCTAAGGCTCATGAGAAAGCAAAGTTCTCCGTAGCTGGAGTATAGGGTCCTTAAGGTGATATGTTGGGAGATGAGGCTGGAATCTGGCAGTCGGATGCTGAAGGTCATGCCCAGACATTTAAGCTTTCTTAGGAGAGCAACGAGGAGCTACTGATGGGTTTTAAGCAGGGGACTACGTGGCAGTGTGTATCTGGATCCTTTGCTCTGAAGGCAGCAGATGATGGAGCAGAGGCAATGAGATCAGACATGGGGAGGTCAGTGAGGAGGTGACGGTAATAGATGAGAGAGGAAGGACTGGCCCAAAGCAGGGGCAGAGGGCACAGAGAAAGACTGGGAAGTGGCATCCATGAGACCTGAGGACCGATGACCACGATGAGGTAGGGGCTGAGTGAATGTAAGGGGATGAAGACAATGCCTGGATTTCCCGCAGGGCCACTGGTGAATGGTTAACTATCTACTGATAAAGAGAATGCTGGGGAGTCCTGCAGGGCTTAGGCTTCAAAGACTGCAGGTAAGTAAAATCTCCTTTGGTCAATGTTCTATTTGAAAATCCTTTGGATTGCCCATAAAGTCCAGTTGCTTTGGTTGAATTAGAGGAAGTTCCAGGGCCATGTTATACATGATCTTTCAACCCCAGAACCACCTGATGAGAATTCTGTTTTTTAAAGGCAATACTTGGCCTGCTGGCTTCCTGCTAGTCCCATCGAGCCATAACTGGCTGCCCCTGTCCATGCGGGCGGCCTGCGGTGACCTCCCCGGAGCCGGCTCACCCAGCTCCCTCCAGCACCACGCCCCCAGGGGCTGCAGTTCTGGCTGGGACCCGGGCTGGGATGGAGGGGCGGGGCACAGCAGTGAGGAATGTACTGGCGAGCCCCCCACCATGCTCCTCATGCCCCCTAACCCCACACCCCTTCCCATGCAATAAACAACAGCCTTGGCGGTCAGCCGGAACACACACACACACACACACACACACACACAACCAGAATCACACTCAGCACGGACATCTGCTCCCTGCCTGAGAAACACAAGGAACCAGGCCCCCTGCAGGAGTCAAAGAGTCCTGCCCTCCGTCTCGTCCTCATTCCAGGGCGAAATTTCAGTTGGAGGTGGAACGGAGAGCAGAAACGCCAAGCACCATTTAAGTCAGAGGTTCTCAACTTAACAGAATCACCTGGGGGAGAGACAACAGATACCTGCACCGTCCCCCCAGCTCCCTCAGGTTCTGATTTAACCCTCTGCAGTGCAGCCTGGGTAAGGTGCCAAGGTGCAGACAAGGTCTTGAATCTCTGGTTTAAATTGTTCTCTTTCCTTCCCCATGCATCACTTGAACTCCTATGAGTTAAAGGGCAACAACCGAGTTCAGTTTGGGGCTCTGGGTGATTGTCAGAGGTTCAAACAGAGACATCCTCTGCCCCCTGCTAATGATCCGTCCGGATCTTATAAATGTTTATCCCGGCAGCCCCGGGTCCAACAGTGGCTCCTGATTGCTGGGTTCACTTGCTGGGATGGGGAAGAGAATCTTCCAGACAGTAGTTCCAGACAGCTTGACTCTGAAACACAAACAAACAGAAAATAGTCCCTCTGCCTCCCAACCTGTTCAGCACTGGGGAGGTGGCGGGGCGGGGATCAGGGGAAGATTTCAAACAAGGGCAACATTTACTAGGCTTTTCCAACCTGCACAAGAATAGTTATTACCGCAAATAGCCGTTTTGGCTGCTACGAGTCTGTAATTTCAACTTCTGAAGTAACATGTTCTCAGAGCTTCTGGTATCTCTTTTTGTTGATGCAATGAGGAAAATCCAGGGACAGGACTTAAGGCAAGTTCTCACCCCGCAGCTGTTGGTGCCCTAGTGATTACCAAGCTCTTCAAAATCAAGCTCCAAGATTTTATAAGGAAGATACTTTGGAGCCCAAGTTAGGGCTTAATTATTCTTTTTCTTGGCATATTTGTAATCTGCACACCCTCCCCTTAAAGTGCTCATTGTTTCTCTGGGCACCTTCCTCGGAGCATCCTTGAAACTCAAACCCAGTGAATCCTGACCCCTCAGAGGCAATGAAAACTCAGTTTATCCATGAGTCTAGCTCCAGCAACCAGAGCAGAAGTGCCACACTTGTCCAGAGTGGGGGCCTGCAAGCATAGCAGGGACCCCATCAGCCACTCCATTCTAGATATGGGCAGGGTCTCCCCATGACGGCCCTGGGGGAAGTTGAAGTGTACACCAGTCTCAGCCTTTTTGGGGGGAAAAAGGGTATATACCTGTCCCAGCCATTTGTACATTCAAATCCAACCAGCGTTCATCAAGCCCAAGTTGGGAAGCCCAACACACCAAACAAAAACCCAAACCCCAAGGGGAGACCCCAGGTTGGCCCTGAATCCTAGGGGTGAAGCTTTTCCCACTATGATGGCAGCTCTTTTGTGGAAGCCCGCCCAGCCAGCCCACCAGTGACCCAGGGCAGGAGCTTCTGCCGGGAGCAGCTCAGGCCCAGGCACACAGCCACCTGAGTCTGTGTTCCTTTGCCGTGGTACTTGCCTTGCTCCACCCTATGGACAGCAGGTAACACTGAGAAGCATCTTCTAGGGATGCCTGGGTGACTCAGTTGGTTAAGTGTCTGCCTTTGGCTCAGGTCATGATCCCACAGTCTTATATCAAGTCCCACATCAGGCTCCCTGCTCCGCGGGGAGCCTGCTTCTCCCTCTGTCTGCTGCTCCCCCTGCTTGTGCTCTCTCTCACTGACAAATAAATAAATAAAATCTTTTAAAAAGAGGGAGAGAGAAGCATCTTCTAACTCAAGGATGAGGAACAAGGATTCTCATCTTCATATTTTGGATTCTCCAGATCTCCAATGGCTTCCGTGGGTGGCTGTGGAACTCTCACAACAAAAGCAATTTTTTAAAAGATTTTATTTTTTTATTTGAGAGAGAGAGAGTGAGCAAGAGGGAGAGAGAGAGAGATTAAGAGCAAGAGTGGGGAGAGGGAGAGGGAGAAGCAGACTCCCCGCTGAGCAGGGAGCCCAATGCAGGACTCAGTCCCAGGACCCTGGGATCATGACCTGAGCCGAAGGCAGATGCTTAACGACTGAGCCACCCAGGCGCCCCAAAACAAAAACAATTTGAATTCATTTTCATTAAAAGAATTAATACAAATTTATAGAATGTTTTGGGGAACGAAGAAAAAGGGAAAATGTCACAAAATTGACAAATTCATATCATTCATTCATTCAGCAAACACCCACCAAGTGCCAAGTGCTGTCCTATGTCTGGGAGGTACAAGTAAGAATCAGGCAGGGCCCTGGCCTCGGCAAGGTCTCTGTTTGGTTTAAGAGGCAGAGGATTGTCCCAGTGTGTGACTATAGTGTATGTGTGTGAAGGGCCGTAACAGAGAGGCTATGGCTGTCCTCGGGGGGAAAGCTGTGGGAAGACCAGTAGGAATTCACCAGGACCTAAGAACAAGAAGTGTAGGGATTGATGGTGTGTGCAAAGCTGCAGAGCTGTGTAAAAAGGTGGCACCTTCAAGAATAAGCTCCCACACTGGGGCGCCTGGGTGGCTCAGACGGTTAAGCGTCTGCCTTCGGCTCAGGTTGTAACCCCAGGGTCCTGGGATCGAGCCCCACGGCGTTGGGCTCCCTGCTCAGCGGGGAGCCTGTTTCTGCCTCTGCCCCTTCTTCCCCACCCGTGCTCGTGCTCGCTCTCTGTCCGAAAGAAATAAATAAAATCTTGAAAAAACAAGTAAATAAAATTAAAAATTTTTAACAAAGAAGAAACTCCACAGGCTGGGACCTCCACCTGCATGTCCAGCTGGGCAAAGCGGAGAAGGCTTGTGCTGTGCCTGGTCCAGAAGGAGACCCCTTTCCTGGCACGATGCTCCCGGAGGCTCCTGACTGCACACGGCCTCTGTGCGCCTGTCTGGTAAGCGCCGAGCAGCTCGGGTGGCCTTGAAAGTCCCATACGTCATCCTATGCAGAATGCTAAAAATAACCTACCCATCTGCTGCCAGCCGTCTCACCTGCCCAGACCGAAGTTAGCCAGGTGGGCCGGGTCAGAAAGCAGGAACTGGCGGAGGAGGCCTTTGGCAGCTTTGCGGTTTGCGTAACTATCCCCTGGTTTCCAAGTGTATCAGCAGGCACGAGAGTTTTGCCACATAAAGACACTGGTCTCAGAGAATCCTCAAAAGGGGAGGGAAGCAAGTGTGTCCAGAGAATCAGTCAGACCATGGGTCCGTTGCTTCGAGAATGTTCCATTTACAGAGGAAACTGCGGCTCACAGGTCCGAAGCCGACAGCAACCCCGTGCCCACACCTGCCTGCACACACCCGCCCTCTCGGCACCTTCCTGGAGGCAGCCCCCCCTCCTCCAGCCAAACCAAGGGCTCGCGCTGCTCCTCGCCGGCCACCCCGCCCCCACCCCGGCCGCGGGGTGTGGCGGGCCGAGCTCTTTCCCTTCCGCACAACCGCTCCAGCAGGGAGTCGTCAGCGCCAGGGCGGGCAGGCCAGCCTCGGAGCAGGCGTCCGCGCACTTCCCGAACACTCTTCCTTCAGTGAAGATAAGATATGGATCCCCGAACAGGCAGCGCTTTGGTGTGTTGTTTTCCTAGAGAGGTCTTGCCCGCGTGACATCAGAGAAAAGGAGTATGTGACAGAAGACACAGAAGAAAAGAAAAAAAAAATCAGGTTTGGACATTAAATCCTCACAAGTTTAAGCAGTGAAAATAATACATTCCCGACGCCTCATTCCACACACAAATATCCCATGTAGCCCTAGAGTGTGGGGCCCCCCAATGATAGGGACATGACGTCGTGGCACTCCGGCCTTGTCCCCACTTCAGAGCCTCTAACTGTCCGTTGGTCTGTTGAGTAGGCCCCTTCTCTGTGCCTGGTTCCCCCGGCCCAGGGTTGGACAAGACGCCTGCTCTTCCTTCTCTAATTCTGGCCCACCCAGTCTCTCCCAAGCCGAGGCAACAGGGAGCTCTTCAGACTGGTCCTCCAGACTCCTGCCCCATTTCTCCCGAACCTTCCATCCCAGAGAAGCCATTGTTCCTCTGCTTTTCAGACGCTGCCCCTGCTGAGTCGCCTCTCCCTTCCCACTCCTCCTGCCTGATTCCTCCTGACCCTTCTCTCTGGGCTTGTAATTATGCCCGTTCAAGGACGTTAGAGTTCAGTCTTGTCTCTCAACAAAACGTGAAGGAGGGGGAATGAGCCAAGACCGTGTGTGGTTACACGCAGAGGGCAGTGGGGTAGACCGGACAGTCAGGAGGATCTGGACGAATCGGGGTAGGTGTAACGAGCAGGCTGGGAGGGAGGCTGATAGGGAGGGAAGAGCTTAAGCTTTGGAGTTAGACCTCACTTTTCCCCCTTAGCTTCAGTTTCCCTTTCTGTAAAATGGGTATGATCATACCTAACCAGAAAAGCTATTAAAAAACTAACTTCATGTGTAGTGTTTTACTTACATGTTCCCACATTATTATTCCTTTTTTTTTTTTCTCAACAAGTGAAAAATTTGAGTTTAAAAATTAAGTCACTTGCCCAAAGTCACACGGTTAGTAAACAGCAGACCCAGGATCCAAACCCAAGTTAGCCCTCCTTTTGATGAGCCACCACACAGTGCTCTCACTCTCAGGGGACCATGCCTCACCTCAGAAATCACAGCAACTGCCTCTCAGGCAGGGAGTCTACACCTCCCAATCTTCATTGCCTCCAGCATAGACATCCTTACTCACTTGACCATTCCCTCTCCTTGATCCCTTAATGTACCAGTTAGTCAAAAACCTGCCAGGTGAATCCCTACTCTAATACTGCCCACTCTTGCTGATGCCCTAGAAGGGGGTAGTTACAGGCTCCTTGAGAGCAAGAACTCTTTTTTCTCTTCAGATCTAACTCCTCAGCTCAGTGGGACGTGAACTAAGGTCCCAACTAAATACATATGATATATGGCCAAGACAAGGACTGGCAAAGGATCGGAAGTAATCACATTTCTCATGAGCCTCCTTAGTTCCCTGTAAAATCCTGCCCTCTTGAAATGTGTCACCAGCAGAAAGGGCCACTGAGCACCACCCAAGTCCCAGATCCCATTCAACCCCTCTCTCTGCCAAATAAATAAATAAAATCTTAAAATATATATATATATAATTGATATTGATTTGAATTATGCCAACCCTTGAGACATCTCTTCTACTGTAACTCTTTGTCACATTGTCTACTCTCAAATCAACTACTTCAAGGCATTTACTAATTTCTTCCCCTTTCAAGCCCACAAAAAAAGGCACAAAGATTTTTTTCTTCAAATCTGAAAAAATGTTTTTCTTATGATAAAAGTGAATCATGATTAAAAATTCATAAAATGCAGAAGTATTACGGCAAATACCGAACATCTATCTACTCATAATCCCTTTCCCAAAGATTACCACTATAATAGGTTGGTTTATAACTTTCTCAGTTTTAATGCATATATAAATATAGATATAATTTGTACCAATGCGATCATCCAAATATGTTCTACTGAAACCTGCTTTTTTCTTTAACATTCTATCATAGATAGCTTTCAGTGACCAAACATATAGATGTACAACATAACTTTTAATAACTGCTTAATATTCTATTGAATAGATAACTCCCCAGTTTTATTAGCCAACAGCATGGTAATGGATATTTAAGCTGTTTTCATGCTTTTGCTATTTGAAACAAGACTACAATGGACATTCCTTGAGATAAATTCCCAGGAGAAGAAATGCCGGACCAACAGAGTTGTGCATTTTATATTTTGATGTATATTCCTAGATCACTTCTAGAAAGGAAGCTAATTATGAAGATCCTATGTGAGGAAGCATTTTCCCTGTTTGAGTATCAAGAGCCAGGGGGATGGCAAAGGGCTCCATTCGGCTGTCCAGTCACTTCCCACCAGGAGGCAGATGGGAACGTCACATCTTCGCACACCTTCTTGTGTCTTCGCACAGGTGGAAACCAGGCAAATCCCCAAAGGACTATGTTTTAAATTCCAAGATTCCAAGGGCTTCCCCTTTCAATTTCTAATAACCTCTTTGCTGATACAGTCCAAAGACTTCATGGTTCTTTTCATATTTAGACAAAATGCAAAAGTCTGAAAACAATATTTCTGCATTATGTGAATGTGTACGGTGCTCACAGAGAGCACAGCACGCGAGTACCAGCGTGACAATGACTTGGTAGAGCCAGCGAGAGCGAAAGGGATAACCCTCCAGGATTCCAAAAGGTCACTTATTTTTTTGTTTTCTTTGACTCCAGGAAAAGCTCATTTTCTGAACCTGGCATTGAAGACCTCACATAGTCTAGCCCCATCATAAAATGTAAAGCCTTATATCCCCCTAAGTAAACCCCATTTTTCTCTAGTGAAACAGAAGTAGTTGCCTCGCCCTCAAACATGTTGTGTTTTCCTGCTTTGTGTCTTCGTAGTGAATATAAAAAGTTGTCGGGGCACCTGGGTGGGTCAGGCAGCTGCCTTTGTCTCAGGTCATGATCCCAGGGTCCTGCTCAGCCAGGAGTCTACTCATCCCCCTCCCTCTGCCCCTCGCCCACCTCTGTCCCTCCCCACCCCTCACCTCGCTCCCCCCTCACGCTCCCTCCAGCTCACAGTTCATGCTCGCTCTCTCTCTCTCACATGCAAATTTGAACGGGAAAAAGAGAGAGAGAGAAAGAGAGCACGAGCCGAGCCGTGGGGAGTGGGAGAGGGAGAAGCAGACTCCCCGCTGAACAAGGAGCCCGATGTGGGACTCAATCCCAGGACTCTGGGATCATGACCTGAGCCGAAGGCAGATGCTTAACTGACTGAGCCACCCACGTGTCACCATTTCTTAAGCATCTATTATATGCCAAGCATCCAGCTAAGGGCTTTTGGGGGATATTGTGGGCAATCCTTAAACAGCAAATCTGTGAGGTAGGTACTATTTCTCCCCATCATACATATGGAAGAAGGAAGCTCAGAAAGGTGAAATCAAGGGCAGAGCTCTAGGGAGGACTTGGTAGCCCTGGGACAGAGGCTGGAGCCCGCGGCATCATGAACAAATCTAGAGAACTGCATTTCAGTCAGAGCCTGGTAAGACGACAACTGCCACTTGGTGATAGTCCAAAATGTGTTCCAGTGACTCAGCAAATTTTTTTAAAAAGAAAGGTTAAGTGATTTACCCAAAGCCACACAGCTGGTCAAAGGTGAGCCAGGATTGGAAACCATGTCATTCCAGCGCTCCTGCTCTCAATCCCTACCCTGCGCCTGACACCCCCATTCTCTCCAGCCCCCAACATTCTGAATCCATCCAGGTGCAGCCCCAATCCCATCTCTTCTGGCAGCTCCCCACCTTCAACCAAATGAGTCATCTGACATCATTCTGAATCCTTACTGTCAGAACTCTGGAGAGCTTATTGTCCTTGCTGTAGTTCACAGCTACTTTTCAATATCATTCATTCATTCATTCATTCAGCCAACCAGCCTTTTTCCAGCACCTTCTGTGGGCCAGGACCTGCCAGACGCCCAATCCCCAGCCCCAGTCCTCAAGGTGGGGATGCCTTGGTGTGTCTCCAACTAGATTGTGAACTCATTGGAGGCAGGGACCTAAAGGACACATTTCCATAGCTCCCCCAGCCCCCAACCCCTCACTGGCAACCCGGGAGCCCTACAGCAAATATCTCTGGATTACCTTCCGAGTTGCATGGTTGGCAGGGAGGGATGCTTTTCTCCCCCACAATCAGTGCCACTGACTCTTTGCCTGTACCCTATGACCCGCACGGGCTGTAAATTCATCTTCCTGCTCTGAGGCATTTCTCCTCCCACCGGGAAGGCCGCTCTGCCAGGTGATTTATCTTGATGTCCTGTCTTCTTGGGAGAGGGACGTGCACCACAGCAGGTGCCTGGTAACAAGCCCATTAAACCTCCATCTCTGCTCTCAGCGCCAGCTCCTGGGCACTTGGCAGTATTTGTCTTCCCTACCTAGCAGCTGCGCGCGTGACGAGGCTCCCCCCCAGCCCTCGGAAAGCAGGAGACTCCACCTGGAGCCAGGACAACAGGAACTTCATCCCTAGAGCCTCACCTCCCCGCCCCAGGGAACAGGGTTGGGCCGAGGTTCATAGAAACCCAGACCCCAATTATATACAGCCAGTCCTTGTTGAAATCACTCCCCTGCCTCCAACAGCTCCCCAGTACACACACACCCCCTACAGATATAGTCACGCCCTCCTTCCCGGGCCCCCTGACGTGAAAACTCAGAACACAGGTGAAAGGAAAAGCCAAGGAAAGTACCTTTCATGAGGGAGTTGGGGTGGGTGGTCCCAGGTCCCCACGATGCCATTTGGGAGTATCGGCAGGACTAACTCCTCTGCCACCTGTCACCAGGGCCTGAAACTTCTCATTTAGAGTTGTTTTCTGAGATGGCCCAAAAGTCTCCCTTTGAGAAGCAACTGTTGGACAGCCAGAGCTGGCTTTCTGGCACTTAGGAGGGCCCCGCGCCTGGTTTAATGCTCTGCCATTGAGATTCTTCATAATTTTTGAGTGAGAGACCCTGCGTTTTCATTGTGTGCTGGGCCCTGCAATCAGGTTGTCCTGGGGATCCGAGGCGAGCAAGATTCTTCAGGAACAAGATACAGGACAGGACAGGCTCTTGATGGGGTAGAGGTAGCAGGGGGCTGTCAGGGCTGACAGGGCTGTCCCTGAGAAAAGACTAGCTTCACTGGCCTCCGCTCAGGCTATGAAACACAAGATGCCACAGCCCACAGCAGCTCGGGGAAACTGCTGGAGGCCTTTTTCAAGTCACCAAAGCCAGAGAGCACTGAGCTGAGAGCTTCTGAGTCTCCCTGTGCCCCTGGGAGGACGTCAGAAAGTGTCCCTCCCCCCAGCCCTGGGTGTGCACCCGGAGAGCCGGGGTGGCTCACGCCCGGGCTAACACGCTTCTGTCCATCCACCCAGCCTGCGCTAGGCCTGCAGCCCGAGCCATCACAAAGCCAACTCTCAGGAAAGTGCTGCTGCTGGCTGGGTGCCTTTAGCCACAGCAAGCCGGGACTGGGACCCCCGTTTGCCAGCGCTGAGGCCACCCCGGAGGGAGCCCATGTAAGGCTCTGTGTGATCCAGAGAAATCCCTGCCAACCTCATTCCCAGCAGAAGCGCTGCTCCTCCTCTGGGAAAACCAGCCCTTTATTAAAGCAGGGAGTCTGGCGTGGAGGGAGAGGGAGGGCTTCTTTAAGGCAAGAACCAGGTCTTAGACCGCTTTGCAACCCAATGTTAAGCCGGGGGCCTAGCCCAAAGTAAGCCCTAGAAGGAAGCAGGAAGGGAGGGAAGAAGGAAAGAAGGAACAGAGGGAGGGAGGGAGGAGAGAGACCCTCTTCTCTTTTAATCTCCTTCAAAACAACCAGTCAGATTCCATCAATATTATTTCATTTCTTCAAGAGCTCTAATGAAATTCAAGCATCCCTGGAAATGGTAATTCTGGGAGCTTTCTTCCAGGGAGCTAAAGGGTGGTGCTTGGAGCCTGGTGAAGGCAGAAGGAAAGCAGGGAGGAGGGAGGCAGGGTGCGGAGCAGTGCAGCCGAGGGGGGGCCTGGGCGGGAACACAGCAGCAGCAGCAGTGGGGAGGGCCCCGTGGGTCCTGTGGCTACAGAGCCGTTGGACGCTGCTCCACGTGGCTTCTGAACCGCCGCTTGCTGAGCTCTGCTTGTCCTAAACGGCTTCCCGGCCCGCATCCCCCTCTCACCGCCAGTGCCGGCAAAGAGCAGGGCCCCCCCACCACCAAAGGAGGGTCCGAACCAAAATTCACAGTGGGTGGGAGGGGACGACGGGGTGCTGAAGCTGCAAGATGTCGGAGGCCAGGGCGCCCTGCGGCCTCTCCTCGCAGCGCCCTGCCGGGCTGCGCTGTCTCCCGCCACATCCCTACTGCCGAAAGCGGACCCAGGGGCGGGCCTGGAGGGAGGGAGGGGCTCGCCAACTCTCACTGGAAGTCCTGTCCCACTCCACAGAACGCAACCTCATTAAGACGGCCTGCTGGAAAGACGATGAGGCATCATAGTGAGTTCCCATCATGTGGTTGTTCACCATCATTCAGAACTCGCAGTCCAGAACAGGTGCCCTCTCGCCCGCCGCAGCTGCCCTGGGATCAGCTGACCGGCGTCAGGCTCCCCCATACCTACCTTCCCACTTGGAATCTGCAAGCTTGCAGGTTCAAGTGCTCAGGCCTCAGGACCTGCCTGAAAGAGGAACAGAGTGTCCCCGCCCCCAGAAGGGTGGCTCATGTGCTGGTGGTCCAGGAAGGCCTCAGGAGAGAGGTGGCCAGAGCTGGGTCTGGCAGAATGAGGGCAGGGCACTTGAATGAGGTGGGGGGGGGAGCAGCCAAAGCAGCCAGAGACTCTCTGTCCCCCTTAAGCCTATGCCTCTGCTCCCCCACCTGGTACTCCGCAGCAGCCTGGAAGATTCTCTGGATCTGCCCCAAAAGCGGCAAAAAGGACTTTCCTGGAAATTCTGGGTATCAAAGTGGTCTTAACCGTCCCTAGAATTCCCTCCTAGGCCCCGGGGGGGGGGGGGGGGGTTGAGGTTAAAACATCTCCATTCCCCTTCACACCTGCTGCCATCTATCAGATGGCTGACCTCCAGGGTGCTCCACCCTCCCCCTCCTGCTCCAGCCTGGGATGGTCTCCTGTGATGACCTAAGCACGGGGGACAATTCAGCCTCAGGGAGTACCTTAGGAGGAGAAGCCACAGGAGAAACTCATCTCAGGGCTGAATGGGGTTGCTGTCCTCACAAACAAGGACAGCGCGGCAGGTGGTGGGCTCCTGAGGCAGAGCTCCAAGGCGCAAGCTCCCGGCCCACTCACTCATTCATTTGTTCAGTTACTGGCTTTCTGGACAGCTACTGAGCACTCACTAAAGGCCAAGTGCTTTGTCTTCACTTTGCTCACGGCCAGAGGTGGGAGCTAAGGAGCAGGTATTGGGATATAGGTCATCAGTTGTATATGAGGCGCTGTAGGAAGGGCTGGGAGTTCATGTTCTAGCCCTCAAGGAGCTTACAGTCTCAAAGCTGGGCAACGTGACAAGGCTGAGGGGTCAGCATGGAAGGCTCCTAGACACAGCAGTTAACAGCTAGCCTGGGGGCTGCAAGCCGGGGGGTGAGGGGGGTAGACCCCCTGAAGAACAGTAAAAGTTTAGGGAAAGGAGAGCGGGGAGGGAGAGAGCTAAAGACAAGGGAAGAGCCATAGGCAAAGGGCCAGAAGACCCAGAATCTTCCAGAAGATAGGAAGGCCTAGAACAGTGATGGTTCTGGGAGCTGGAGCTTAGATGGGAAAGGAGAACACCTCTGCTTTGGGCAGAGTGCAGGCATGGTCAGGTTAACATTTTAGACAGTGGCGAGAGGTGCAGGACCCTGCCTGTGTCTGGTGAGAGGTGATGGACAGCTGAAGTACAGCAATGCAGGTGAGGACAGGACAGAAGGGGCAGATCGGGTGGACCTCAGGGGGGATAATGGACAGGACACGGTGACTAAGCAGATGTGAGGATATGCAAGAAGGGAGATGACACCCAGCTTCCAGCTTGGTCAGCAGGGAGGTGGTCGAGCTGTTAACAAAGGTAAGAAACACAGACAAGGAACAGGGTTGTGGAGAATGATGAAAAGCTCAGTTGTGAACTTATTGAGTTTGAAGTATTTGTGGGACAAGTAAGAGATTCTGGAAAGCTGTTAGATAGTCCTACCTGGACCTCTGGTGTTACAGGTTTGGAAGACAATGGCAAATGCAGTCATACACATAACTGAGGTCATCCAGTTTGTAAAGAACAATGAGGATAACTCCCCCACCACCACCCAGGAACATCCTCATATAATAGAAAGTGGAAGGAAGAGAAGCCTAGGAAAAGTTGAAAGGAGTGAACAAAGAGATAGAAGAAAAATCAGGGGAGAAAGAGGGTGAATGCAATTGGACTTTCCTGCATGTAACCCAAAAAGCCAATTCAAACTGGCCTAGATAATAAAAGCGATTTAAAGGTACACGTAGGGACAGCTGGGTCACACAGTCGGTTAAGTGTCGGACTCTTGGTTTCGGCTCAGGTCATGATCTCAGGGCCATGAGATTGAGCCCCGCGATGGGCTCTGCGCTCAGCACAGAGTCTGCTTGCGATTCCCTCTCCCTCTGCCCCTCCTGCTTGTGCTCTCTCTCTCTAAAATAAAAAAATAAATCTTAAAAAAAAAAAAAAAGTACATGTATAGAGACTTCAGGTTCAGTTTGATTCAGCTGCTCAACGGATTTCAAGGACCCAGCTTCTTTCAGGCTGTTGGCTCTGCCTTCTGCAGGATTGGCTTTCTTCTAATGCCAACTGCCCAGGCTCCTAGGTTTCATACCACCCCCTCCAAGTCAAGGGCAAAGAGACCAACACACCAATTCTTCCCAAGCTCATTGACTCGAATTTGGTCATATCCCCGCCCCTGAACCAATTTCTGTGTCTCTGATCAGTTTATGCCAAAACCATTTTCCCCAGACTCAGAGCATGGGACAGAGCTGATTTTCCACAAAACACATAGACAGAGGAGTAGATTCCTTAAATAAAAAACGGGGTAGGGGCACCTGGCTGGCTCAGTAAGTAGAGCATGCGACTCTTGATCTCGGGATTGTAAATTCCAGCCCCATGTTGGGTGTAGAGATTACTTAAAAAAATAATAATAATAATTTTAAAAAACAAGGTAATTACCATATTACCAAAAATAGAAAGAATAGATGTTAGGGGGGCAATCACAATGGAAAGCATTACAGATGAGAGTTTTTGAGAAGGAGGAAGTGGCCAATAGCAGCAAAAAACAGAGAGATCAAGGGACACCTAAACTGAATGAGTGTGTTTTGAATGAGGTGGGATGGTAGTGGCTGGGGGGATGGGGGTCCATCTGGAAGTCCTTCCTGGAAATTGTAGTCCCATAAGGGAGGCAAACCACGCAGAGGTGTTGGATAGCATGTGTGTGCACGAACGTGCGTGTATGCGTAGGGACCGCCACACACGGACAAGACACAGCAGGACTGGCAGTGGGTGGAGGTGGAGGGTGAAGAGGGGAAGCATCGTGGATGTGAGGGCAGAGTTGGACAGCCCCAGCCACCGTTCAGATAAGCGCCCTGCCAGAACCCTCCTCCCCTCCCCAGCCCGGGCAGCCTCGGTGGAGATGCTGGGGATGGCAGCACGCTGCCACGGGCAGGGTGACGAACACTTCTTGGCCGAAAGGAAATTGAACATGCACGTGTGGGAAATGCTTCTGGCTCCAGCTGGCCCCACGGGTGGGGCGGGGGGTACGGAGAGGGTGAGCTCCAGGAGGAAGGAACTAAAAAAGACAGATGCTCCCCATGAGATGGAGATTTTATTTTATTATTTTTTTAAAGATTTTATTTTATTTGACAGGGAGAGACAGACACAGCGAGAGAGGGAACACAAGCAGGGGGAGTGGGAGAGGGAGAAGCAGGCTTCCCGCGGAGCAGGGAGCCCGATGTGGGGCTCGATCCCAGGACCCCGGGATCATGACCTGAGCCGAAGGCAGACGCTCAACAACTGAGCCACCCAGGCGCCCCGGAGATTTTATATATATATAAATGCAAGTGGAAGAGAATTTTGCCCCAAGGAGCAGCTGGTGCAGAACAGGATCCTGAGTCTTCATTTGGAGGCAACTCCCTGCGTGGCCGGTCATTTTTCTTCCTGAAGGTGAAGCGTTTGCGGTCCCTGCTCCAAGAGCTTGAACCCCACGTTCTATATCTTGTCGACTCTGGCTGTTGTCAGATGAGAGATGCTAGAATCCTTTCCGCAGGGGACCACAGCAAGCTGCACTCTTGGCCACGTTCCTTGGTCCTGGCTTCAATTTGAGGCGGGGAGAGGACAGGGCTTGGGGGCTGGCGGGGTGGAGAGCACACAGGAGGGACGGACAGCTCTTCCCAACAGCCCCTGCAAGCAGAGACAGGAAGGGGAGCCCTGGCAAAACACCTAACCTTGTGCCTCTGCTTTCTCGCTCAGCATCCTCAGGCCCGGCGTCCCCACCCCGTCTGACTGCAGGGGAAGAGGAGGAGGTGCAGGAGGGGCTGCTGATGGAGCGTGTTTCCAAGACCATGGCCAACACACAGGCCCCTGATCTGGAAAACACAAGCCCCTGGCTGACCCACAGTCACACCTGCCTCCACCTACACAAGAGTGGTGACAACATTTGTGTCTCCAGGGTATTGTCCCCACTCAACCCTGACGTCCAAGGGAAGAAGAGTGGGGAGCTGGGCTTAGCCAGAGAATGCCAGTGTCCCATGCTCTGGCCTCCCCTCCGCCTCAAAGTAGCAGTAGAGTCTGGCAAGAGGCAAGCTCAAGGTCTTGGTCACTATTTCCAGAAAATGCTCTAGGAAATCTCTTCTTCAATCTAAAAACCTCTCCACCCCATCACCAGGAAGGCCACAAGGTCAAAAGCGACCTTTTTGCTCACACTCCGCCCCTTCTTCCCCCTCACTGAGCACCAAGAATAACTTCCTGCTGGGGGTGAGGGTGGGTAAAAAAAGATTTAATTACAGTTTCTGTTTCTGACCTCACTCCTCCCTCCCCATCCCCCCCCCCCCCCAGGGCCACCACGTTGCCCTGCCTGGCTGTGGTGTCAGTAAAAGGACACTGGCCTGGCTGACACTACCACAGGCCAAGGTGCCACCTAGGGGGGCTTGGCACCTGGGGGCTCATCTGCACTGCCAAGCCTTCCCCTTTCTCAGCAATCCCCAGGCAATCCCTGGCACATCCAGAATATTCGGTTTGAGGGTACCTTCTTAAGAATTCTAAGGCCAAGATAGAAGAGGATTCTAAGTCTTTAGAAGAGAAGGTAATCACCTCCCCTGAAATCTCCAGACCAGCACTGTCCCCTCCTCCAAACCCCAAATCTCACCCTCCATCCCCACCCACACCCCATTCTTTCTGCTTCATGCTCAGTGCTGTACGGTTCTCCTCAGCATTAAATGGACCTGCCCTCCACGGTTGAGAAGCCTGGGGCTCTCCACCGCTCTGGCCCGGCCACCCTCACAGCCACCTTCCAGAAGAGGATTTTTAAAAATCTAGCATTCACCAAGCAAACCTTCTGCAAGTCCATCTCTGCCCTCAGCCAGCCCTCACCTATCCTCTTAAACTCTGATAAACAGGTGACGGGGGCCCTTCTCCCCACAAAGCCCCCCAAACTCCTCAGAGGCCTCTCTTACTCTGGTCATCAGATGTTTCTGAAGCCAGTGCTGAGGGAGGAGGGTCATCTGTGGAGTTACATGGAAGCGATTTTTCTGCTTTGGGACCTCACCTACTGGGATTCTGGGACTCCGTTAGCTGCCTTTGTTGTCCAAGGATTTGAGTTAGGAATCCCCCCCAGGAGGTAGGAGGGGTGAAGAAGAGAAGAAGAGAATAAAATCTTTCAGACATGGTCCATCCGTGCCAAGAACAGCTTCGGAGGCTTACAGGTGCTCACAGGACCATCAAAGGGAAGCCAGCGCCGATAACTCTGTTGATTCGGCAAAATACTTCATCTCAGGGTTATTGCCATTGAAAACATCTCCTCTATCTGGAATCTTTTCTACACCAAGTGCACAATTGCTTCATTCATGTCTTCGGAAGAATCTGTCACCAAATCCATAAGTTGCCTCCGCCAGCAGGCGGGGCAGGATACCAACACATCCAGCCTCCGCCCACTGGGATGAGCCAGGGATGCGGTTCCTGTGTTAATAAAGCCCCAGATTCTCTCCTCCCCTGTGGGCAGCACCGTCCTCCCTCGCCCCAGCCTCATCCCAGCCCCCCTCACCCTTATAAAGAATCAAGGGAAGGGGAGAGAGATGGAAGCAGGGACTTCCATCTCAATCAACGTTCAGGGAGATTCACCTAAATATAAAATGTGCCCCTGTGCCCAAGAATGGAACATGAACTTCACGGTGTATGCCTTCTACGCACCAGACAAATGTTATGTCCCATGTTTGATCTTTACAACAACCTGGTGAGGTTGGTCTTTTATGGAAAACGACCCAAGATCACAGTAGCAAGAGTAGGACTTGAAAGCCAGTCCCCCCAGCTGATGGCAAGATGTGGGCAAAACACCAAGAACCTCAGCTTTGTATCACCTGTCTCCGTCTTGGGAGTAGCAGCAACGGCACCTTCCCAAGCCACCTCCCAGCCCTGTGAGGGAAACCAAATGCAGCCCGTGAGTCTAAGTGCTTTCTAATCGGGAGAGCAACATCCAAATGTTAATGGGCTGTAACTTCCTCCAGGGCAGGGAAATCTTCTCCTTTATCTTTGTGGCCCCAGCACCCAGATCAGCCCGGATGTGACCTGGGCTCTATTACTGACGTTGGTGTGGGATAAAGCAGCACCCATACCACATCCCGTGGAGAGCACAGGGGAGGCTTCCCCTTGTCTGCGGGGTTGGGAGGAGTGGGGGCAGGGAAGCTAGCACTGAGTGGCAGACCACCCTGGCCAGAGAACCAGCACCCAGTTCCGGGAATGGGAAGGAGATAAGGAGACACCCTCCCCCACAACCAAAGCTAGTCAGTTGGATCAGCCAAATCCACTGAAGTCTTGCAGGAAGACCCTCTCACAAGAGGTAAGAGTTGAACGGATGCCCAAAGCACTCCTTACTTTACAGGGAGAGCTGAGCGCACGCGTGCTGCGAGCGGGGCAGGCAGAGGGCTGATGCCTGCCTGGTGTCAGCCTTGAAGAAACCCCATGGCTCCTGACAGAAGGGCAGACCCTGACACCTGGGTTTGACTAATCTAAGAGTAAAAAGGAGCAGGCGCTCTGAGCAGGTTTTAGTTGGGAGTGGGGTGTAGAGAGAAAATAGGAAAGTTCTAGATCTGGCCTTCCTCAGGAAATCCCCATAGACCCACGTCAGCCTTGTAGAGAGGGAATCTCCTGCCCCAGGCACAAACACTGCTGTCACCTCCCAGGGAAGCCTCCTCTGCCCCCAGCTGGGGAGGGAGATCTTTGAATCCCCAGGGCCCTTGTCTGGAACCTGCTTTGTGGCCCTAACTGCATTCTGCCTTTTGTTGCAGGCACATGCGTTCCTGTCTCATCTTCTTTATGGCACCAAGAGCAGGGCATTATTGTTGTTGTTGTTGCTGCTGCTGCTGTTATTCTGCGTCCTCAGCAGCTACCACAGTGCTCAGCGCCTGGCAAAGAAATGAAGTCAGGTCCAAGCGAGGAAGAGGTCAAGGGGACAGAGGGAGGTCAGAATGGCCTGCTTAACCACCTGCCTCCTGCCTGGCCATCGACTGCCAACCCCAGGGCCCAACACGGTCCACTGGGGTGCCAGGCACACGTGGGAGCCGGCGGTGGACAGGGTTTCAGGCGGGGCCGAGGCTCCCACGCCTCAGGGGATGAGGCCAGTGTGAGGCTGAGCGCCGGCCCTCCCCACCCAGGCAGGAAGCGCCTGCCGGCACTGCATCTGCACAACCAGAATTGAGCCTCACTCTCCGGAGTGATTTGTGTGTCAAAAAGACGCCAAGGCTGTAAATCAGGTGGTAGGAAGCTCTGTCTCCTGTTTTCCTGCTCAAGCAGAGGGAGACGGAATGTACCGCCACGGGCTCCCAAATCTGGAAAACGGCCTCTGATTTAAAAGGAGATTTTTACCAGGCATTCCCATGGGCCGGTGCTGGGGGAGCAGGGCCCCTGACTCTCCCTCCCGGCCCAGCCACCTTCTCCCTGGCTGGGGGGCTCGGCCTACGTGGGGGACCTGAAAGCCAGGTGCCTCACCGGCCCTGGTCAATAGCAGCTGCTACAGCTCTTCCCGGGAGGCTCCAGAGGGGAATTTTCCACTGCCCAGTCTGATTTAGCTCTTGCCTGCTGTGTGGCTGTCTTGGCTGCTCACAGTGAGGAGAGCAGGAGGGTGGGGGGGCCCCCCGCACAGAGGCCCCCCATTCTCTGAACCTGGAATGCTGGGATGCCCCGAGGTGCTGCGGGCGGGGACCAGGCTTCTGTTTAGGTAAGGAGAAGAGGATCAGGGCCCTGGTTGCAGGGAGCAGGCCAGAAGCCAATGAGTCGCCTCCCTCGCTCTATCCCTCTCCTTCTCAGGATGTCTGAGAGATGCCCAGTGTGGGTGAGTGCTCCCTCCCTCTCTCCCTCCCTCTGCTCCTCCTCCCCCTCCCCGGAACCCCCACCCCCACCCTCCCAGCCCTGAGTTGCTGATGCCCTCTGGGTTCTGTTTTTATTCCAGGCTGTGGATCCGGTCGTGGGAAGCAGGTAGGAAACCATGATTCTGGGGGTTAAATCAAGAATTATATTTAGCGCTCATAGAAAGCCAAATATTGGGTTAGCAGCCAGGAATGGAGAGGGAAAAAACCCAAAGCAAACAGCAGAGGAAAGAAATTCCTACCAAACAAGGTCCCTATTCATTCCTCCAATCCCAGGTGCAGGGGCCTGCAGGGGTGAGACCCACTGAATATAAGCAGCCTGTCCTGTGTTCATGGCTGCAGAGAAATGCAAGGACCCCAGATTTTGATGAGACCTCAAATTCAGATCCTACACTGCCCTTCCCCATGGGACCAAGGAGCTCCCAGCCCTCCCCACAAAGGTTGTCAGCATCTCTCCTGGCAAGAGTAAAGCCACCACAGAGCTCACTATGTTGGCCCTAAAGCCCTTTGGGAGCCAAGGACGGGGTGGGGAGGGGGAGAGCAAAGTGAAATGTTCCTGGTTTGACCTTGAACAAGTGATTTCACCTTCCTGAGCCTCATGTACGGAATGCAGGGGTTGGATTATAATTTCACAGTTCCTAACATCCTATTATTCTGTTTCTGTCTAAAATAAATAATGAGAATAAGAGTGTGAGCAAGACTATGACAGCAGGGCCCATCTGTTTCCATAGGAGCTTAGCGTGAGGCCTAGAGAGATAAGGGGATGTGTTCCAGCTTATTCCCCACTCAGCCTTCTGTGCGTTGGCCCTCCACAGAATAAACTTCCAGGGTCTCAGCTGACTCTGGAAGCTCCAGACTCCAGTGACGTGTTTCTGGAACCCGCTCAGACTGCTAGGGATTCAGATAACAGTCTGCGCAGGGGGGGAGGACGGCCACACCCAGCCTGGCTAACGGAAAAGCTGAGGAGGACTGAAGTTCAGAGAGAGGTTGAGGGTAAAGAGAGACAGAGAAGGGGCAGGAGGGGGAGACATTGTAGACCTCCCAAACATCTTCTGCAGGGTCACAGAGAAGGCAAAATTTACCCTCCTAACTCCAAGACTCCTTTGTATCCAGCCACTGAATTATCCAATTATCCACCCCTCCTGTGGATCTCTCTTTGGTGGGGGGATCTACAGTAGGAGGCTGGATTCTAGGTAATAAAGAACCTTTAAGAGCAGAAGTTTCTATTCAGGCGGTAAAGGACTGAATTCTGACTAACCAAAAGAAAGGAAAGTGGAAATCCTTGCCCCCGGGTCTGTCTTTCTCTGTGTCTCTATTTATTTCTCATACACTTGACTCTCTCTGCTTCCCACCCCCTAGTTTTCTCAAAGGGTCCCAAGCTTTGGTGGAATCTGGGCGCCCACACAGATTCCTGTGGACTGGCATTTCCTGAACCCCAAGGAATGCCTACTCTAATGAGCCCCAGCCTGAGGGTAGCACTGTCTTCTAGCTCATCCCTCTCTCCCCAGGTTTCAGCCCTCCTCGGCAGGGACTCAAAAACATGTGTCTGTCCGGTGAGCCATGGGACCAAAACCTTGAGCGAGGACATGCAGAGCCAACCACTAACCAAACTGTGAAATAAAGGGAATTCTTACAAACCGCGCCTTCCCTTGCATTCCATGAGCTCAACAAACTGCAAGACCTCCCGCCAGTTTTCCAGAACCTGAAAATCACCTTTGACATCCATCTGATTCACCCTCTCATATTTCTCTCCCACATGTGTCTCTAGAATCCCACCACCTTTGCCACCACTGCTTTCACGGAGCCTTGGCCATGTCTCCCCCAGATTACTGGCATTACCCTCTTATCTGGCCACCCTGACTTTGTGTGGCTCTTCTTCACCCCATCCTCTCTAGGTTAGCCGGAGAAGTATTTCTACGTGGCATAGGTGTAAAATCACTTCACTTGCCTGCATGCTGTTGTCCATCTGCTACTTAGAGGACAAAGTCTGACTTTATGAGTGAGCATGCAAAGCTCTCTATGCGCTCAACCCAGCCTGTCTACTACCATTTCCCTGGTCCTCAGCCAGTAGTGAGTTCCCTCAGTGGGTCCTACTGGACCTCCAGTCAAAATGGAATGGTGAAATTGGCCACAGTGGAAAACAGTACAGAGTTTCCTCAAAAAAATTTGAAGTAGAACTTACCATTCAATCGATCCAGCAGCTCCACTTCTGGGTACTTCTCTGAAGGAAACGAAAACGCTAACTTGAAAAGATATCTGCACCCCCACGTTCATTGCAGCGTTGTTCACAGTAGCCAAGACATGCAAGCAACTAAGTCCCATCAATGGCTGAATGGATAAAGAAGTTGTGGTATATACTCAATGGAATATATTCAGCTATAAAAAAGAAGGAACTCCTGCCATTTGTGACAACATGGGATGGACCATGAGGGCAGTATGTTACGTGAAGTAAGTCACACAGAGAAATACCAATGCTGTATGATCTCACTTACACGTGGATGCTGACAAAAACCAAACTCATCGATACAGACAACAGACTCTGGTGGCTGCCAGGGCAGGGGTGAGGGAAATGGATGAAGGAAGCCCAAAGGTACAAAATGCCAGTTATAAGACAAATAAGTCCCGGGGGTGTAATGTACAGCATGGTGACAATATTTACCAACACTGTACTGTGTATGTGAAAGTTCCTAAGGGAGTAAATCTTACAAGTTCTCATCATAAGAAAAAATATTTGTAACTATGGGTGGCGATGAATGTTAACTAAGCTCATCATGGCCATTTCACAATCTATACAAATATTGAATCATTATGTTGGATGCCTGAAACTAATGGAATGTTTGTCAATTATATCTCCATTTTTTAAAAATGGAGTGTTGAGTTCTCTACCCCAACCACAAAGCCATGATGAATAAAACATTTTTAAAAAATCACCTAACACACAAAGCTGGGTTCAAAAACAAGACAACTGTGACCAAGAAGCAGAACAGAGACAGAAGTCACTGGGTGGTGCCATGACTGAGGGTGTTGCTGGGCTCTGCGTCCCAGCGGTCGCCACAAGCTAGGCTGCTATGGCATCCCGGAGACTCAAAGTTCTCTTTGGTTGTTATGAAAGTCCGGAGTGTGGTTACCTTGGAAAGGGTAGTGACTGGCAAGAGCACCAGGGCACTAATGTTCTCTTTCTTGATCTGGGTCCTTGTTATACAGGGGCCTTCATTTGTGAAAACGTATCCAGCTGCTCACTTGTGATTAGCGTGCTTTTCTGTATGTATGTTATACTTCAATTAAAAAGTTTACTTTTAAAAATGTGTTCCTGGGGCACCTGGGTGGCTCAGTTGGTTAAGCACCTGACACTTGCTCTCTGCTCAGGTCTTGATCTCAGGGTTGTGAGTTCAAGGCCCGCATTGTGCTCCACATTGGCTGGGGGCGGGAGATTATAAAATGTTTTTCTGGGACACAGGGGACCAGATCCATATCCATGGCTTGAAACCCAGAGCCTGATTATGGCTTTCCTGTGTATGAAGAGAGGCTGAATAGAGACTGGGGCTGCCAGTCAGCTACTGGGGTCCCTGCTTCCAGATACTCTGGGCCAGGTAGGGAAGTACGGGGGTGGGAATAGAGGATGGTCTTGCACTGAGGAACTGCCCACTAGCTCTGCATCTGCATTGGCTTTGTTCTAGCACTGAGCAGGAACCGAGAAAACAACATATAAGATTTTGCTCTGGGGACGCCTGGGTGGCTCAGTCGGTTAAGCATCTGCCTTCGGCTCAGGTCATGATCCTGGAGTCCCAGGATCGAGTCCCACGTCTGGCTCCCCGCTCAGTGGGGAGTCTGCTTCTCCCCCTACCTCTGCCCCTCCCCCCACTCATGCTCACTCTGTATCTCTCTCTCTCTCTCTCAAATAAATAAATAGAATCTTTAAAAAAAAATAAGATTTTGCTCTGGAAGTGGGGCTTAGGAGATTTGGTGGAGGCAACTACAAAACTATAAACTGCACATTCAGGAAGAGGAGGGAAGAAAAGACAAAAAACAAATCAGAAAGGGAAAAACTGGCATTCAAAATGGATCTGCAAACCAAAATCCCAAAACACATTTTAAAAAATGAAGAAAGATGGTAAAATCAGTCAATAACACGAGTCCATTCCAATTGTTATCAATTTATAGAGTAACATGGAAAGGACTGTCAGGTATTTTTACATTGCTCAAAGAAATCATGAAGGCATAATGTCTATTAAAAATAAGCAAGAAGTATTAGATGAAAACAGATAACAAGAACAAGTGGGCATAGAAAAGAACCAACTTGGGGCGCCAGGGTGGCTCAGTCAGTTGAGTGACCAACTCTTGAGTTCGGCTCAGGTCATGATCTCAGGGTCATGAGATAGAGCCTCATGTAGGCTGAGTCTGCTTGAGATCCTATCCCTCCGCCCCTCTACCCCCCCCCAAAATAAATAAAACAGATCTTGAAAGAAGAAAGAGAGAAAGAAAGAAAGAAAGAAAGAAAGAAAGAAAGAAAGAAAGAAAAGAAACCAATTAGGGGCGAAAAGAGAACCAATTAGAAATCTTAGATATAAAAAAATAGGCATTGAATTTTTTTAAGCCTCAGTATTCAGGTTAACTCAAGATTGAGTATGGTCAAAGAGAAAAAAATGATGAGTTAGAGGATAAAAAAGAAAATCATCCAAAGTGCAGTATAGAGAGGCAAAGAGGGAAAAATAATAAAAGACATTAAGACATGAAGTAGACTGAAAGACTCTATCTAAGGGAGAGCTACAAGAAATAGAACGGGAAAAATGGTCATGTGGTTGTTTTTGTTTTGTTTTTCTTAAGTAGGCTCCATGCCCAGCATGGAGCCAACATGGGGCTTGAACTTACAATCCTGAGATCAAGACCTGAGCTGAGATCAAGAATCAGTTGCTTAACTGACTGAGCCAGCCCCAGGGCTATTTTGTTTGTTTCTTTTCTTTTCTTTTTTTAAAGATTTTTTTTTTTTAATTAATTTATTTATTTGAGAGAGAGCACATACCTGCACGGGGGAGGGCAGAAGGAGAGGGAGAAGGAGACTCCCCGCTGAGCAGGGAGGCCAATGCGCGGGGCTCCATCCCAGGACCGTGGGATCATGACCTGAACTGAAGGCCGACGCTTAACTGACTGAGCCACCCAGGTGCTCTAGGGCTGTTTTTGTCCATTTCTATCAGTATTCTTACCAATCTTTGTACCAAAGATTGAGAAGGCAGATTAAAGCCTGAAGTCATTTTCTTCCTCCAGCTGAGGCAGCAGGTACCCAGGCACAGTCAGACATAATTTTTGCAGGGTCTGGCTGGACTCCACTGCCCTGCCAGTCATCACACTTGTTCCAGGGCTGCAGGACAAGAGAGATAGCGGAGATTTCTCTAGTTCCCGGATATCTGGACGGTCACAGCAATTTCCTTACTCTCAGGGCCCAGCTATGGTGGTGAATCTGAACGTTAGGCACACTCCCTGATTTTCCTGCCAAAGTCTGTTGGCACCCAATTCCCTATGGGAAATCCCTTTCTATCTGTAGTACCCAGCGGGGGGTTTCTGTGTTCCTGACTGATAAAGGTATACTGGCTGTGCTTGGAGATACACTACTTTTTCCCATAAAGTAGACCCCCCAAAAAAGTTATAAAATAGTAGAGAAGGATTAGAGAATTAGAGAACAAGTCCAGAAAGTCCAACATTCAAATAATAGGAGTTCTAGAAATAGAACTCAGGGGAAACTGAGGGAAGGAACTCAACAAAGACATCATTCAAGCAATGATTCCTAGAGCTGAAGGATACAAGTTTGCAAACTGAAAGAGCCTACCTAATGCACAGCACAAACGATGAAAATAGACCCGTAGCAAGGCACATCATAATAAAATTTTAAAACATTAGGGATACAGAAAAACTCCTACAGGCTCACCTAGGTGGCTCAGTTGGTTAAGTGTCTACGTTTGGTTTCGGTTCAGGTCATGATCTTGGGATCCCGGGATTGAGCCCTGCATCAGGCTCTCTGATCAGCAGGGAGTCTGCTTCCCCTCTCTCTCTCCTTCTGCCCCTCCCCCTGTTCGTGCACTCTCTCTAAAATAGATAAATAAAATCTTTAAAAAAAAAAAAAAAAACTCCTACAAGCTTCCAGAGAGGGGGAAACCAATCGCACACACAGCACCAAGAATCAGAATGAATAAACTTCTCGAAAGCCAAAATGGAATCTAGAAGATAATGAGGCAATGCCCTCAAAATCCTAAAGAAAAAATGATTTCTACCATAAAACTCCACCCTCAACCAAAGTAATAATCAAATGTAAGGATAGATAAAAACTATTTTTAGATGTACAAAGAAATATTTTTAAAGTATCTCCTAAGTACCCTCTCCCAGGAAGGTACTGGACATGTGTTCTACCAAAAGTAAGGAAGCAAACCAAGAAAGAGGAAAGCATGGACTACAAGAAATCAGACACTGCCCCCCCCAAAGATGAAAATTCCTAGGTTGGTGTGAAAGGAGATAACAGGATAATAGAATGTGTAATAAATGTAGAAGTCAGCCGGTCTGGATTGGAGCAGATCAGAATGCTCCAGGGAAGAGTTCCTCAGGAAACTAAATGTGATAGACGGCTTAATGTTTGAACATTAAGAGAGAGGATTTACATAACTGGGGTTGAATTAATAATATGAATATAGAACACTAAGCAAATGAAAAAGAAAGACAATCATGAGTTCCTGAGAAAATAAAAATCTGTGCAGAAAAGGAAAATTAATCATAGTGTACTGCCTGGCTCAGCTCAGCGCTAACATAGTCATGATAATATGGCTTGCTGTTAATATAGTTATAATATAAATATGTTGTACCATAACTATGGTATTGATAGGATTAAGGGACAAAAGAAAATCTGTATGTGGTTGGGGGAAGGCAGTGAAAGAGAGCTAAAGCCTTATTGTCCATAGAGGGAAACCTGAAAATAATACCTATAGCTGAAATATAAAGAGGCAGGAATATAAGCATATTATTAGTAATACAGAGGTAAACACCAAAAGAATCAGTTCAAAGAGTTGAAAAACGTTGCTTCTGAAGAAGGGGAAATGAGAGGCACGGAGTAGGGGACTGCTGTTTTTCATAACAAGTCTTAGAGACTAACTTTTTAATTTATATGTATGTATGATTTCAAATAAAGATAAAATTTTAAAAAAGAGAAGAGTAGAAATTAATGGAACAAAAACCAAAGAAACAAATAGAAAGGATCATTGTAAAATGCTGCTCCTTGGAGAGAAAATTAGTAAACCAGACAAATCTCTAGCAAGCCTGACCACTAGAAGAGGAAAGACCCACTAACAAACAATAATAAGAATAAAAAAGACGCAGTCTCTACTTACACAGAAAATTTTCAAAATACTGCAAACAGCTTTATGTATTTGAAAACTCAGGGGCACCTGGGTGGCTCAGTCGGTTAAGCGTCTGCCTTTGCCACAGGTCATGATCCCAGGGTCCTGGGATCAGGCCCTGAATCGGGCTTCCTGCTCAGTGGGGAGTCGGCTTCTCCCTCTCCCTCTGCCTGCCACTCCCCCTGCTCGTTCTCTCTCTCTCTCTCTCAGATAAATAAATAAAATCTTTAAAAAAAAAAGAAAAGAAAACTCAGTTAAAATGGACACTTTTCTAGATATAAATAAATTATCAAAATTGGTGCAAAAACAACTAGAATCTAAATAAACTATTAAAATTTTTTTAATTGATAATCAAAGGCTCTCACCCTAAAAGATATCTGGTCCAGATGATATTAGAGACTCATTTTCTTGAACATTTAAGGCACAAATAAACTCTCTTTTTTTAAAGTAATCTCTAGGGACACCTGGGTGGCACAGTTGGTTAAGTGTCTGATTCTTGGTTTCAGCTCAGGGTCGTGATCTCAGGGTCATGAGACCAAGCCCTGCCTCAAGCCCCCAACAAGCTCCATGCTTAGCATGGAGTCTGCTTGGGATTGTCCCTCCTTCTCCCTCTGCCCCACCCCTCTTTCTCTCTCTAAAGTAAATAAATAAATCTTAAAAAAAAAAAAACTCTATACCCAAAGTGGGGCTCAAACTCACAACCCCAAGATCAAGAGTCACATGTTCTACCAACTGAGCCAGCCAGACACTCCACATAAACTCTCTTAAACAAATGTTTTCAGTCCCTGTGGCAGTTGTCTCCTAAATCCTTCTTCTGATAAGATTTTTTGCAAGGCATAACATTGCCCACCTATAGGCTACATTTCTCAGCCTCTCTGGCAACTAGGTGTGGCTGTGTAACTAAATGCTCACCTTTAGTTTTGAGCACAAGTGGTGTGCTAATTCTCCTTCACTCACTATCTTACTTCCCTGGGGCTGCTGTAACAAAGTACCACAAACTGTGTGGCTTGAAGAACAGAAATGTTTTTTCTTACAGTAGAAGGAGAATAAAAGTCCAAGATCAAGGTGTCATCAGGGGTGGTTCTTTCTGAGAGTTACATGAGAAAATACCTGTTTTATCACTCTCTCCTAGCTTCCTATACTTTGCTGGAAATCTGTGGTATTCCACGGCCAGTCTCTGTTTTCATGCTCACCTGGCATTCTCCCTTTGGTGTGTCGATGTCTAAATTTCCCCTTTTTATAAGGATACTTGTCATATTAGATTAGAGGCCCACCCTACTCCAGTATTACTTCATCTTAACTAATCTATTTCCAAATGAAGGTCACATTCTGAAATATAGGGGTTAGGACTTCAACATTTGAATTTGGGGGAACATAATACTAAAAGGAAATTGTTTGCCCTCCACTTTCTCTATTTTCCCCTTTCCCTTCTATGGATAGAACATAGATATAGAGCAGAAACACCTTTGGCCATGTAGATGAAGACAAGCACCTTAGGAGAAAACAGAGACACGAATTGGAATAACCTTGGGCCTCCAAATGACTACATGGAGCAGAACTGCCCCACCAGCCTCGACCATTCACGTCCAGACTATAAATGAGAAATGTACTTTCATCTTATTTAAGCAACGGGATTTGAATGGTGTTTTGATTATAGGGATTTAGCTTTTACCCTAACAAATACAGCTGCCAACTCACTTTATAAGAATCTAAACTTTAATACCAAAACCCAATAAGCACAGAATAAACAAAAATATTATAAAGCAATATCATTTATGACCATAGATGCAGAGCCTCTAAATAAAACACTAGCAAATTAAATTCAGGGATATATACATATATATATTATATATATATATATATATAAAATAAAGCATGACCTAGTTATGTTTATCTTCGTAATTCAAGAATAGAATGGTTCAACATAAGAAAATCTATAAAAGTACACTAACAGATTAAAGGAAAAAACTTAACACAATAGATTCAGAAAAGATATTTACTAAAATTCAATGCTCATATAACTGGATATGTAAACATGGAGAATATAGTTAATAGTGAGAAAGAACTATTGTTAAATTTGTTTGATCATGGTACTATAGTTTTTTTTAAGAATTACTATCTTTTAGGGATTCAGACTGAAATATTTACAGATAACATGATGTAATGTCTAGCATTTGTTTCAAATGGTACCAAATGTGGAAAAGTTAGCAAAGGTACAGATAAAACATGACTGACCGTGAGCTAGCAACTATTGAGGCTGTGTAATGGGCAGACAAAAGTTTATTATACTGCTCTGCCTACTTTTGTGTGTGTTTTAATTTTCTTAATGAAGAGTTAAGGAAATTCAAACTCATTCATAACTTTAAAAGAAAATAGGGACAGAAGTCAATGTCCTGAACCTGACAAAAGTCATCAATCTTAGTGTTCAAGTCCCTTCTATAGTAAAACTTAAAAGCATTACCATTAAAGTCAAGAATGAGACGAAGATGCTTGTGCTTCTACTCAACACTGTACTGAAGGTCCTAACCTATACAATAAATAAGGAAGGAAAGAAGAGGTATAAGAATAGAAGGTTGGGGAGACAAAACTCCGTTTATTTGCAGATCATATGTTACTATATAGAAAATCTAAAAAAAAAACTGATAAACTATTATAACTAATATTAAAGCTCAGCAAGGAAATCTGATAGAAAAAACATACTAATGGGGTGCCTGGCTGGTTCAGTTGGTAGAGCACATGACTTTTGATCTCAGGGTTGTAAGTTCAAGCCCCACATTGGGTGTAGAGATTACTTAAAAATAAAATCCTAAAAAAAAAAAAAAAGAAAAGAAAAAGTATACTATTCACAACAAAAATAATCCAGTATCCAGGGATAAATCTCATGAAAGATACGCTTTCTGAAGAAAATGACAAAATATTTTTAAAGAACCTAGAAAGAGACTTGAATAAATGGATAGCTATATCATATTTACAGACAGAAAGTTCAATCTTATAAAGGTATCAATTATACCAATATTAATATATTGATTCAATGCAATTCCAACCAAAATCCCAACTAGTTTTTTCTTCTAACTTGACAAGCTTATCCCAAAATTCACATAAAAGATCACCTGTCAAGAAAAGCTAAGACAATTTTGAAGAGCAAGATGAGAGAACTTGCCCTATGGATGCCAAGACCCCTTTTAAATCCTTAATAGTTAATTCAATAAGATAATTGAAGAGTAATAGACAAACACACCATAGAATAAGGAGCCTCCAAACCCACATATCTTTGGAAATTTGACAAATGACGGAGGAGATATCCCTAAACATAAGTAGGAAGAGGAGGGATTATTTGGTAAATGGTACTAGGGCACTTGTTATTCACCTAGAAAAAAATTAGATGACTACTTTACACCACATAAAAAACATAAATTCCAGGTGTTCAAAAGATACAAATATGAAAAGGGAAAATTTTAAAACTTTTAGAAGAAAATGTAAGAGGAAAAAAGAGAAAATATTAGAGGATACCTTTATGACCTCAATTTTAAAAAGAATACTTCATTAAACTATAAAGCCTAATGCATAGGGGAAAAGATTGGTAATTTGACTAAAATAAAATCTAAAACAGCAGTTTAAATGAGATAACTTCTAAAAATGTAAAGACAAGCTAAGGACCAGAAGATACATGCAGCATGCATAATGACAAAGAAATGAATATCCACATTTTATAAGGACCTCTTAAAAATCAATTTAAGAGAGGCTCCAGTTTCAGCAAGATGGAATAAGCATGCCCCATCTTGTCTCTCCCATTGAATGTACCAATGAATCCTACGCAGACTCTACGGAGCAACTAGCTATCTGAGGACACTGAAAAGTAACTGGTAATAAGTCAACTGGAGGATACTAGAACTCAAGGTTCTACCCAACTAGTGGTGAGGTTACCATTTTTTTTCCCTTCAATATCACTTGACCGGAAGGAAGCCTGAAATGCACAAGTACATACTAGATGAGGATAGAAAGAGCTGCAAGACAAACTTTCTTTCTCTGGGCTAAAAAGGGGAAAGGAAACTACTAAGGGTCAGAAGCACCGCCCTATTTTTTTTTCCTCTTCTTTTGTGCTCTCCCACTCCAGCCCCTAGGCAATAACAACGCAAAGGCATGATATTGGCAGGTGCCAAAACTCAGAGGAACACAGAGAGGCTGTGGTCTCCAGAATGTGGCTCAAATTCCCATTGTTTGTTGATCTCTAATTTGAATGACTACAGATTTCTCATCAGAAACCATGGAGGCCAGGAGGAGGAACAACATTTTTCAATTGCTAAAAAGGAAAACATCTGTGAACTGAGACTTCTACATCTAATTCAATGCAGTCCCTATCAAAATACCAACTGTTTTTGGCAGAAATGGACAAACTGATCCTAAATATCATATAGAATTGCAAGGGAGCCCTAATTACCAAATCAATTTTGAAAAAGAGGAGCAAAGTTGGAGGACTCATACCTGATGATTTCAAAACTCACTATAAAGGTACAGTAATCAAAATAGTGTGGTACTGGCATAAGTATAAACGTATAAGATCAAAGGAATAGAACCGAGAGTCCAGAAATAAACCCATACATGTAGAGTCAATTCACTTTTTTTTTTTAGATTTTATTCTTTTATTTATTTTAGAGAAAGAGAGAGACAGGGTGAGCACACGAGCAGGGGGAGGGGCAGAAGGAGAGGAGAGAGAGAATCCTAAGTGGACTCCATGCTGAGTGCACAGCCCAAGGGGTAGCGGGGGAGGGGGTGCTCGATCTCAGGACCCTGAGATCATAACCCCAACCAAAATCAAGAGTCGGACACTCAGTCGACTGAGCCACCCAGGTGCACCAGGTCAATTCATTTTTGACAAGAGTGTCAAGACCATTCAATGGGGAAGAATAGTCTTCAACAAATGTTATGGGAACAACTAGATAACCAGATGCTGAAGAATGAAGTTGGGCCTTTCCATTATACCATATGAAAAAATCAACTCAAAACGGATCAAAGATCTAAATATAAGACCTAAAACAATAAATCTCTTGGAATAAAACGTAAGTGTAAATCTCTATGATCTTAGATATGGTAATGGAGTCTTACAGATGACACAAAGAGCACAAGCAACAAAATTAAAAATACATGAATTAGATTTTATCAACATTTGAAACTTTTGTACATTAAAAACACTATCAAGGGGCACCTGGCTGGCTCTCAGCAGACCATGTGACACTTAATTTCAGGGTCATGAATTCAAGCCCCATGTAGGGTGTAGAGCTTACTTAAAAATAAACAAACAAACAAACAAATAAATAAATAAATAAAAGACACTATCAAGAAAATGAAAAGACAACCTACAGAATGGGAGAAAATATTTATGTATCACGTATCTAGTATCTAAAATATAGAAAGAACCCTTATAACTCAACAACAAAAAGACAAACAACCCAATTCAAAATGGGTGAAAGATTTGAATAGATATTTCTCCAAAGAAGATTTACAAATGGCCAGAAAACACATGAAAAAGACTCAATATCATTAGATATTAGGAAAATGCAAATTAAAAAAACACAATGAAATTCTGCTTCACACCCATTAGGATGGCCAAAATAAAATAAAATAAAATAAACAGAAAATAACAAGTGTTGGTTAGGATATGGAAAAACTGGAACCCTCCTACATTGCTAGTGGGAATGTAAAGTGGTGCAGCCACTGTGAAAAACAGTTTGGCAGTTCTTCAAAAAGTTAGACATAGGATTATATATGACCTAGCAATTCCATTCCTAGTTATATATCCAAGAAAATTGAAAACAGGTGTTCAAACAAAAACTTGTACATGAATGTTCATAGCAGCATTATTCATGCCAGCCCCAAAGTGAAAACAACCCAAATGTCTGTCAAGTGATGAATGGATAAACAAAATGTGATATATCCATACAATGGAACATTATTCAATCATAGAAAAGAATTAAGTACTGATACATGGTACAATGTGGATGAACCTTCAAAACATGAGGCTAAGTGAAGGAAGCCAAACATAAAAGGTCACATATTGTATGATTCCATTTATATGAAATGTCCAGAATAAGCAAATCCACAGAGATTGAAAGCAGATTAGTGGTTGCCAAGGGCTGGGGGGAGGGAGAAATAAGAGTAACTGCTTAATAGGTATGAAGTTTCTTTTGGGAGTGATGTAAATACTCTGCAGTTAGATAAGTAGTGATGGTTGCACATAATGAATGTACTAAAAGCCACTGAACTGTACACTGTAAAGTGATTAAAATGGGGGCACCTGGGTTGCTCAGTCGGTTGGGCGTATGCCTTCGGCTGGGGTCCTGGGATCGAGCCCTGCGTCAGACTCCCAGCTCAGTGGGGAGTCTGCTTCTCCCTCTTCCTAGGCTCCTCTTCCCTGCTTGTGCTCTCTCTTGCACACTCTCTTGCTCAAATAAATAAAAATTTAAAAATAAATAAATAAATAAATAAAATTATTAAAATGGAGAATTATATATTATGTGAATTTTACCTTAATTAAAAAAAAAGATTTCTATATCCAGTGAAATTATTCTTTAAAAATAAGTGACATAAAGACATTCTCAAATAAAAGAAAACTAAGAGAACTTGTCATCAGCAGATTTGTTCTACAATAAATGCTAAAGAAAGTTCTTCAGATGGAAGAAAAACGATACCTAAAAGAAACTTAAGACATCAGGAATGAAGAAAGAGAAACAAAAATGATAAAAATATGGTTAGGGGCGCCTGGGTGGCTCAGTCGTTAAGCGTCTGCCTTCCGCTTAGGTCATGATCTCAGGGTCCTGGGATCGAGCCCCGCATCGGGCTCCCTGCTCTGCGGGAAGCCTGCTTCTCCCTCTCCCACTCCCCCTGCTTGTGTTCCCTCTCTCGCTGTGTCTCTCTCTCTGTCAAATAAATAAATAAAATCTTTAAAATATATATGGTTAAATATAATAGACTATTCTTAAGTTATTTAAAACATGCATGACAATTGAAAGCAAAAGGATAACAAGGTGCACTAAATTTTTGGTGTATGTATATATAATGCATATAACTACACAGTGAAGGTGGTAGGGTATAGGGACCTATATGGTGGTAAGTTTTCTACATTCTACATGAAGTAATAAAATATTAATTCTTAGTAGTCTGTGAAATATTAAGTATATATATTATAATCCCTGGAGCAATCACTGCATTTTTTTAAAACTATGCAGAGATACAGTTTAAAACTCAACAGATAAATTAAAATGGGGTACAAAATTAAAAATATAGGCCTAATTTTAAATGTATCAATATTTGTATGAAATGAAAATTGTCTAAAAGAGAGGGATTGTCAGATTACATTTAAAAACAAACAACAACATCCAACTATTTGCCATTTATAATTTTATAAGACAGGTAGGTTAAAAGTAAAAGAATGGAAAAAGATACACCATGCAAACACTAATCAAAAGAAAGCTAAAGTGGCTATATAGCATAGCAAGGGATATATAGAGACTGCATAGCAAGGATAATTTCCGGAAATAAAAAGGGCAATACATAATAACAAAAGTCAATTCACCAAGAAGACAACAATTTTAAATGTGTCTGCCCCTAACAAAAGAGCTTTAAAATACATGCAGCAACACTGATAGAATTGAAAGAATGAGACAAATCAACAATTATAGTTGGGGACTTCAACATTCCTCTCTCAGTAACTGATAGAACAGCCAACAGAAAATCAGTAAATATACAGAAGAACTGAACTATTCCATCTACCAGCTGGATCCAATTGATATTTATAGAACACTCCATACAACAGGAACAAAATATACAATCTTCACAAATGCACATAGAACATTCACTATGATAGATTTTATCCAGAGTCATAAAACAAACCTTAATAAATTTAATAGACTTGAAATCATACAAAGTATGTAATGGAATTAAACTAGCAATCAATAACAGAAAGATAACTGGAAAACCTCCAAATACTTGGAAATTAAACAACATAATAATCCATGAGTCAAAGAGGAAGACTCAAGGGAAATTAGAAAATACTCGGACCTGAATAAAAATACAACATATCAGCATTTGTGGGATGCAGCTAAAGCAGTGCTTAGAGGGAAATGTGTACTATTAAATGCTTATATTTGAAACAAGGAAAGACCTCAAGTCAATATTCTAAGCTTTTACCTTAAGAAACTAGAAAAAGAAAAGCAAAGTGAACTCAAAACAATCAAAAGGAAGGAAAGAATAAAGACCAGAAAGAAACCAATAAAATTAAAAACAAAACCAATAGAGAACATCAATGATGAAACTAAAAGCTGATTCTTTAAAAATTTCAAGTAAAATTGATAAATCTCTGGCTAGACCAACAAAAAACGGGGAGGGTGGTGGGAGAGACACAAATTATCAATATCTGGAATGAAAGAGAGGTTCTCACTATAGACCCCACAGACATTAAAGGAATAATAAGAGAATACTATGAACAATTCAACACAAAGAAATTTCACAACTTAGATAGAATGAACCAATTCCTTGAAAGCCACAAATTACCAAAGCTTACCTAAGAAAAGATAGATAACCAAATAGTCCTATACCTAGTAAAGAAATTAAATCATCATTTAAAGTATTCTGATAGTTTCTTGGGGTAATGAAACTGTTCTCTATCCCTATTGTTCTGATGGTTACAATTTATATATGTGCTAAAACTCGGAACTGCAAACCCTCCCAAAAAAGTCAATTTTACTGTTAATTCTTAAAATAAAAAAAAAATCAGAAAAAGCCAAATGGGGGCGCCTGGGTGGCTCAGTCGTTAAGCGTCTACCTTCAGCTCAGGTCATGATCCCAGGGTCCGTGGGGAGACTGCTTCTCCCTCTCCCACTCCCCTTGCTTGTGTTCCCTCTCTCCCTGTGTCTCTCTCTATCAAATAAATAAATAAAATCTTTTTTAAAAAAAAAAAGAAAAAACCAGATGAATAAATATCAAAGTGGACAAAAGTAAATAGGAAATTCACAAAAGAAACCAACAAAAACTGTAAAGATGTTCACCTTCCCTAGTAATCAGAGAATGAAATTAAAATAACCATAAAGTCATTTGTTTGACTATTTTTGATCATATTGGGAGGATTCAGTAGGACTCTCATTTACTGGTAGGAATACACTCTTTGGAGTGGAATTTCACAAGATGAAGCTAAAAATGGTCTGCTCTTCCCCCAGCAATGCTCCTTCTAAAATTCTCATAGAAGGAAAAAAAGAAAGAAAAAGGATATATCCAAGAAAGCTAATTGCAGCATTGTCTATAATAGTAAAATATTTTTAGAAGCTAGAGAATTAATAGATGATGTATTATTTATACAATGGAATACTATACATTGTTTTAAGTGTTATTTCATGATATGCTACTTTAAATAAATGAACTTAGAACTATGTGAAATTGAAATAGATAAAATCTCAAAGATAGAATGAAGAATGCAGGGAGCCTGACTGGTTCAGTCGGTGGAGTATGCGACTCTTGATCTTGAGATTGTGAGTTCGAGTCCCACATTGGGTAAAGAGATTACTTAAAAATAAAGTCTTTAAAAAAATGTAATGTAAATGCCAGTTGTAAAATGACATCATTTATATAAAGTTTGAAAACATGCAAAACAATGTTATGTATTGTTAACGGATATATACACATGCCTTAATAGCATAAAAAAACAGGCCTGGGAAACTAGAAACACAAATTCAGTTTAGGTACAACCTCAGGGGAAGGAGAGGAATGTGTTCAGGGTAGAATATCCAAAGGGACTTCAATTGTATTTGTAATTTCTTTTTCTTTCTTTCTTTCTTCTTCTTTTTTTTTTTTAAGAAAAATTAAGCAAGCCAGGCAATATATTAGAATTCAATGGATATGGATGGTGGATTCATGGGACTTCATTATGTTATTCTTTTTTTTTTTAAAGATTTTATTTATTTATTTATTTGAGAGAGAGAGTGTGTGTGTGTGAGCAGGAGCAGAGGGGAGGGGCAGAGGGAGAGGGAGAAGCAGACTCCCCACTAAGCAGGGAGCTCCATGTAGGGCTGGATTGAAGGACCCCGGAATCATGACCTGAGCTGAAGGCAGATGCTTAACTGACTGAGCCACTCAGGTGCCCCTCGTTATGTTATTCTTTGAATTTTTCTAGATATTTGAAGTATTTCATAACGAAAATAATTACCACTGCACACAGTAGTACCTCCTAGCGGTTAGGGCGCTTGCCATGAGCACTTGCCTGGGCTCTGATCTCTGTTCTGCAGCTTTCTAGCTTTGGGACTTCAAGAAATTACTTAACTTCTCTGAACCTCAGTCTCCTTACCTGTAAAATAAGAATAGTAATAGGACTTTCCTTATAGTATTTTTGTGAAGGTTACATGAGTTAACATGTGAGATGCTTAGCATAGTATTGGGCACATAACAAATATAATGTGTGTTATATTTTTCTATTATTATTATTCTTCAACCTTCGAAACTCAGCAGTCAGCTCTGTGAAAACTTCCCCAACACTGTCCCCGTGTCTAATCCATCAGCCCTGAGCCAAGGAAAATCAGGAACTCCACCCTGACTTTTCACCTTGCTTAGCTGTGTAGCTTTGCTATCTTCCTGACTATCCTATTTTCTTAAGTATCTTTGTATCCCAAATGTCTGCCGATAGTAGGACTATAAGAATCATTGTGGATGACTCAAAAAACAGACAAATGAACAAGTGAATGTCCCTCCTGTCTCTAATAAACCCACTCGTGTTTTCTCCCCTTCTTCCCTCCCCTTCCCAAGGGCTCTGGGCTTTCACGGACTGGCTTAATCACAGAAGAAATACTCAATGAAAAGTCATTACTCTGAATAAACACTCTTCATGGGTCATAAAAGAAGTCCAAGTGTAAAAGACAGCTTAAAAACAAAGGGAAGAGTCTCTAGTGATACAATTTCAGGCCCAAAGGCGTGGACACACACACACACACACACACTCACACTCACACTCACACACGCCGTCTATCTCTGCTCAGGAAGGGCCCCTCTCAACAAGTGAGAACCATTGGAAGGATAACGTGGGCAACAGAACTCTCAGAAAAAGTTGTGAGTGTTCTCTTGAAAAGTTGTGTGTGAGTCACAATGTGTTAAAGCACAAATCATATTCCTCGTGAATAAAAGAATGTTTTTAATTTACTAGAGAAGCTGGCTAGTTAAATCTTATTGTAAATTCTTTATTAAGGACTGAAGTCAGGAATTCTTTTGTTAAGTAAATATTCAGGCCCTTCCTTGCCAAAGAGCTTTTGAAACTTTGCTGTAATTATGCTGATGTTTTCTGTGTTTATATGTTAAATGCCTGGAGCTTAATTGTTAATGGGTAAATAAGAGAAGCCGCAGGGCCCTTGCCAAAAGAGGCCCAGGAGCTGGGGCTGGGAGAACAATGACTCCGCAGGACTCCCCTGGAGCCGAGGGAAGGCAGTTAGGGAAAGGGCCCCGGCTTCTCTCTTGTAGACGCATCTCTCTGTAGACCCGAGGGAAGAGAACAGAGGCTGTGCCGGGCACATAGTAAGTGCTATATAAGTTAAATATTTAACTGAGAGTTCAATAAACATCATGTTAGGTTTCCATATATCAAATGTATCTGAACAGAGGTGCAAACATGTTATACTGTGGATCATTTGCTGGGTTACAGGAAATTGGTCCTCCTTCACATCAATGCATATTTAAATATAGGGTGGTCTTTCTAGTCTCTGCCCTACGTCCCCCATTCTCCGGAAGATTATACCCAGAGGATTAAGAATTTGTGAGGAGGGGTGCCTGGGTGGCTCAGTTGTTGGGCGTCTGCCTTCGGTCATGATCCCAGGGATCTGGGATCGAGCCCCGCATCAGGCTCCCTGTTCAGCGGGGAGTCTGCTTCTCCCTCTCCCACTCCCCCTGCTTGTGTTCCCTCTCTCAATGTCTCTCTCTGTCAAATAAATAAATAAAATCTTGAAAAAAAAAAAAGAATTTGTGAGGAAACTTCCAGATACTTCTATTGAAAGCCCAACATGGCATCTTCAGATCAATTCTGTCTTCTTCTTTACCTTAGAGCTTCTCCCCTTTAGGGTTTGGGGTCTTGGCAGAAACAGGCTGGGACCTGCTTAGCCTGCCTGGGTATCTCCAAGATAATCTTAGCTCTTCTAGGCAAAGTAACTTTAAATCCAAAGTCAGCAAATCAGTTGCAAGGAAGTAGTTAATGGGGAAATCTCTCTTACTAGGTTTGCTCAGGCCTTTTCCAGTGTTGAAGTGGGGAGGGGCCCAGACAATATTCAAGGGGTACAGGCTTGAGGTAGACTCTGTCTACAACTAAGGCAAGGTAGTTCCTTCCAGATTCTAGGCCTTCAGATGGCTAGAATGTGGTCAGAGTTAAGTTCTCACACAGAAACAGGGAGAAATGCTCTCAAGGCTGACTAGATCCTTAAAATTTCAGAGTTGAAAGGGGGCATTTCAACCCTCAGCTATAAGCAGCTAGTCAAGAGTTTCCATGCTTCTAGGCACACAGGGCCCCTTGGTTCTCAGTGTCACTGAACTAGCATGCACTTAGATGTGAACTGTCTCAGAGCATAGCCGTGGAGGCGCAATCCTCGAGGAAGGCCCCAACGGTCTTCTCTCCTGGAGAGAGGAATTTGTCCAAGCACAGTCATGTCCAGAATCTCACCGGATTCCCCAGGCACACATCTTTGGAGCAGAAAGAGGAGTGCTTTTAGGGCACTTAACAGCCAAAGAAGCAGACGCTCACAGTGGTGAGCGACATGCTTAAAGGCTTGAATAAGTGCCTGAGCATCCTGATCCTGGCCTGGTCACCAGACTCTGCTATACTCCCTCTCATTTTTGAAGGACCCACCGGGGAGAGACCGCTCTACTCCTGCAAGCACCAGGACTGGTTCCCCTGTGTTCCTGTTAGAACCATGGCCAGCAGCCACATTCAGGTGAAGGCAGGTCAGGGACAACCCCACACAGATCTTGGTGCTCAGTGAGCCCCTCCTTCCTCCGCAATCTCTCCCCACCCCTGGCCTGTCCCCACTCTGGGGTAAGCACCTGGAAAGAGCCAAGGCCTACAGCCCATCATCTGCTTTTGGATGTGCAGCATCTTCTTTTCTCTGCACCTTCAGAAACAGCTGCTCCTGCTCAACTCCTAGAGCTGGGTTCTTGGGACATCCCAACACTTCCCTCCACCTGGACTGCTGGGAAGAGAAGGCATGCGCTCAGAGACGCTGGAGACCACACTCCAGAAGTTGCCAGCATGTTCTATCATGTAACCTGCCCTCGGTTCCCCTCATCTAGGGAAGGGCGCTGGCTCCAATGGCCCAGATATTGGAGACCCTTGAGCCAAGACCCTCTGAGGAAGTCAGGCCCAGGTCAGGGAGGGGAGGGGACCCCATGGGGAAAGGACTCAGCACAGCTAAGGAGTGATCAGAAACAAAGAGCCTCAGACTTGGAAAAGACATTTAGAGATTGTGGGGTTCAGGCCAGGGAACTGGCCTTGGAGCATTGGAGCAAGAGACCAAAAGCAGCCACGTAGGGGGTGGAAGGGAAGGAAAGGGTTGAACAGTGAACAGTAAGACAAAGAACAGGCAGTTCCAAGGAGCCAAGAACGCAAATCATTTGCAGACGCTGGTGTGATAGTCAACTCAGGCTCCTGGGGGAGTGACTGTCACAGTGGCTCAGGCACATGTACACGTCACAGTGAGTGTGAGCCTGTGTGTGTAAGTGTCCCTGATGAATCAGCCCATGCGTGTCATGCTCCTGTCAGTTCATGAGTCATCGAGTGCGTGTCAGAGCTGGTGTGTGTGTGTGCGTGTGTGTTCCAGTGCACAAGCCCGCCCGTGAGGGCTGCGCATGCCCGGAGTGACGCTGGAATGTGAATGAAAGCCAGACAGCGCAGCGGAGTGCAGAGCTCTCCCGGGGTGAAGCTGTGTTTAAAGGGCACCACGCTTCATTCACACCGTACATCACACACCACATTTCTGAACCCGTTCCAGAGAAAGCCATCTGTCCCGCCTTCCTGCTGAAACCCCCCTATGGAGTGACAGTGTGAAATTCTTCAGGCTTATGGGGCTGTTTCCAGAGTCAGAGATGGCCCAATCTTAGAATCCTACATTTCAACCCCTTCATTTTAAAGAGAGAGGAACTGTGACGGAGAAAACCAACGCCAAGGTCCTGGAGTCACGCCATCAGCTTGTGGCAAAGCCAGGTATAGACCCGGGTGCCCTGACCACCAACCACCGCCACCCCTCGCTGCCCAGACCTCCATCCCCCTCCACACAGTGCGTTCTTTTTCCATTTTCCTTAGGGATGTGATGAGATCACTCCTTTTAACTAAAATGCACCTAGACCCTCCCATGGAAAGAAACACCGATGTCCATCCTAAAGGCTGACATCCATGACTAACCTCAAAAGCAAAGCTGGGGCATCTCTAGGTGGCCATAGACTGAGAGCCATCTTACCTCTTCTCCCAGAGCCTGACTCTCACCCCACCCAGGTTTGGAGGAGCCCTAGGGGGCTCCCATGCTTAGGTCTCTGTGTCCATCACTAGCTAGGCCTTTTGGCAGACTTGACACTTTGTGATTCAGAAGTTGCCTATGAGACATCTATGAATGTCTCACTCACGACTCTGATTCTTTCTCCTTTCACATTCCTGATGGTCATTTCACTGCTCAATTTTACTTGCCTCACAAAAATGAAAAAATAAACACAGGAAGGGATTTATTTTAGCAGTTCTGAGGAAGCGTTTAATAGGTAAAGAGCCTGACTGTATTAGGATGAGCTTTGGGGTTATCTAGGAATTTCAATTATCCATTCCATTCATTCTTCTCACATGGCTCAGAGTTGACCTGAACTTCAAAGGGATCACTTCTGCCTCTGGATTTATTGTTCTTATTTCATATTAATTAAGTACTTACTCTATACACAGCACTGGTAAGTCCATTCAGAAGGCACAGACTCCGCCCTGCATCCCTGGAGAGCAGAGATTGATTATCTCATTTATCTGGGCTTCAAAGACCTTTGACTCCAGTAGCATCTTGTCACTGACTATGGAGGTGGCCGGAATGCTGAGGGCAGCGCGAAGGAAAGGAACAGAGAAATCACTCCTCCAGGTCATGTCTGGAGGAAGGCTGGACTTACATCGGAGTCCAAGTTCTGCACTCACAGAACAGTGTTTTTCAAACAGTGCTCTGTTAAGCACACTGCCTTGGGAAAGTGAGTGAGGATGCTGTCTTGTGCGGTGGACAGACGGACACGCTGAGTCAATGCTGATACAGTAAGTTTCCCTCACATGTAGCTCATGGGCCAAAAGTTAACAGCCAAATGATTCCTTGAATATAAATAAATATATTCCCAAAGCTATTTATTTCAGCATTATATGTAACAGCAAAAAGCTGTTGTAAAACCTATTAATAGATTAGTTAAAGGGGCACCTGGGTGGCTCAGTCAGTTAAGCGTCTGCCTTCCGCTCAGGTCATGATCCCAGGGTCCTGGGATCCAGCCCCGCATCGGGCTCCCTGCTCAGTAGGGAGTCTGCTTCTCCCTCTGCCCCTCCTTTGCTTGTGCTCTCTCTCTCTCTCTCAAATAAATAAATAAATAAAATCTTTAAAAAATAGATTGGTTAAATAAATAATGGTACATCCATACAGTAGAAAACAATGCAATCATACTACTGGGTATTTACCCCAAAGTGATCCGAAGGGTCTCCTGCACCCCAATGTTTATAGCAGCAATGCCCACAATAGCCAAACTATGGAAAGAGCCCAGACATCCATCAACAGATGAATGGATAAATAAGATGTGGTATATATATATATACACATATATACACACACAATGGAATATTACTCAGCCATAAAAAAAAAGAAATCTTACCATTTGCAACAACATGGATGGAACTGGAGGGTATTATGCTAAGTGAAATAAGTCAATCAGAGAAAGACAATTATATGATCTCACTCAGATGTAGAATTGAAGAAACAAAACAAATGATCATAGGGGAAGGGAGGTAAAAATGAAATAAGACAAAATCAGAGAGGGAGACATACCATAAGAGACTCTTAACTCTAGGAAACAAACTGAGGGTTGCTGGAGGGGGGATGGGTGGGGGGGGAGTGATGATTGGGTGACGGCATTAAGGAGGGCATGTGTTGTAATGAGCACTGGGTATTATATGCAACTGCTGAATCACTGACCTCTACCTCTGAAACTAACAATACACTATATGTTAATTAATTGAATTTAAATAAAATAAAAAATTTTTAAAGAAAATAAATTTAAAAAGAAAACAATGCAACCATGAAGAACAATGAGTTATATCTACATACGTTAACTTAAAAAGAGATCTGTGATTATTAAGTTAAAAAAAAGCAAGTTACAGAGTATGATCTTTGTATTTAAAAATTAAAAGAGGTAGCCTTTATATATATATATGTTTATATGTAGAAAATGTGGGGAAATGTGTATATGTAGAAAACTGTGTATGGAAAATATGTGTCAGGATACACATGAATCTGCTTGCATTGTTTACTTCAGAGACTGAGGATTAAGAACAGTACTTTTTTATATATTCTATTGTTTGACTTGTAAGTATGAATTATTTTATAACTTTGATAAAGAAAAATAAATGTTTTGTAAAATGAAGAGACTAAAACCAGGCTTGTAGATGTTTACTGGCCATACTCAACCCTGGAGCTCTCCCCCATGGGAAATGCCTCACCCACCGTGACATTTGGAGAACTGTCAGCCATCACTTGAGAAAACATGGCACATTTTGCCTCTGCTGCCGCATCCTGGAACAAAACAAGGACTTCAGCTGTCAGCTCCAAAGAAAAATACCGATTTGCATAAATGTATGTGACATAGATTTAGTCAATGACTTTGAGGTATCTCACTCTAAACAGATAAAATTAATTAAAACTAGTGCAACTTTCTGGCAACTCTGCTCCAACTCCCCATTATTTATCCAGGACATTGAAAATTGGAATATATCACAGACTCTTAAATCACATCCTGAATCCAGAGGAGGGATGGGAAAGGGAAAGAGGGTTTGCCGTAAGTGCCAGGCACTGAGCTGGGCACTGTGCCTACATCATCCCATTTGATCCTTAAGGTAATCCAGCAAGGTAGGAGAAAAGGGGACATGCACGCTCGCACACAAAAGCATGCGCTGGAAACTACAGAACGAAGCAAGAGGAGAAGAATAACAGAGGGAGAGCCTAAGCCTCAGGGAAGTGATATCCTTATGGCCTTACAGCGGGTACCAGGCAGGCTCCCCACCCGGTCAGGAGAGTAGTGTCTCCGGGGTCCCTCGGACACCTCGGCCAGGAGATGCTGCCTGGGGCCACTTCATCCCCTTGAGGGTCTGAAACTCTGGGGGAGGGGTCCTAAGCACGAAGGGAAGCTCACTCACTTTCACAACAAGGGACTGAAACCTAACTTAAATCAGCTTAGGCAAAACACTGACTTATTTGGAGCTCAAATAAAAATATCTGTGAGGAGATGGCTCAGTGGGATTAGGATTCAACTGATGTCAATCAGCACTCATTCTGTCTCTGTATTTCTCAGCTCTGTTCTCCTATTTTCTGAGTTAGCTTCATTTTTCAGGCAGGTTCTTTTGACACAGCAGCAAAAATAGTCCCAGAAACCCTATGTTACTTAGTTCTCTGCTGCTACCTATTGCAATGAAAAGAAAGCCCTTGTTTTCTAATAGTTTGAGCCAAAGTGCCAGGGATGACCGTCGGAGGCCCAGCTGGGGTCATGAGCCCATTCCTTAATTAATTACCATGATGGCCTGACTGGCCAGTCCCAGATCATGTGGGCTAGGAATAGGGGACTAGCCTCCCCCTCCAAAATTGTAGGGATAGCACCAAAAGAAGAAGGGAGGGATGCTGAGAAAGCAGACCACAGATATCCAACCTGTCACACCGAAACCTACCAGCAAGTTGTAAACTGAGAAACAGGTACTTCTAACTGTCATCTCTTGGCAAACCTAAGGCCCTGGGAAACTGCTCAACACAATGATAGAAGTTCCACAGACTGTAAGGACCCTCCTCTCCCCTGGCCAAGGTTAAGGGTTTGGGGAAATGCCCAAGAAATCTGAGAACTCTTGTCAGTGACCCTGGAACCATCAGTTCCTGACGTCCTCCCTGCACAGGCTATTGATAATTCCAGTGGCCTGAAAAGCTGTGATGACAGAAGATCCTTGATGACAAAGAGACCGGAAATGTTCTGGGAAAAGCTCTGGAGTAAGAGCCAGGTACCTGGGTTCCAGTTCAAGCTCGGCCTCTAACAAGCCATTGTCCTGGAACAAATGCCCTAAGTTCTCTGAGGTCAGAGTTCTCATATGTAAAATAAAGGGGTCAGGGCAAGGCAAAATGACATCTCTAGCTTTAAAATTTTGACTCTAGGTCAGAAAAAATTGCAAGTTTACAAGCTGGAAAAAGGTTATGGGTGTCCCTGTGAATAAATAAGTGAGATAATAGTAGGCTGACGAACCATACCACACCCATTGGTCAAATCTGGGACAATTTGAACAACAAAATAAGTGATGATAGAATGGAAAATAACCCATTACTGAAATAAGAATCCATGAATTCATACTAATATCCATCCATCCATCCATCCATCCATAAGAAGGACAAGGAAAAGTTCTTCTTTCCAGTAAAATGTCAGCTAGAAGGAATAATGAAGTTGGAAAACCATCAATGAATGCTAAAACTAGTGGGTGAAAGTTTGATGAGAAACAAGATATTTACAAAGTCTCAAGATATCTCTCCATAGATTACTTATTAATTACAAAGGGAAAAAACAGCAACTTTACAGTGAAGATACTTAGAATCCACCACCTTACCCAGTGATCAAAGGTGACATCCCCTATCCTGGGAGAAACCAACCTCATGTGTTTCTGATACAGAGCACAGAGATGGCCCCAGCATCCCCTCTGCATCTTTCCACTCAAAATACATAACCTGAATCCAATCAGGAGAAAACGTCAGAAAAACCAAATTGAGGGATATTTTACTCCACAATTGACCAATACTACTTTAAAATGTCAAGGTCTAATTTGAACTCCTTTAAAAAAAAAAAAAAAGTCAATGTCATGAAATAGAAAGGTTAAGGAAGTGTCCAGTTTAAAAGAAACTAAAGAGGAGATGTCCGTGAAATGCAATTCAGTGCATGGTCTTGGATAGGATTCTAAACCAGGAAACAAATAGTTACAAAGGGCCTTATTGGGATAATTGATGAAACTGAACATGGATGATGACGCACGCATGCTCAGCAACCTGGCTGGAGCTGAACCAGTGAGTGAGACCTCCAAGTGCCAGCTAAGGAGTTCACTCCCCAGCCCCGAGCAGCAGGGAGCAGCAGCACCAGCCTCCAATGCTTCGGAGCCCCCAGGATTTCTTTCATGTCCTGCTTTCCCTCTTGAAGCTCTCCGATTGGTTCCCTGGAATAGGCGGCTGCAGGAGCCGAGAGGAACCTCCGGAAGGCGTCCCAGCAGTCCTGCACCCTCACTTCCCCCGTTGACTGCAGTTCCAGTTCTTCCACTGTTTTAACAGAGGGAGTCCGCCCTGGACCAGAAGACGGTCACCTGACTTCTCCGGAGCCCCCCAGACGCAGCGCGAGTTCCAGTCCCACTGCCGCCCAGGGGACCCTCAACTGCCCAATCACTTAGACACACATACCCTCTGGAAGGCCCTCCCCCTCGCATCCAGCGCCCCGCTCCCTGGCTCCGTGCCGCTCCAGTGGGGCTTGCTCTCCCGATGAGACGCACCAGCCCCCAGGACCCGGAGGAGAGAGTAGCGGCCTCACCCTCTCTGCCTTCCACGTGGGCTTGAGGACCGAGCAGCAGCCGCTCCACCAGCCACGGCACCGACGGACGAAGGAACTCTAGGCCACAGGTCGGGGTTCTAGCTCTAATTCTAATCCTAACCAGTCAGCGAGTAGCCACGCTCCAAGTCTTAGGTTTTCTCTGATCCTCACTACGCCCATGTTAGAACGGAGGAAGCCAAGGCGCAGAGAGACTGAAAGACTTCTCCGTAGTTATTATGTTTAAAAGTCAAATCCAAGTGGATTAGCGATTTAAATGTATTTTAAAAATGAGAAATGTTGACTATTCCTATAACCTCAGGGCACTGGAAACCTGCCCAGGCCAGCCTCTGTACGAGAAGACACACGGGGAAGGCAGATTTGAGCGGCGCCTGGCTGCCTCACTGTGAAGAGCATGTGATTCTTGATCTTGGGGTCATGAGTTCGAGCCCATGTTGAGGGTAGAGGTTACTTATCTAAATAAAACTTAAAAAAAAATTTTTTTTAAGCGGATTTGATTATATTAAAATTTAAAATATTGTGAAAGATACCTTCAGTAAAATTAAAAGATAAAAGACTGAAAGAAAATAGTTACACCTATAACACAAGAATTAACAGCCCTAATATACAAGACTGCCCACCAATTGATTAGATTAAAAAAAAAAAAAAAAGGAGAAAGGATATAAAGGCAATTTGTCAAACAGGAAATGCAAGTGTACAATTATTGTATAGAAACACAACCAACTTGGGGCGCCTGGGTGGCTCAGTCGTTAAGCGTCTGCCTTTGGCTCAGGTCATGATCCCACGATCCTGGGATCGAGCCCCGCATCAGGCTCCCCGCTCAGTGGGAAGCCTGCTTCTCCCTCTCCCACTCCCCCTGCTTGTGTTCCCTCTCTCGCTGTCAATCTCTCTGTCAAATAAATAAATAAAATCTTTAAAAAAAAAAAAAGAAACACAACCAACTTGCCTTGTTGACTGCCACTAGAGAAATGCAATATAAAACAATGATGAGATACAATTATTTAACACATTAGATGGGCAACATAGCAGAAAGATGGAGACTGCAGTGCTGGTGAGGGTGTGGGGGGTAAGCATTTATATACAAGGCTGGTAGAAATGTGAATTACTAAAACATTTTTGGAGTATTATCTGGAAAAATCTATTAAAATTAAAGATATACATACACATTGACCTAATAATCCAACTTTAAGGAATTTAAGTTATAGATATAAGAGTACCAGTGCATAATGAAATATGTAAAAATGTTCACTATAGCATGGGTCGCTTGTTTGTTTAAGTAGGCTCCACCCCCAGTGTGACCGACTCTTGATTTTGGCTCAGGTCATGATCTCAGTGTTGTGAGACTGAGCCCGGTGTCAGGCTTCACACTCAGTGGGGAGTCTGCTTCAGATTCTATCCCTCTCCCTCTGCCCCTCCCCCTGCTTATGCTCTCTCTCTAAAATAAATAAATCTTAACATATATATATATATAAATAGACTATAAATAGAAAAGTATATTAAGAAACTAAGTTTTCTGGCCACAAGTGTAATATGTGTATGAGCAATATTTATGCAAACTGACAGGGGCGCCTGGGTGGCTCAGACGGTTAAGAGTCTGCCTTCGGTTCAGGTCATGATCTCAGGGTCCTGGGATCCAGCCCCACATCGGGTTCCCTGCTCAGCAGGGGGCCTGCTTCTCGCACTCCCTCTGCTTGTGCGTTCTCTTTCTCTCTCTCTCTCTGTGTCAAATAAATAAGTAAAGTCTTTAAAAAAAAACCTGAGCTGAGATCAAGAGCTGGACTCATAACTGCCCCACCCAGGTGCCCCATAGCATTGTTTGAAGTAGCCAAAAAAAAAAAAAAAGGAAAAGGAAAAAGAAAAGACTTCAATGTTCATAAACCAAGAAATAACTGAATAAATTATAGTACAGCTACACTATTGTAACTTTCCAAGTAAAAAACAGTGAAGGAGCTTCTTCAAGTTCAAGGGGGCACTGTATACCCTTATTCAAAATGAGCCCTGTACAAGGATCTGGTAGCAGGAAGGTATTCACACTGCAAACATGAGGGGGTGAAGGGAAGGTGGAGACACCAGCCCCCAAGTCCTGAAGCTGCAGGAGAGAGTCCTCTCTTACTTAAAACTCATGGCCATACACTGGAACGTGCGCACACTCAAAAGGGCATGCACATATATTGTTGGCACACTTTCGTATGCATCCTGTGTCTGTCCCAGCCATACCTCAGGTGTCCCTAAGGTTAAATCTCTTGCCAGCTCTCCAATCTTGGTGACCTGACTCCCGAACCACCCCTACCTTGAATCTGGTACAGCCCCTTTCCTGGTGGGAAGCTGAGGGTGGATACAGAGGTATGGCTGCCAGGGGCACAGGTGTCCTGACATTGGGGGTGTGGGGAAGGCAGGGAGTATGAGTGAGTGAGGATATGGGCACACGTGTGTCCTTAGGACTGCTGTGTGCTGAGGTTAGGAAAGCTCTCTGTTGGGCACAGCCAGAACAGGGCTGCCTTCTACACTTGCTCAAGCTGTGCAGTGATATACTAAAGTCAACCAAATCTTACTTGAGGGAGGGGCACCTTTCTCTAATCTGCACAGAGATACCAGATGGGCAAGCAGAAACCCTGCTAATAAGTGACAGAGACAGAATGATATCCAGGTCCCAAGCCATTATCAGCTGTACGACTTTGGGGACAAAAATATGATCATGGATGTTACAGCACTTTTTGAAAAGCCATAAATGGACAGTTCTCCAGTTCTCCAGCCAACAGAGGGCTGGAGGTTATCTAATCTGTTCCTGGTCTCGTGGCATATGAGAACACAGGCCACTGGGAGAGACTGATGTCCGTGGTTCCCTGAAAAAACCACACCCACAGCAACCTCTCATTTTTCCATTTCTATTACATTTAGGGCTGCATTCTGTATTCATAAGTTAATGTGTTTTACAATGTTAATAATCTTTGAGTGGATGTGGGGGTGGTGTATGTGTGTATATGAGCAGGTCTGTAGGCATCCATCCTCAGTAAGATTTGAAACTCCTAGAGAACAGACATTGTCTTTTTTTTTTTACATCTCCCACAGTCAACTGTTTTCCCTTGGTCACTGTGTTAAGATTTAAAAAATGAAAACACTTCTCATAAAGATGAAATTAAATAACATGTAAATGATGCCTATACAGTACTTGGTCTGTGAAAGATGCTTATACATATTTCTTTCCCTTTGCTCCTCTTCTGATACAGAAAGAATAAGAGCATTCATTCAACCATATTAATTTGAGGTCATTTGTTAAGTGCCAGGCATAGTGCTGAGTGTTGGGGATACAATGCTACACAGGAAATAATCTCTTCTCCTTAAGTTCTGTGGTCCATCTCACCAGAAAAATACCCTTTATTGTAATTTCTCACATGTTATATGGAGTTGTGAATGAGGCACTATTGGATGGAGGACGACAGAAGGGTAATTTGATGGTTTTAATGACTTGGGGAGTTGGAAGGGGAGTTGGAGATGCCAGTTTGGAAGGTGTTGTTTGAATAGGTTCTTGAAGGATGAATAGGAGTTCACAGAGCCAAAAAAGGAAAAAAAAAAAAAAAAGGCAGCAAAAGTGTTACAAGCAGAGAACACAGACTAAAAGAAACCACTTTCACTATTAAAAGTTAGCTTGAGGGCACCTGGGTGGCTCAGTCGGTTAAGCGTCTGCCTTCAGCTCAGGTCATGATCCCGGGGTCCTGGGATCGAGTCCCACATCGGGCTCCCTGCTCAGCGGGGAGCCTGCTTCTCCCTCTGCCCCTCCCCCCACTTGTTCTCTCTCTCTCTCTCTCTCTCTCTCTCTCTCTCAAAAATAAATTAATAAAATCTTTTAAAATATTTAAAAAAAAATAAAAGTTAGCTTGAAAATAATAGAACAATGATCCATTGCCAGAGGAAGGACCCCAAATCAAGAGCAGTTAATTGGGAGACAGAAGAGTGCTTCAGAGCTGGGCACTTCATCAATCATCTCACACTTAGAGATCTTCAGGGCCTGGCACTAGCCTTTACATACTTTTAGTTTAAGGATGTTTGGAGCTTTTTAAATTATGCATGTTGTTATTTTTCCATTATCTAGAAAGGAACTGTTTTTAAAGCCAAAGACCAAAAGCTACAACCCCCAGGAATTTATTTTAAACCTGGGAATTTCCCTGAGGCCTGGAATTTAGTGTCTGGGTTCCAGATTTGGGGGTAATTGTTGGGCTCCCTTCTCAGACCCCGCCTACGTGTGTCTACTGCCGCCCCCACCCCCATCCGCACCATCTGTTTAGCAGGGCACAGCTTTCCAGAGCCCTGGGTCAGCCCTCTCCTGGTAACTCTACCTGAGGAGAAAAGCAGCTCTATGACCCACCAGATCAAAGATAAAGCCCAAAGTGTTTACAGTATCAACTTTCCTCCCCAGAGAGAAGGACTGTATCTTTCTCCATGGCCACAAAACCCAACTGTAGCTTTTTGAATGTCTGGCCCTGTTGGCACCTCCAGGTCCAGGAGCCCAGCTGCTGCCCTAGCCCAGCCCAGGGAAGGAGGGAGGGAGGCCGCTGACAAGACGCCCATCATGAGAACAAAGCTATCAGCCCCATCTTTGTAGGGTACCAGTCTTGCCCTCACACCTGCCAGGCGGGGCCTTCTCTTTCTTGGTAAATTTCTTTGTCCACCTTAGTAGCACCGGGCACATGGGAGACTCCCATGTGAGGCTTTGTGTTTATTAGCAGCTGGTTTTGTGACAAGACCTTGATAGCTGGAATCCAGAAATCTATGTCAATACTCTGCTTCCAAATGGACCAATAGCCTATCTGAGCCTCAGTTTCCCCATCTTTAAAATGGCAAGAATAATGTCTGATCTAAGTGTTTCTCAAGGTTGTTCGCTCATTATAAGGATGGCAAGATGGAGCAGAAGAGGCATTGTGGGGTGGAGGCTAAGGACTCAACTTCTGTAAGATGCTGCCTAGATTCACACACTAGTCTGCTATTTCCTAGTTACGTCCATGTTCTAACCCTGACCAAGTTACATAACTTCTCTGATGCTTCAGTCTTCCTCATCTGTAAAATGGGATTATAATAGCTCATTAGAACTATGGCTTCACATGGTCATTAGGAGGATTAAATGAGATATACAGTACTTATAAAGAGCTTAGTACAGTGCCTAGCAATAAAGTTTATCCAGTATCTACTTTGTTCTTGGTGCTTGGAATGTGCTGGGGTTCTAGAGATGAAAGACACAGAGCTCACAGTGTGGTAAGTGAAACAAATCAGTTTGTCATCTCTCCCTACACACCTCACTTCAAAATCTCGTGTTTCTGTGTCCTCACTGCCTGATGTGGCCCCTGCCAATCTCTCCAATCCCTTATCCTTTACCCTCCAGCCATGCTGGACTCCTTTCTAGTCTTTGAAGCCACCACACTCTTTCCTGCCTCAGGGCCTTTGCTGTCTGTCCCTTCTGCCTCCAACAGTGGTTTGGAAGCATCAGCATCTTCAGGGAACTTGTTGGAAAGGCACATTCTCCAGCCCCACCCCAGCCCTCCTGAATCAGAAACTCTGGGGGCAAGCCCAGCAATCTGCATGCTGATACATGCCAAATTTTGAGAGCCACTGGCCTAGAACATTCTTCCCTCTGCTCTTCTTTTAGCTGGCCTCCTCCCCAGGAAGGAATCCTTCCTTACTTCTCTCAGAAGAGAACCTGCAGCCAAAAGAGGTTGTGAGGTGGCCTGTGTTTTCTTCATTGACTTAACATTTTGTTTGGGAGAAATTAGAAATCTCTTTAAGAGGCCAGTTTGGGATCCCACGTGAACGGTTCCGGTTGGATGAAGTTACAAGAACTGGGGGGCCGGCGCAGTGACACACATAGATTTCCTGTCCATCTCAGAAAAAGAAAGAAGAAAGCGCAGAGGCCTGGAGCAGGTGAACTGGCTTAAGTGGAGAGAAACCAAGTCACTGGGGGACATTTAGCACCTGATGTAAAAGCAGAAATGTTAAGGAGGTACTTAACACCTATATTCTAATTTCAGTAGCAGCTAAACACAGACTTAAACATAAGCTTGAAAAAAACAAAATAACCCCAGGAGGACAAAAAAAATTTAGAAAGATTAAATAAAATAGTTAAATTAGTGATATCTAGAAATTGGGATGGGTTTTTTTTTTCTTTTAACAAGTCTCATTGTAGTTTACCAAAAAAATCCAAGTTCACCGATTTCTGGCTATTGTCTAAATATTTGTAAATGCATAGATAAGTATATTCTTGACATACCCTGGGTCTGCGTCATCCAAGCAGACACCCCCACACTCACCTGACAAATAGCAGCTTTCTCCCAGTGAAAGCAGGGAGAGAACCTGGAAGGAACCAGGAGAGGCTCTACAAGGTGCCATTTTAGCCCCGACAATGAACAAGGTCAGGGAGCAGGATTGCAGCACAGGCCGGTGTGGAGGGGGGCCCCTGAGCTGCTGATGCACACAAACAGACCTCCTCGTCCGGTGACTTCTGAAGAAATAATGCAATTGTGAGGGGCCAGAGAAGCCACAAATAGAACAAAGAGAGGAAAGGAAAAATCAATACGCGGTAAAGAGGAGGAAGGGAGCCAGGCCTGCCGTCTGCACCGTGCTGGCCAGAAAAGGGAAACCTGCAGTGGCCTGGGGCGGTGCCCCCCTCGCGTCACAGAGCCTGGGCACGGACAGTGCTCCCAATCACTGACTGGACAGTCTGCACAAATCCCTTGCATGGCAGTCACTAATACCCACCATCCGCCTATGGGGTATGGAGAGTCAGAAAGATTACATAACTGGCTTCAATTCCTAGTATCCATAAAAGCACCGAGATTAAAACCCAGGGTCCCAACCCCTCAGCGCAAGCTCATTCTCAGCCACCGCAGCTCTCTGGTCCGGGAGAACACTCGTGGAATATGAACTAAAGGAGTTTGGAAGGGGAGAGGACCACTTTACCTGTGTTTATGGGGTTGGCTTCCCAAGGCTGAGTCACCTGGGAAACAGCCTCTGGGGAAACTTGATGCCCTCCCTCCCCACCCCCCAGCACAAACTGATGGGTATCTCTGAAAGCCCTCAGTGTGAGACCCACAAATGGCCTTCACCAGGGCCCCAGAAGAGGCATGCCTGGCTCCGTGGGATTGGCTCCTTATTCCCCCTCTTCCTGGAGGGCATGCAAAAGAGAGAGGGGCACTCAGGAAAGCGGGACATGGTGGCTCACGGGGCTCCCCAATTCTGCACTCACCACTGGGGTCTCCTGGGAGGGAAGCAGGGACTTCCCTTCATCCACACCCTGAGCCTCTGGGACCTGACGTCCCCCTTCTCTCTCCCTCCCACTCTGCAGTATTTTAGTTGGAGAGTAAGACAGAACTCTCTAAATCAAAGTGGTTTCCCCAGCAACAGTGGGAGAAGCGGATTTACTTACGCCAGGTAAATAATGCATGAGCTTGGACTGAGAAGTACGGCAACCAAGTTCATGTTACTAACGGGTTCACTGAACCTCGAGGCTTGGCTCTTGAGCCGGAGTCCCAGGGGATAAGGTTGCAATTCACCTCCTGCCCCTCCTCACCAAAGGAATCCTTTCTGTATTCAAGTTGTGTTTTGGGTTTTCTTTTTTTTTTTTCCTGGTTATTTCGTATTCCCTAAATCAAACTGCCTCTGCCTTCAAGAGCCAAGGGAAGAGGCATCTGTCCTCCGTGGGGCTTCCCCATCTTTAAAGAGAGGGCGCTGGGAAAGGCTCTACCTTGCGAAGTCAGACAAGGCAGCATGGACATGCACGGTTCTGGCCAGGCTGCCGGAAGATGGTTTGTTTCCAAATCCAGTAGGTGTACCTGACAGGTCGGCCAGGTCCCCAGGCTCCAAGGCACAGACGCAGCATGCCAAGAAGAAATGTAAGCAGAACCAAAGAACATCTAGTGATAAAGACCAGGTGCTCCTCCTGCTCCCTGAGAACTGCTGATACCAAATCTACAGCTCTCCACCCTCCCAGAAGACATGATGCCTTCTCTAACTTGTACTCTGAAAGTACTTCTTTTCTCTAATTTCATAAATATGAAATTATAGAATAATATAGAAAAGCTTTTTCAAATGACACAGCATCGTCCCAGTTGGATGTTTGCCCCCCCCCATACACACACCCACTCCAAAGAGAACCACTCATGCAGATGACTGAAAATTCAGTACAAGGAGAAATTTTAAAACACCCATCCTAATAAACTGGAAGGTTTTATTGGGGGGAAAAGTGAAGATTTAGTCCCTGCCCAAAAGGACTTGCAACTTTCCGGGGTCCCCGATGAGGGTAGTTAAGCCTCCAAGGTTGTGTAAGAGGGAGTGTTTACAACAGATGGGTGCAGCATCCGACCCGTTGTCTTGTCCATCTGTCCCAGCAGATGTGTAGGGAGAGGCTGGGCCTTCATGTCCCTTGTACCCCTGGTCCTTGGCACACTGCCTTGCGTGCGGTAGATACCATCCAGATGACTAAGGAAGTAAAGCTGATGGAAGCTTCTAGTTCCCACGGAAAAACAAGACTAAGAACTTCCCTCAACACAAGCCATGAGACTGAGGTAACTATAGCCATTTGTGTATCTGTTTGAACATATTCATGGTGTTATGAGACAGTCCGATGCAGACATTGTATAGAACACCCCAGTGTTAATGAGTAACTATCTGTGGAAAGGCTCCTATGGAAAGCCTTCCTGTTTTTCAGGTGGAAAGGAAGTAATTCACACTGAGAATAGACACCGCTTCATGATCACAAAATGAAGCAAGTCTTCAGCGAGTATCATAGCAACCTAGTTGGTCTGTGAAAATTATGGCAGTTTTGCCTAAAAACTGCGAAGCCAAATCGGTTAGTAAAAAAAACTGTTTCTTAAAGAGGAAATTTGGGGCGCCTGGGTGGCTCAGTCGTTAAGCGTTTGGCTCAGGTCATGACCCCAGGGCCCTGGCATCGAGCCCCACATCAGGCTCCCTGCTCAGCAGGGAGGCTGCTTCTCCCTCTCCCTCTACCCTTTCCCCCCCTCATGCTCTCTCTCTCTCTCTCTGTCAAATAAAGAAATAAAATCTTAAAAATAAATAAATAAATAAATAAATAAATAAATAAATAAAATAAAGAGGAAATTCTGACATATGAAGCAACACGGATGAACCTTGAGGAGCTTATGCTAAATGAAATAAGCCAGCCACCAAAAAAGACAAATACTGCGTAATTCCACTGATAGGAAGTACAAAGAATCGTCAAAATCACAGAGACAGAACGTAGAGTGGTGCTTGCCAGAGGCAGGGAACAGTTACATGGAAAGTCATTGTTTAATGGGTTTAGAGTTTCTTCAGTCTTACTAGCTGAAAAGAGTTCTGGAGATGGATGGTGATGATGGTTGCACAACATTACAAATGTATTTAATACCACTGACTTGTACACTTAAAAATAGTTAAGATGGCAAATTTTAGGTTATGTGTATTTTACCACAATAAAAAGATGGGGGAAGGGGAGAAGACTCTAGCAAATATAAACAGGGCAACTAAAAACCTTCAGGTAACTAGAGAAGCGGCTTAGGCAAAAATCATACAGTTAGGGGCCCCTGGGTGGTACAGTCAGGTAAGCGTCCCACTCTTGGTTTCAGCTCAGTTCATGATCGTTGGATCGAGCCCCGCATCCCGCTCCAAGCTCAGATGTCATTTGCTTGAGATTCTCTCTCCCTCTCCCTCTACCCCTCCCTCTTGGGCTCTCTCTCTCTCTCAAATAAATAAATAAATAAATCTTTTAAAAAAAATCATATGGAGAAAGCAATGTCTGACTTGTGACCAAAATAAAGCGAGGTGTTTGGTCTGGATTGAAATTCTGTTTAGTTGATCCAGGGTCGTGCATTTACCTCTAAACATTACGACAGGCACATAAGAATTGAAAACTTGCTCCCTAACAACCAGCCGAGGAAACAGTGGAGGGTTTAATTGGAGGGCATGCGCCCCATCTGCCACAGATCGTGCAACAGGTCTATACTGATTACGCAGAGGCGGTCAGCCCTCATATGTGGGCTGATAAATGGATAGTGCAATCCGAAGGCACGCCCCGAAGAATGCTTTGGAAAATAACCACCACCAAATGTTCTGGGATTGAGAGCTAACAGCACATCAACAAACCCTGTCCAACTGAGCCAACAGTCTGTCTGTTGGAGAAAGTGAATAATTACTGTGGAAGTTATCGACAGAAGCACAAAAGTCTTGGTAGAAACATCACAAAACCTATTTAGGGAAATAAAACAATGTGTGTCCCTGGTAGAAGGGCTATGGAACCTGAGAAACCCGTGTGGTAAAATCTGCTACCCTCTGGAAACTGGAGAGGTACCCAGACACTCACTGCCCATCATTTGGGGCCAACACGCTTTGGCATCCGTTCAAAAGGCAGTACATCCAGACGATTGCCACATCAGTATGACATTCCTGTCCCAACAACAGATCATTTTCACGTGCGTGGCTAATACAGCAGAGGATGGCCCAATAGGTCATATAAACACAATAATGTTGTGCTTGTACCGTTTACCGCATACATAGTACTTTTAAAGCACTATTGGACCTTTTATCACATGTATACTTTTGTTTCTATCCCTTTATTTCTATTTTGTTTTTCCCTTTTTACTATTCCAGAAAGCTACAGGAGTAGGGGAGGTGGCATTCTACAGGAGAGAAAACTAAAGCCCAGCTGGGCCTTCCACGGCCTTCCAGGCCTGTCTCTGTGACCTGGTCCATCACTGTAGCTACACTGGGACATTCATCCCTTCACAGACATGTACCTACATGTCAGGGTGTATTATCCAAATGATATTCTCCATCACTTTACATCCTTTCCCCTGAATTACACCAATAATTAAGAGGGAAAACCAGAAATGTTTGGGACCCTAAGTTGCTAGGCAATTGCCAAATCTCCACATCCCTTGGTGTCTGAGAGAGATCTATATGGCTCTGAGAGCTAATAGAATAGACCCTCCCTACCACCCCATACCCTGCCCTGCCACATCCGCAGTGGTGCACACACCCCTCCAGGATGACCTTGCCCTGGGCGCTGACTCACCTCATCACAGCCCTGTGCCTCTGGATGAACTACAGGGAGTAATTTAGGAGTTTGGACCTCTGGAGTGTCACTCAACCTGACCACAGGGAGGGAAGGCCCCACAGAACAGCTAAGGCCTCCAGTCAGGGCAGCAGTGAGCTGCAGAGCAGAAGAGGAAAGGCCAGTGGCCAGCCAAGAGAGGCCAAACAGGAACTGGGCGGGGCGCACAGAAAGACACCGTCCTAGGGCACAGAGACCCCAGCCCACAGCACATGCCTGTCGCAGTGAAGAACCAGGGGAGACCTCTTTGGAGGGCAGTGGGTGTGGCCTGTATCCTAGGCCTCTGCTGTATTTTGAGGGGCCTGGGGAGTCCCCAGTGACTGTCAGAAAGAATTAGCCACTCTGCTGTATGGCCACAGAGTTTAGGCCTTCCTCTCCTGGGCCAGATTTTACTCCACCCCCCTCCAAGCCTGGCTACCGTCCCAGTTTTTCCAGAATTCTTTTCTGCTCTTAAAATATCAAGAGCTCCAGCTTAACTGCACTGACCCCTTCCTCTGCCCCAAAAGGAAAACCAAACTGCATTCTCAGATTAAGCCCCCACCTTTTAGACACCGCTGCCTTGTGCCTCACCTGCCCCTTTGTCCCCCCAGCCTTCAGAAGAAGTTTGAGGGCTGAGAGAAGGTGGAGGACTCAGAGACAGATTTCTGGGCTCCAGGACCAGGGTCTATATTCCATCTTCCGCTCCCCTCCCCACCCCAATACACAGGCTCACAGTAGCCCTGTCTCCCGGCCCCACAGCATTCGGGACCCGGAGAGCACCCCTAATACTGTGGCACTGAAAAGTTGCAAGCGCACTTGCCCATGCTCGCAAAAATTCTTCTCAGCAGGTAACATGATCTCTTCCACAAGCAAGGAAACTGAGGCTCCGCGGGGGCAAGTGCGGCAGGTACAGAGGTGGTTGGAGCGGTGAGGGGCAGGGCCGGAACTGAGCCTGATCATAGGTCCCCGGCTCACAGCTCCCTGCGGCGTCATCAGACCTCTGCCTGCTCCTCTCAACGCCCCTACGGTCCCCAGCCCTTGCCAGGAGGGACCCTGCTCTTCTTCAAGCCTCCTTTACCTCTTCGGAAACTGGGGCACATCTTACTTTCTTCCATATTCTTGACCACCAACGGGGCAGTGAGTATAAATTACAGCAGCGCTGGGAAGGCAGGCTCTCTTTTGGTCTTGTTCTTAAAGAACCTGCGGAGGTACCCCGAGTCAGGCTGGGGGGACGGCAGCCAGAGACGTGTGGGAGAGCACAGCCCTCCCGGGACGTCAGGTCCTATTGTGGCCTCCATGCCCCCAGCGGGGTCCTGCCTCTGCTGGCATCCGCACCCCCTGCTCTGGGTTCCTTCCCACGGAAGGCTTGGGCTGCACAGCTGGGCCTCTGAGACTTTAGAGGCTAATAGGATGCAAATTGGAACGTGCTCCCATAAAGATGTATTATGCATGGACTTTCTATTAGATTTCACTTGGAAGCTCATCATCCATCACCCCAGCGGGGCCTGCACAACCTCGGGCCTGTGTCAGCAGTTTCTTGTCATCCGGGGTCTGATGTTAAATTCATCTCCCTCGATGGGGGGCCCGGGGGACTCCAAAGGTTTGGAACGTGGCCTGGCTGGATGGGGAAGCCACTTCCGGGCATCCTATGAGGTTGTCCTGCTCCTGCTAGAAGAGGGCAGGGCCAGGCTGGGAACGAAGTCACTGAGCTCTTTAAAGATGCCCCAGTGACCCCGGGAGCACAGGGGATTCACGGGAGAAGCTTGCCTGGGAGGGGAAGAGGGGTTGTGAAGGCCTTGCCCAAGGGCCAGACTTCAGTCAAGGAGGGTCAGAGCCACACAGCCTTTTCTCCATGGGGGTAAGTGAAGTCCTGAGTCTTCTAATAGGATCAGTCTGGAGGAATTTTCCTCCCTTACATACAACCCGCGCACACCGGCACGTCCAACCCATGTTTCTGTGCCTCACACTCACACCCCCCCCACATGCACACATACAACCCAGCCATAGCCCCACACTCACATCCACACACACAACACACACGCATGCTCACACTCTCACTCACATACATACAACATACACACAGCACACCGTGCTCGTACACATCCCGATCACACCTCTCCCCATTTACCCCACCCACTCACACGCACACAAATACATGCACCCTGTAACACACACACCACACTCCCACAGTACACACCGGCTTATCTACACGCACACACATCCCCATCGCCCACTCCCACACACGTGATGCACACACACACACTCATTCACACAGAGTCACGCACATAGTCACAACCCAGTATTACTTCCGAAGCCACAGAAGAGAACTTTCTTTCATTTATGAAAGTCTTGGGGATGCAACTTTCCAGAGTCGCTAGGAAACAGACTCTGTGGGTGTTATTGAAGCACTGGTAGACAAGTTCCCAGGCTCCTTGGGGGCAATGATGGAGAACTGAGAGTCATGTTACCTTCCATACCATCTTCCCACCAATGGAAGGGCAGAGGGTAATGAGGCACAAGAAACCAAACAGGAAGAATCAATTGGGCATTGGAAATACGATAAATTGCTAGTTGGGAAAGAGAGGTTTCAGCCCCCGAAGACTGTGAAACCACTGAACCCTTCGGCCACTTTGACCAGGCCTCTGCTCTATGCCAGGGCAAGCTGGGGACCCCAGGAGACCAGGAGTCGGCTTGCCAGGAAGAGACATCAAGCCAGTTCACGGTCTAACCCACAATGCAGGGCAGTGTGGGTTACGCTAAACAAGGCTTTCAAACCAGAGCGCTAGTGTGGACAGTCCAGGAGGGGGAGTCACTGTGGACTGGAGTGATCAGGGAAGGAGGGGAAAGAACATGGCAGGTGGAGAGACTGTTGTGAGCTAAGAGTTAAGGGTAAGATGATGGAAGGTGTGGGGTGAGGAGCAACCCTGGAGAAACTGAGTGGTAAGGGTCTGGCCCCTGGGTTGCACTGAGGTGGAGAGTCTTGCCTCATCTAAGGAAGGAGAAAGGCCTCCGCTTGTCCTCTAGCCATGCTTCCAGGCTTATCTCCTCTAAAAAGCCACCTGAGATCTCTCCCTTCTCAGAGCCCAGCCCATGTGTTGCCTACAAGACTGCAATTTCTTGTGGTCTCTGATTTAGACCAATTCAGCACATTGTTAGTGAGTCTTGATGATAAACCCCTGATATAAAGAGAAGAATCCCTATCGACCAGGGCCTGTCATATAAACTAAGAGCTACACTTGCAATGTTAGTGGTACTAACGCCTTTTCTTAATACAGGATGATAAGGGTTCAGAGGAGGAAATGAGCATATCCAGATGGGACAGTCACAAAAGGCTTCATAGAGGAAGGGGTGTCCAAGGGCCAGCGGACTGTGTTCTTTCCCCGTTCATCGGCTTACATCTTGTCTCCCACACAAAATTTTGTTTTCGTCTTGCACTTTTGTCCCTATCATGCCTAGCACAGAATTATGCATTAGTAAGGATGCATTTGCATTAGTAACTATGCATTAGCTAGTTCTCAATAACTTTTTTATCTTGTTCTTTTCTTTTTTTTTAAAGATTTTATTTATTTGACAGAGAGAGAGACACACAGTGAGAGAGGAAACACAAGCAGGGGGAGTGGGAGACGGAGAAGCAGGCTTCCCACCAAGCAGGGAGTCCAATGTAGGACTCCATCCCAGGACCCTGGGATCATGACCTGAGCCGAAGGCAGACGCTTAACGACTGAGCGACCCAGGCGCCCCCTTTTTTTATCTTGTTCTTTCATTCAACATCTACTTGTTTGCTTGCTCACTGGTGGAGCTTCTAGAATGCTTCTTCAATCTCAGAAAAATAGGAGCCACATCCAACCTGCTCCCAGCTACGTGAAGGTGGCCTTTCCACGGAAGATTGGAATGCTACCCAGGGCAGTCCTAAGGCTGCCATCTCTTCTATGTAGATCAGAGGGTAGTCATGGGGTGCAGTCTAGATCCTAGGACTAAGACCTCAGAGTTGTCCCATATCTTCTTTTTGAAGCCAGAGGCTAGAGATAGGAAGTGGCTCTACAAAGTCCCTAAGGTTGATTAGATTAGATCAAAGGAAATCATACATTAAAAACTGTGCTTTGGGACGCCTGGGTGGCTCAGTTGGTTAAGCGACTGCCTTCGGCTCAGGTCATGATCCTGGAGTCCCGGGATCGAGTCCCGCATTGGGCTCCCTGCTCGGCAGGGAGTCTCCTTCTCCCTCTGACCCTCCCCCCTCTCATGCTCTCTCTCTATCTCATTCTCTCTCAAATAAATAAATAAAATCTTTAAAAAAATAAAAACTGTGCTTTGAAGTAACTTGACAGTGGGGAATCCTGATAAATACTGCCTCAGTCAAGGGCTCAAGGTCAACATTGACAGTGGGAAGTCATGCCAATAGGATGTACCCTTGGTGTGATGTGCCGAAAATGGCACTTTCTTCTGTGAAAGTCTTCCTCCCCAAACCCCTAACCCCAGTCTCATCATAAGAGAAACATCAGACAAACTGATGGAACCTTCTACACAATACATGACCAATATTCCTCAAGCTGCCAAGGTCATCAAAAAACAAGGAAATTCTGAGAAGAGGCTAAGGAGACATGACAACCAAATGTAACACGGGATCCTGGATGAGATCACGGACCGGAAAAAGGACTTTGGGGAAACCTGAATAAAGTTTGGACTTTTGTTAATAATAATGTATCAACATTGGTTCATTAATTGTCACAAATAGACCACACTATTGAAAGATGTTACTAATAGGGGAAACCGTGTGCAGGTATGTAAACTCTATCCTATCTTTGCTTTTTTTTCTGTAAATCTAAAACTGTTCTAAAAGAAAATTTTAATTTAAAAAAATTGTGCTCTGAAACCGTAAGAGCACTCTGCCCATCTTAGATTTTATTAGTGTTAATAATAGGCTCCAGTCCAGTGAACATCCTGTCCTATCACATGGCTCCTGGACATATTAATGTCTCTTCAAGCTCCTCTTGGTTGTGACAGTTGCTCAGACTTTCCTTCTTTTTTGATGACCTTGCGGGGTTTGAGGAGAGCTGGTCAGGTATTTTGTAGAAAGTCTCTCAATCGGGATTTATCAGATGTTTTTCTCTCGACTTGATTTCAAGTCACTGAATCACAGTAGAGCTCATAGAGCGGAAACCACCTCTTTCCCCTGGGCAGGCACAAGGGGGAGGCGCCTGCACTTCCCTCCATTCTGAAGACTCTGTGTGGAGGGCAACTGAGGAACCAGAGAAAGCAGGTAAAGCCATGATTTGGGGGAGCACGGGGGCTGTTCAGAAACCAGTGGGGACTGATGCTGCTCTCAGCTTTGCCTCATGTGGAAGGGGCAGCCTTCAGCAAGGATGGGCCCAAGAGGGAGAGAGTCTTGGCTTGAAACTGGATATTCCAGAGGACTAGTCTCTGCTCACCTCTCCAGTCTGAGGGACGACAGCCTTACTTCTCCACAGCCAGCTCTGGTGGCCGTGAAGACGGCTGGGACTGTGGATAACTGGGACCTGGGAGAAGTTGCCTTGACAACCTATCCTCAGGTGTGCGCGAGAGAGGGAGGGGGCCTGTGTGAGTTCCGAAAAGGACAGAATTCTAGAATGTTGAGCTGCCCCTGAGGGTGCTGTCATCTTTATCCTCCCCCGGGTGCCTTCATTATACAATTTCTTAGCCTCGGTCTTTGCTTCCAGCTGCTCCTGCTGGGACTCAGCCCTGGTGAGGGGGAGGCGGCCACCGGGCACTGAACTGTGTGGGTTTGATAGAGGTGGCAGGCAAACTCAGCATGCTAAATCCAGTGGACCATTCGAGATGTCTAGACAGGAAGCCAGGCTGAGAGAAAAGCAGGGATACTCCCCTCACGCTGGAGCCCTGAGGCTGCCAGGCAGGCTGCTGCCTCTGCCTCAGGAGCCCAAAGGATGGGTCCTCTGGGGGCTGAGTGCCAACTCAGGGCACAGCCTTACGGAAGTAAAGAGGCTGCGCCAGGCGAAGCAGACACACTGTCAGTGGTGGTGCTCAGGTTCAAAAGTGGCCCAGAGTGACCTTGAAGTGGGCGCTGGGAGGGTGAACCTGGCATCAGGGCCTCAAGCCCTGGTCCCGGCGCCAGTATGAAGCATGTTCTGAACGTCAGGTCACACTCCAAGTAGGGGGAGTGGCGGGGAGGGGAGGGCCTCAGGGGTCTAGCTCAGCTCCGCCAGGGCCAGCCGTATCCAGCATTGGGACCGTGAACAGGTCAGTCTGCTCTCAATTTCCCATGTGCAAAACAGGGCTAATTGTATACCTGCCCTACCTGCCTCATGGGTCATTCTGAGGTGCAGAGAAAATGATATATGGGAAGGCCCTGCGTCAAGCGCTTGGCAGGCCTGACTATTACAAATGATGTTTACACTGTAAGCTTTGAGACTGTTGAGATATTCAGTTCCGCTGAACTGGGAAACTTGGCTTCTTCTGGCTGTCAGTTCCTGCGTTGCTTGGATTGGGAAGAGTCTTACAGCTCATTTAGTCCAACGTACCCTTCTTGTCCTTGAGCCAAGCTGGAGCGTGTGATTCTGCGACCTCCCAGAGTCCCGGCACAAGCGGGCGTCTGCGTGGGATGCAGCCCAGGGCTCCTGACCCCCACGCAGGGCTCACGCATCGCGCCACAGTGCTAGCTTCTCCCAGGGCCCATGGTCCGGGCACTGAACATCTACATCTCACCTCCAGCACCAAGAGCAGGTCCCAGCAGACTTCATTTGCATTTTAGCGCACACCCACTCTTGACAGCTTATCATATAACCAAACCCCCGTGCCAGATTCTGGGATCTTGAAGGAAATACAAAAGAGTGAAAGACACAACAGAAAGATGATAACCAAGTGTTCCTCTGGAGTTTGGCCAGCGTGGATCGGCAGTATGCCTGAAACTCCCGCCCTCAATCTGTTCACCAACCTGTTTCTCTCCTCATTCAAGCTGCTCCTGAAAGCCTCTCCTCTGGGAAGTCTTCCCAGATCAACTAAGCTACTGGCAGCTTCCGTGGGTTGGCCCTGTCTGAACCTAGCACTTCCCGGGGTGTTCCTCACCCACCTTCCACCTCAGTGGGCACTCAGCCTCGTCGGCCACTCCCAGCCTCAGGCCAAGCTTCTGCTCCTCTCCTGGCTTCTGTGCGGGAACACGTCCCCTTCTTGCCCGTGTGCCAGTCTGCCCTAATTCCAGGCATGCGCTTGACATAGATTTGATGTTGATACTTTATTGGCTCTTGATGTATTTGCCTCCTGCTTTTATTTGGTCACGAGCCTGCCCTCTCCGTATTTCTTCACATCTGTGTTGTTTGTCTGGGACGCTTATAACCCAGGGGGTCTCATTATCAAGAAGGGAGAATTGCTCGTCCCTGCCCTTCTGTTGATTCAGTCGGGAGGTGACTGGATTCCATGCCCTGTGCTTTAAACAGGTTCAAATCCCACGTCTCATCCGCCTCGGCTACAAAGCGGAGCTTCTGCTATCCAGACACTCTCCTTACTCATGAACAACAATTCTCTTTGATTTTTTTAATCCCAACTCCTGGACAGACAGACAAGTCCATCTTTCTCTTCCTCAGACTTTCTACTTACCCTGACCTTTTACTATCTAATGATGGTGTTGTTTTTTTTAAAAAAGATTTTATTTATTTATTTGAGAGAGAGAAAGAGAGAGCACAAAGCGGGGAGGGGCAGAGGGAGAAGCAGGCTCCCTGCCAAGCAGGGAGCCCAATGCGGGGCTCCATCTCAGGACCCTGAGATCACGACCTGAGCTGAAGACAGATGCTTAACTGACTGAGCCACCCAGGCGCCCTGATAGTGTTATTTAAAGGGAGCTTGCAGAAATGTTACCATCGTATAAAAAGGAGGGGAGGTAGAGCGCACATGCACACACACGTGCATGCATGTTTTGCTGTCAGATGTAGCTTATCTCTGAATGATGTAAATATAAATCGTCTCTATAAGTATACATGCTCTCTGAATCATGCATCAAAATCTGAAAACATTAGTTGCCTCAGAGAAAGGTTCTCATTATTTTTTTAATTTTTAAAAAAACTTTTATTTTATTTTATTTATTTATTTGACAGACATAGAGAGAGCGGGAACACAAGCAGAGGGAGTGGGAGAGGGAGAAGCAGGCTTCCCACTGAGCAGGGAGCCCGATATGGGGCTCCATCCCAGGACTCTGGGATCATGACCTGAGCCGAAGGCAGACGCTTAACGACTGAACCACCCAGGCGCCCCTCCCATTATTATTTTTTAAAGATTTTATTTATTTATTTGACAGAGAGAGAGAAAGAGCACAAGCAGGGGGAGGGGGAGAGGGAGAGTGAAAAGCAGGCTCCCTGCTGGGCAAGGAGCCTGATGCGGGATCCCTGAGATTATGACCTGAGTTGAAGGCAGAGACTTAATTGAGCCACCCAGGTGCCCCACAAAGGTTCTCATTATATACATTTTTCTACCTTTTAAACTTTGAAAACTTTTTTTATGATGAATTACTTCATATATGCAAAAAATATCTGAAATCAATGTATCTATTGAGATAGAATAATAAATAATTCTGCCCTGTGGATCCACCATCCATCATAGGAAATGGAACATTACCAATAGTGTCGAGACTTCTACACCTCCTCCCTGAGTCCATGGAAGTAGCCACCATCCTCTTACCTCAGTCCTGATGGCCTGTAGATACTATCACAAATGCACGCATCCCAAACTAATACATTATTTCATTTTACTTATCTTGAACTTTATAAAATCGTGTCACACTGTATGTATTTTTCTGTGACTAGCTAATTTCTCTCACCATGGTCAAAGCTCATCCATGCTGATATTTACAACATTAATTCATTTCCATTGTTACTTAACATTCCATGGAGTGAATATACCCACCTTATTTATCGATTTTGTGGGCATTAGACATCAGGTTATTTCCGATTTTTGCGGCTACGAACTCTGGGTGCACAAGCGAAAGGTTCCCTAGGGTTTGATCCCCACAGTGGTATTGCTGGGCCAGTGGGTGGATAGGCTTTCAACTCAATGACCATTTGCCAAATTTTTTCCAAAGTAGTTGGACAAATTTACATTCCCATGAGCAGCATGAAGGAATTTTGTTTCTCTGCCTTCTCACCAACACTTGATATGAATAGACTGAATCTTTTTTACCAATCTAGTGGGTACAAAATACTGTGATATTATGAGCTTACTCTACATTTCTCTGGTTACTGGTGACATCAAGAGCATCTTCTTATGTTTATCGTCCATTCATATTTCCTCTCCTATGACTTTGAGTTTTGAAACATGTGAATATATTACTTGTTTAATTACATAGATTTATTACAAAGGGCCTGCAGTATCTCATTTTTCATATGCAAAGGGTTCCACCACTCTCCCCCAAAGCACACAAATACCATTTCTGGATAGTGTCACAACAAATAAAATTGCTAACAATACATTGGTGAGTGTTATGGGCTGAATTGTGTTCCCCCAAACTCATAGGTTGAAGCCTTAACTACTCAATACCTCAGAATGCAACCATATTTGGAGATAAAGTCTTTAAGGAGGTAATTAAGTTAAAATGAACTCTATAGGGTAGGCCCTCATCTGATATGACTCATGTCCTTCTAAGAAGAGATTAGGACACAGACAACCCAGGCCAACAGATGACCATGTGAGGACATGGCAAGAAGATGGCCATCTGCAAGCCAAGGAGAGAGGCCTCTGAAGAAACCAGACCTGCCAACACCTTGATCTTGGACTTCCAGCCCCCAGAATTGTGAGCAAATTCATTTCTGCTGTTTCAGCCACCCAGTCTGTGGCACTTTGTGACGGCAGCCCGAGCAGACGAGTACCGTGAGCCCATGACTGTTTACACAGTGCTTCCCCATATGTATTTCATCTACTCATTCATCACCAAATATTAATTGAGCACAGCCTGAGTCTAAGGGCACAGGTTACTGCTAAATCCTCACTGCAAACTTTTTTAAAAAGATTTTATTTATTTATCTATTTATTTATTTATTTGAGAGAGCATGCGCACGTGTGCAGCATGAGCATGGGGAGGAGCAGAGGGGGAGGGCGAGGGACAAGCAGACTCCACGCTGAGCACGGAGCCCTTCATGGGGCTCAGTCTCCCAACCATGAGATCACGACCCAAGCCAAAACCAAGAGTCAGATGCTTAACCTACTGAGCCACCCAGGCGCCCCATCTCTGTAAACTTTTAAGTCAGGAACAACTATCCCTGACTTAAGGGAACTCGTATTTAGGGGAGTTCAGAGGAGGATAACAGGAATTGCAAAGAAACCAAGTTTGGTGTGTGGGGCCCAAGATGAGAAAACTCAGGTGGACGTGATCATTATCATTAATATAAGAAGACTGGCATGGGGAAGAGGGAGTCAATGTCCCTTTATGGTCCTAGGGGATAAAACTATGATGACTAGGAAGAAACATCAGGAAGTCAAATTTCACTTGAACAGAGAGATAAACATTGTGGGTTTTGTCAGTTTGTCACTGGAATTGTCTAAAGATACAGGAAGATGGTTTGAGTGTTCTGAGTTGTCCCTGTAGAAGCCAGACAACCACTTCATGAGGGATGGTGTGGGTGTGTGTGGGGGGGGGGGTGTGGGTATAGGGAGTGAGGGTCAAGCTTCAGAGGTGTGCTTGGAGGACATGACACTGAAGGGCCCTTCCTATCCAGAGAGTCAGTGACGGATGTCTCTGAGACCAGGTGACTAGTAAGTAGGAAGCCAGGAACAGAGCCTGTTTTCTGGATTCTGATTCTCTTTCCACAATGTCAAGCTGCCTCTAAACAGATGAGTAGCTGGACAAATGGGTTGTAACAACGATAGCATTCACTCAGCTGCCTGGGGACAGGACACAGTGACAAGGAGTATACAGCTTTTGAAATGAGAGAATTAACTACTTCTTTAGGGGCCCCTTTCAGAAGTCTGATTACAGCCAGGTAGGTAACAGAAGACAGGAGGGAGCGAGAAATTTTGAGAACCTAGTAGGCACCAGTTCTTTCATACGCCTCAACGTTATGTAATGCTTTGCATTAGCTCCAGCTCTAATATTATTCTTCACCTCCACTCCACAGATGTGGAAGCTGAGTCTCAAAGAGGCCAGGCAACTGTCCAAGCTGACGAAGCTAAATCATAGCAGTGACCTTGACCAAATTCCCTAACCTCGGTATCTGAGCCAACGCCTTCCTGATTCCAAAATCCATCAGCTCTTGTTACCTAATGGGTATTGGAATGTAAAAAATTTGGTTTTTTGGGGTTTTATTTCTATAAATCCAGACTACTGTCCTTTAGTACAAAACCCAGGACAAACAAGTTGTCCTGAATAGGACTTACAGGCCAGGAGGTGTTGGGGGCAGGAGCACTTCCTTCATATTTAATTTGGACAATGGATACTTTCTCAGCTTCAGATAAAGTACCATGCTTCAAGCCCTGGCTTCTGACCAGGTTGCTCCTCCTAAGCTCCTCCATAATGAAATTCTCTACTAATAGAAGTAACACTTCCTTCTGCAGTGAGTGCTCTTCTCTCCTCCTTCTGTCTCCGAACACTTTTATTCCAGAAGATAGCATGGGCCCACTTCTAGCAGAATCTGTCAGCAGAGAAGGGCGGTACCTCTGGCCACAGCACAAAGGCCTGAATGGGCCCCATTTCAAGCTGAATGATCTATTCAGTCCTCATTGATCTGCAGACTGGGCTGAGAGCCCTTTAAGCTAGCCGGGAAGGAGGCCTCGGAGTGGGGAGGGCTCTATGCTCTTCTTTTTTACTTTTGTTTTTTTGCCCCAAGGCAAAATGTAACTTCTGTTTTAGTCTGAGCCCCACCCTCCTTTTGGTAAACACAAAGCTGGCCCTGGTTCCCCCAGACAGAATAATGCCAAGGGGGAGGAACGGGATCATTGTTTTTGCTTAGGAGCTGGAGGGCTGGATGAATCTACTCCCCAATTCAGTAGCCTGCCAGAGAGAGAAAGCTGGGCAGGTTCCAGAATATGAAGGAGCCTTACCCCCCTCTACCAGCATTTCTCTGACTTCGGGGGGGCTTCAAACTCCCTCCTCCATGTTCAGAAGTGTCAGAACATAGGTCCTTCCCAATGCAACCCCGTCCTGGGACTGCATATGTGGCCTCTTTAAGCTCTGGGGGTTGCTAGGAGTAGGGTTTCCTCTTTCACCTCCAGCTTTGCTTCAAGCATCCTTCCCTCCACCATCCACTTCCCTCCTACCTGTTCCAGTCTGCCATATTCTTCAATCCATCTGACCTTTACAGAATTCAGAACAGAGTGCATTGCATTGTTAGAGATAATAGGCCCAAGGGGGTGGAAAGCTAGAACAAAGAGAAGAAATGGTTTTTTCCCTCAGGAAGTTTAATTTAGATCAGGTGAGCACAAAGCTAAGCCACATAAATACAGAATTTATGAGCCAGTGAGCGTGGCACAAAGCACATCTAATGCAGGTCGGACCTGGGAGCACTGCTGAGTTCGAGTTTCGTTTCTCCTTCTCATGGGTGACTTTGTGGAGGAGGCCAGCTCTCAGCGGTCATGAAGGGGAGTGCCAGGCGGCTGTCCTGTTTGTAAGGGGAGGCAAGGTGCACACTGCAAAGGAGCATATGTGGGGAGCCAGGGTCTGTGGCAGCGAGTTAGAAGAGAAGGACTGGACTCCCCGTACCAGACCCAAAGAGAGAGGGGGAGATTTGACGGAAGGAGGCCATGGCACTTCCAGGGACCACACAGCGTTCCTCCCGCGTGCCATGGGCCCTTTTGCACAAAATCCCTACAGTGGGGAACATGAGGAAAACAGGCCCAGCAGGGCAGAGGCTGCTTACCTGCCACATGACCTTGGAGAAGTCCTTTGAGTTTGTAGGACCTCCGTTTTCTTACCGACCTGAGGAAGGGGTTGGATCTGAGCAAATGAGTCTTAAAACTTTGGATGAGTCCAGTTGACTCAAAGTTGACTAAAACTCTGTATTACCCAATAAGAATATTTTTTAAACATCACCATCTACTCTCACCTTAAAAAGAAAGCACATTTCAGTACTAAAAAAGGTGTAGAGACACAATCTGAGAATACTAAGGAGAGTCCTTTAGAGAAATACAGAAAAACCCACTCCACGATCTTACTGTTCTTATTTCATTGCAGATTGTTGAGAGCTTCATCACAGAGGGAAACCAATTCCAGAATTTGGGAACTCATAGGTGACCCCAGAGGAGCTTCCTAGCTTCTAAGAGTCCACGATTAGAACCCCAACTGGGCAAATTACCTACCCTCCCTTTGACCCATGCTTGATGGTGTCCACAGCCTGAAGCTTAGCGATGCTTGAGAGTGTGCCGGGCACTCTCTGAGCCGGTGATCCCTGACACATGGACTGCAAGATCTCATTCTCCTTTAGCCACCAATTTCCCCTTGTCTCCTGAGGCGCAAAGAGGGTTTCCTCTTCCTGGAGGACAGAGCCTCCAGGAAGCTTCCCCTGGAGGCTCTGTCACTGTGGTGGGTCCTGGTGGGGTGCTGGAGGCAGCAATTTGAGAGATGACTCCTCTCCTCCACTGGAAGCAGTAAGTCACTCAGGGGGAGAGCTGCGTCTTGCTCATCTTGGACACCTGTTGCTGCAAGTGTACAGAAAGTCTTTCCATTGATAGGCCCCTGATTTAATTTCTGTACTCTGAGGTCCAGAGATTCTAGGGTCTACACAAATGAAATCAGTTCTACGTGCACAGTTTTAATAGACCCACCACCCCAAGGAGGCAACAGGCTCTGGAATTTAGCGTCCCATCAGCCAGGGGTGAGGGGGCTGCTCTGCTCTGGGGCTGCCATTCGGTAACAGACAATTCGGGGAGAAGCTCCCCCCACAGCCCCAGGAGCCTGAGCCCAGCAGACAGACAGATGCCCTGGCTACACAGACCGCGCTGGGATCGTCTGGCAGAACTGTTGTCTGGAGACAATGCAGCCCATGTGACAGGCCCTAATGAGTCCCTTCTGGAATCCCACAATGGCCAAGTGGCAGAGGCTCCCTGAATGGGTCTCTCTCTTCTCAGCAGTGTCTGGGCAGCAACCTCCTCTGTCATTCTCCTCCTGCATTTCTTGTCCCTCTCTTCCTTTTTTTTTTTTTTTAAATAGTATTGTTTATTTTATTTTATTTTATTAATTTGAGAGAGAGCTAGTGAGTGAGAGAGAGAGAGAGAGAAGCAGGCTCCCCGCTGAGCAGCGAGCTCGATGCAGGACTTGATCCCAAGACCCTGGGATCATGACCTGAGCTAAAGGCAGACACTAAACCCTACTGAGCCACCCAGGTACTCCACGGCCCTCTCTTCATTTCTTCCTTGTCATCTTTATCTTTTAACTACTTCAATTCTCCTGTTCCCTTTGGACTTCTTCCTGCTCTGCACCCCTCAGAACTCCGTCCTTTCTATCACACCTTCTTAGACACAAAATCACCCTTCCCTATGACATGTGGCCACCCTACTCCTAGATCTCATAGCTGAACAGCTATTCCTCCAGGCACGCACCCCATCCCCCTTCCCTACCACCCCAAACCCCAAGGAGACTGCTCTTAAAGCATGCTTTCCCTGCAGCTGGGAGTGTGGGAGAGTCAGTGAGCTTTAGTGATTGAAAATAAAAAGCACCTATAATGTAAGTTCCTTATAAGTACTGCTGGTCCCCCCAAGTTATTTTAAAGTTCCCAGGCACCAGCAAGATGGCTTTTCTCTGCCATTAAGAATTGGAGAGGTCTGATCCAGAAGTTGCACAGGGGGGTACATTTACTCTCCTGCTCTCACTTCCTCGATTTGCAGCAAAAGGGGCCATGTGCTGTCATGTCTGACTCGGCCATGGGCATGAGGTCCCATTTAGGGTATCTCCTAGGGGAAGGCACCTACAGCCTGGCTGGCCAGCTTGGGGCTGCTAATGGGTCTGTAAGAAGCCCCACTGCTGGGGAGGGTCAGCCTCTGCCACCTCTGCCTTTTCTTCACCATTCACCCCTTAGCCTGCACTCCCCACCCCCACCCCACCTCTTAGGAACCAAAGCTGTGGAAAAAATCAGCCCTGATGAATGGGGATTATGGGGCTCTGTGTTTTACAAAACGTGGTCAGGAAATACTGAGGGTCCTCCTTAGTTCGCTAGTAGATTCCCTAGAGAAGGATAATGCAGTTGAGGAGGGACTGAAAGGGGTCTTCTGAAAGGAGACGAGCAGCAGGTTCTGTCTGGGAGGAGAGAGGTGAGGGAGAGGGCAGGAGCATTGTGGACACTCCATAAATCTTTAGCTTTACATCATTCATTTAAAACCTGGCTGTGAGGCACAAAGAGGACAATCTGAAGCCAGAGAGAGAGAGAGAGACTGCCAAGGAGTTTATTGAGAAAAAGGAATTTGAGAATCACCAATCTGTTTCACTACCCCTGATTGCTCACCATTTTTTCTCTGCCTCAATCACTTTCTTTGATATCTGTCTTCATAAACCTGCCTGGGTGCAGTGAGTGTATTTCAGGATGAAATGCTGAGTGGGTATGGGGGCAGATGATGACCATCAATTGTGGCAAGTGAGCATAAGGAGGGTAAAGGAAGCAGGAACCACCCACCCACCCCCAAGCCCCACATCTTTAAACCCAAACTGGGTTAAATCGGAGTGATAGCCTTAGAATTGCTCAGTGGGGTTGCAAGCCTGCTACACACCTCCCAAATGCCTGAAATTTAAGCTAGAGCATTGTTCAGGCCTTCTTGCCCCTTGGTGACTCCCGGCACACTGTACAGTAACTCAGGTAAAGACAGTCCACATTGAGCACCTACTGTGCGTTGGGTGCCAAGCACAGGGCTTTAGATGGATTGGTTTTTACATCCTCACAACCCTATACATCCATTTTACAGTTGAGGAAGTTGAGGCCCAGAGAGGCGGCTAACCTTGCCAAGGTGACAAAATTAAAAATTCACCGGCTGGACAGACCAATGCTTACCTAGCCCCAGGGAAATACTGGAAAGTCAGTGAAGCAAAAGGCTAAGGAGGTCTCTGCTTATTCTGTATTTTTTATCAAGGCTAGAGAAAGTCTCATTTAGATCCTCCAACAGGCTTTAGAGCTGAAATAAAAGGCCACCTGAAGCAGAAACAGGAAAAGGAGGGCAGGCAGAGGGCATGACTGCTCAGCAGTCCCAGGACAAAGTGCCTTCAATCAGGGCCAGGGGCAACACAACCCACCATCTGGACAAAGTCGGGTGTGCATTTGTGGTCCCATGGGTTCCCAGCAATTCCTTTTCTGTCATCCATACTCTGGTTCTTGCTGCCACCAATACGCGATCATCTGATCTGGAAGGCAGAGAAGGTTGTGGAGGAGAATCTGCAGAAACAAACACTGTCAAATGTCCTGGCTCCCTTCCCGGAGCGTCAACATAAAAGCAGGAAGGAAGAAGTCAGACCTGAGGCCGCATCAGCGAGTCTGTCCGAGTCTCCCCTAAGCCGGCAGGAGAGGACTTTGTAGCCCCAGTGCTGATGGCCAGGGTGCTGCTGTGGAGGGACAGGCTTAGAGACAGACAGGGACACAAAGTAGGAGCTGAGCCCTTGTCTTCCTGAATTGTTCTCTTCCTCCCTGCCCCCCAATATTCAACTTTTTGCCACAACAAACATTCTGGGTTTTTTTTAAGTTTTTTTAAAAAGATTTTATTTATTTATTTGACAGAGAGAGACACAGAGAGAGAGGGAACACAAGCAGGGGGAGTGGGAGAGGGAGAAGCAGGCTTCCTGCTGAGCAGGGAGCCCGATGTGGGGCTCGATCCCACCTGGGATCACAACCTGAGCCAAAGGCAGACCCCTAATGACTGAGCCACCCAGGCGCCCCTCGCTCTGGTTGTTTTAATCATGCTTCCTGCACTTATTTTTTTAAGTAGGCAGAGCTTGAACTCAGGACCTTGAGATCAAGACCTGAGCTGAGATCAAGAGTTGGACCCCTAACTGACTGAGCCACCCAGGTGCCCCCTGCTTACTGCATTGAAAACCTTGGTTTGGGGCGCCTGGGTGGCTCAGATGGTTAAGCGTCTGTCTTCGGCTCAGGTCATGATCTCAGGGTCCTGGGATCGAGTCCCACATCGGGCTCCCTGCTCCTTGGGAGTCTGCTTCTCCCTCTGCCTCTCTCTCTCTCTCTCTCTCTGTCTCTCATGAATAAATAAATAAAATCTTAAAAAAAAAAAAAAAAGAAAACCTTGGTTTGGAGTCATAGTATGAAGCACAGTTCTACTTGGACAGCCAGGGACCGGAATTAGACTCCTGGAAAAGTAGGAGGCAGGGGCCGGGGGGTGCTTCTGAGACCTTTTATAGAGGTGAGGGAACGCCACAGCCAAACAAGTTTCTTGGTAAGGCTAAGCTGGCAGCGAAGTAAAAAATCAAGCCATTCCTCTCATCAGAATACTGCCCCTTGCTCCTCAAAACTTTGAAAGGCAGAAGGAGATGGAATTTTAAGTGGGCAGGGGTGGGGGGTATGGAAAAAGATGAAAATGAAAAATAAACTTAAAACATACCTAGCAGAAAGCACATTTGATTTGAAAGAGTCTTTCCATCTTAACTCTCTGTGGGCCTATTCATAACAGAGATATGGTTACTTAAAATACAGTCTCAGCACTGGCTGAGTTGAGTCTCCTTAAAAATGTCTTCCATGTTTTTCACTAGCCCCTGCTTCAGCCTCAACTCCTAATTCCTGCACAACACCTCCACAGGACCAGTTGAACTTGAGCAGAGTGATTCTGAAACCTAGTGACATCCCCAAGTGACACTGAGACTTGGGCCCACAGGTGTCAGATTGCAGCTCTTTTTTCCTACCACCCCCTCCTTAAACACACACACACACACACACACACAGTCACAACATCCTACAAGGCCGAACTGTTTTAGAAAAATGGCACCCCTATTGAATCAAGCAGATTAGTAACAATCAAGCAGATTAGTAACAAGTTCTCTTTAAAACACATGCTCAAACTGTTACAATTCTGTTTGGTGTGGTTTAAAGATTTTTTTTTTTTATGATTGAATTTTTAAAGGAAGAGCGGTTTTAAATTCCCTTCTGGAGACACTGTTAATCAAGAACAGCCTCTTCTCCCAAAGTGAAATACCGGCAATGAAGGCTCTGGAATCAGATTGTCTGGATTTGCAGCCTTGCTTCCTTAACTGACCACTTGTGGGTCTATTGACTCCCTCTAAGCCTCAGTTTGCTCACCTGTGAAATGGGACCTAACAATTGTGTCTACCTCATTGTTGTGAGGTTTAAATGAGATGAGCTGTGTAAAAGCAAGGTGCCCGCTCACATCAAACATTCATTAAATATTAGCTATTGTAACCTAAAAACAAAACATTAAAAAAAAAAAAAAAGCCTCCAGCAGAGAGGTCAAATCTAACACAGCTAATGCTTCTTAGAAAATAAGCTCACATGTTTAGAAACCTATCGGAGTCAAACAAGTGGCTTTAGAAACACAACAGTGAATTATTAGCCTCTCTCTAGCCTGAGTAAGAAACTTCCTGGAAGGACTTAAGAGGACCCAGCACCTATCCAAATTGCTTTTTAGATAGACCTCAGAAATCCACCCCAACTGGGACACCTGGGGGGCTCAGTCAATGGAGCATACTACTCTTGATCTTGGGGTTGTGGGTTTGAGCCCCACATTGGTGAAGTTACTTAAAAATAAAACCTAAAAAAAGAAAAAGAAAAAGAAATCCACCCCACATGACTTAGCAAGGAAATGCCTATTGACCACCCCGCTTCAGCTGCTGCCCAAAGCCACGTATGGGCTGCAGGGCATTATGGGAGAGGGCTGGGCTCCTGACTCAGGTGGGCCTCACACAGGTGTCTTGCACGGGCTCTGCATTGGCTGGCATGGAGGAAAGCAGGTTCAGAAAGACTAATAGTCAGAGGAATCGCCAGCCCTTCCTGAACCCAAAGCATTATCCAATCATCTGAGGTTTCCGAAGATCAGCTTCCATGTTGTCTCTCTCTCTCTCCTTAAATGAGGGGCCGTTCTGCAGGGTGGCTGGGCTTGGGGCCACTATGAGTGAGGAATAGGGATATCTTTTTTTTCCCGGCCTTCGCAATTCTTTGTTTTATTTATTTTTTTAATTCAATTTAATTAACATATAGTGTATTATTAGTTTCAGAGGTAGAATTTAGTGATTCACCAGTTGAATATAACACCCAGTGCTCATTCCATCAAGTGCCCTCCTTAATGCCCATCATCCAGTTACCCCATCCCCCCCACCCACCTCACCTCAGTTTGTTTCCTAGAGTTAAGAGTCTCTTATGGTTTGTCTCCCTCTCTGTCTTGTGAAGGCCCGAGAGTGGCTGCTTAAATATTGTCCAAATGGGGGGCGCCTGGCTGGCTCAGTCAGTAGAGCATATGACTCGATCATGGGGACATTAGTTTGAGCCCCACCTTGGGTGTAGAGATTACTTTAAAAAAAAAAAGAAAGACAAAAGAAAAATAATTTTTTTTAAAGATCTTATTTATTCATTTGAGAGAGAGAGCACGAGCAGGGGAGAGGGGCAGAGGGAGACAGAGAAGCAGACTCCCCACTGAGCAGGAAGCCTGACGCAGGGCTCGATGCAGGACCCTGATCCAACTCTTGGTTTCTGCTCAGGTCGTGATCTCAGGGTTGTGAGACAGCCCCACATTGGGTTCCATGCTCAGCACAGAATCTGCTCGGGACCCTCTCTCCCTCTCCCTCTGCCCCTACCCCCGGCACTTGCTCTCTCTCTCTCTTTCTCTCAAATAATGAAATAAATATTTAAAAAAAACAAAAACTGTTGTCCAAGTGGACTTGCACCTAGCAGAGCAGTTCTCCATGATCTCTCTTTTCGCCCAAAGATAAAATTATATCACTCACTGTATAACACTGCTTGTTCTAAATACCAGCCCTGAGCTACTCACACCCAGAACACGACCCACTCAGCGATACAGATAACTCTGTGAACATGCTCTTTGCGAAAAATTCAAATGATACAAAGTTATGTAAAAAAGCGTAAGCCTCCTGTAATCACATCCCAAAGAAAACCACTACTTTTTTTCCTTTTTTTTTAAGATTTTATTTATTTGAGAGAGAGAGAGAGCACACAAGCAGGGAGAGGGGCAGAGGGAGAGGGAGAAGCAGACTGCCTGCTAAGCCAGGAGCCCGATGAGGATCTTGATCCCAGGACCCTGAAGGCAGACGCTTAACCGACCGAGCCACCCAGGCGCCCTATGAAAACCACTATTAACAGTTTAATTAATAGACCTTTGCTTTGTTTAAAACAGAATAATGAAATTCAGTTAGGGAGGAAAAGTCTAGGTACACGATGAAATTTTTAGATAGTGCCAAAGGGCTTAGTCTAAAAGTCCACTTCCTACCCCTTGAACTCCTAGTCATTCAGTTTACCAGCTGTGTATGTGTGTGTTTCCTTCTAGGTAATCTACATATAGATAAGCATATATGTGTGTAAGTGTCTGCATATGGAAGTGTATGTGTGTGCCCATGTTTTTTTCCACAAGTGATCTCTTTTTTAAGAAATATATTTTATTTTTTAATTTTAAGTAGGCTCCACACTCAACATGGGGCTTGGACTCACAACCCTGAGGTCAAGAGTTGCAAGCTCTACCGACTGAGCCAGCCAGGTGCCCGGTAAGTGATCTCTCATATACACAATACAGAGCTTCTTGCTCTTTCCCCACCATATAAGTACTTGTAAATCCATCTTTCCTTTTTTTTTTCATCTTATTCCTTTTAACAGATGTGCAATTTTGCATTTGATTTATTTTACCAAGTCCCTTATGGAACAGTCACATGGTAGACATGTACATTGTTTTCAGTGTTTTGTAGTCACAAATAATACTGCAAAGATTATCTTTGTATGTATGAGGTATATATATATATATATATATATATATATATATGGTCTTTGTATACATATGCAAGGACATCTATCTACTCAATTCCCAGAAGAATTACTGAGTCAAAGAGTATGTAAAACATATACTGATTAAATGTTGATAAACATTATCAAATGACCCCCAAAGAGGCTATCAATCAGCACTCCTACCAACAGTGCTGCTTGTTTTTCCCACACCCTCACAAACACCTTTATCTTCTAGTCTTTTAAAATGCATATCTATCTTTTTTAACCTATCTGGGGGAACACGGTCTATTTTTAAATTCTCTTCCTCTCTGACCCAACCCATTCCAATATCACCAAAAGTTCTTAACAACCCAGGAGAAGTCATCTGCAACTTTGTTAGCATATCCTTGGATGGAATCCACTTCAAAGTTGAATCCTCAAATATCCCCGTCTAACCCTGCAACTTTGATCTTTGTCCCTAGGCAGGGCAGAGGCCTGAGGAACCGGGTCCTCTTACTCCTGGGGAGTCCTCAGAAATGCAAATTGTCCACTGTTCTGCTACTGCCCACCCGTCACCTCTCCGGTCCCCCAGCACAGTGCTTTGGATGAGCGGCTTTTACTGGAAGAGGGTTTGTAAGTTGGAGTCAGAAAGAGGGAAGATTTTAGGGAGCTCAGAAGAAAAGCAGAGGACAAAAGACCAGCTGGTTCTTAGTGAGCATTCTGAAGGGAGTCTGAGAGCTAGACAAGAGACTAATGCACTTAGGATCGCTGAGGTTTTATAAGTTTGGTTAGCTTTTACATATGTGTTCTTGCTGTTCTCTTCCTGTTTCACAGTAAAACCTACAGCAAAAGGGGCTGCTTATCTTATGAGGTCAGCAAGGAAGGGGAAGATTACGGGGGGGAAAATATATCCTTTTTTGCAGTCGGTCTTGGGGGACAGAGAATCTGAGGGTAGTGGTAACACCACAAAGATACCTGGAAAATGGGCTCCAAGAGAGGTGTCTTAAGCCACAGGAAAGCTCTGGAGCTCAATTATAGCCCCAGTGGCCCCCATTTATTGAGCACATACTATGTGCCAGGCACTGTGCCAAGTGCACTACACGCATTATCTCGTTTCATCCTTTCAACAGTTCTGCGAAGAACAGGTGCTATTCTTCATTACACTCATTACACCGCTGAGGAAACAGAACGGAGGTAAGGAACTTGCCCAAGATCACATAGCCAGAAAGAAGTGGCAGAATTGGGACCAAAACCCAGACCTATTTGATCCCAGAGGCCAAGTTCATCCCTCCAGGGCAAGATAATATAGAAGCTTCAACACCTCTGCATGTACTCTCCATGTAGCGGGGGTGCTCATCCCTGGTGGAAACAGCTGAGCCCTAAGATAACGAAACTCTCCCAGTCTTATCCTCCTCAATTATCCCAGATGAGTTTGTGTATTTTCAGGTGCTGTTTGTCATCTTTCAAGATTCAGGCATCACATCCCCTGAGTTCTCAGTCTCCTTTCCTGATCTCTCCTTCCCAAACACCCTGTAGGCACCCCTGGTATGGCACTTCTTGTAATGTCAGGTCTCCACCACAAGACTGGGTGCTCCCTGAGACTGTGCCCCCATCTCTCATCTTGGGATGCACTGTGCCTAGCACAGGGCCTGACACATGAGCCATGCCCCTCCCCACCCCAGTGCTCAGTGAATAAATGTTGCATTAGGGCCAGGCAAGCTGAGCCACCATTACTGCAAATTCCCTTTCCCACTCCCAGTTGGTAGGAGAGAGTGAAATGTTATTTACAAAAACACCAAGCCAAACAAGACCCTCCCTTCCCTGATATGCTGAAGCTGTGCTGAGAACAGCCAGGGGTCACCAAATGGCAGCCAGATGGTAACTGATGGCTGCTCCCTAACTCCAGGGGCCTGGGGCAAAAGGCTTGGCCGCCCACCTGCTCCCAGGGACCTGTGAACATCCACTTTGTAGGCAGAAACCCAGACGGTTCTTCGCTCCTCCTGATCCCATCCTGCATCCAGTCCTGGGAGCTGAGCCGCTGCTGGCTCCCTCTAGTCTGAGGGACTCCCAAAGCCGGCTGGAGCAGCTCTCTGGCCCAGCCTCAACCCACTATAGATGTTGCCTGCCTCCCCTAACTTCTTCTGTAACAGGGAGGTGTTAGCTCAGCAGCACCAGCCCAGTGTAGCTGGGGTGCTCATCCCTGGTGGAAACAGCTGAGCCCTAAGATAACGAAACTCTCTCGAATGGCGCAGGGGAGAGCTGGGGAAAGAAGAGGAGTTCCCTTGCCCGCGGAAGAACTCTGAGGCCACAAGGAGCTGGAGGAAGAAGGAAGGGATTTTCTGCAGTGTTCCGAAACAAAGAGAACCGATGGGGCTTTGGGGAGAGCTCCGTTTCCCTCCACTTCATTCAGCACCGTTTCCCTCCTCCCACAGATCCAGGAGGCAACAGGCCCCCAACTGGTTATCAGGTCCTCGAGCATGAGGGCCTTTGTCTCCTCCTCAGACATCTAGCTGCCCGGGCAAGGGGCCTACAAATCCTCCCTGACCCTCCCAGCTCTTTGTTATCTCGGAGGGAAGATTACATTTCTGTGTGGGGAGGCAAGGTGCCAGGAGTCCTCCAGCAGGACAGGGGCAGGCAGAGCTGCCGGCTGACCCCTGTTGCCTGGAGCCCCGCTCGGGGCTGCCCTGGGGACGCTCTCCCTTCAGTGGCCTGGGGTCTGTCCCGATGTGGAGGGTCTGCATTTCGGGGGGGGGCGGTGCAGGGAGAGCAGCACGGAAGGGGAGTTGGACTGGAAGGATGAAAGCAGCCAGCTCTCAATTTTTCTGGAGCCATGTCCATGGTCTGGATGGCCCATTCGTTTTCTGGGTTTCTCGCCTTCTCCATTCTGCTTTCTTTGGCTGTTTCCTTGAGAACTGGAGGAAGGAGAACTATCAAGTTGGCCGCTTGCTTTCATTTTGGTTTCTTGCTAAACCTATAGAGAAATTTGGTCAGCAGCAGACAGGCATTTAGATCATTCTGTTTCAATCAAGGACATATCCTTCAGTCTCCTCTTTTGGGTTCAAGATACTCCTAAAATGCTCCCAAATCCAAAGAATAAAAGCGCTGGATTGAAAAACCCCTGTTTAGAAGACTCAGAGAGAGGAAGGGGGATATATTCCCTTTCAGTAATAGAGTGGGGAAAATAGTCGTTGGATGTTAACATAAACACTGGATTCTCCATGGCTTGACTTCCCAGTTCTGTTCCCTCCAATTGCATTTCTCCTTTGGTAACCCGGGTTTGCTACTCTCATCAAACCCACCACCAACAAATATATACGAAACACCTCCTGAGCAGCGTCCTGAGCTAGTCACAGAGATGGGGTCCTTGCCCTGGTATAGTCTGGAAACTAATTAGAGAGAAAGAGTTAAAAAAAAAAAAAAAAAAAAGATGACTAACAAAGTTAAGTATCAGATCAATGGGATAGACCAGAAGGTTGGAAGAGTTCCAGCGACTGTCAGGGCTGGGAGTGGCAGGGAAGGCCTCTTTAAGGGAGAAGTGCATGAGTTTGGCCTTCTTATATGTCTGGAATGAAATGAGGAAGGCGTGGAGTGCCTGGGTGGCTCAGTTGGTTAAGCATCAGACTCTTGATCTCAGCTCAGGTCTTAAACTCAGGGTCGTGAATTCAAGCCCCCTATTTGGGCTCCACACTGGACATAAAACCTACTTAGAAAAAATGAAGAAGGCCCAATGGGGAAGCAGCTTATATGGGAGGATAAACATATCCTGATCAGGAGCTATAAGGTTTAAAGATGAGGGGGTTAGGCTTGTAGGGGGAATAACCCTATAACCATGGCTGAAGTTCATATATTCTGCAAATATGTGACTTCCTGCTTTTTATTTAGTTTTTAATTTACTCAACCATTCAACAAACATTTATTGAGTATTTATTCTGCTCAGTCAATAAACAGCTATTGAGCTCCTACTATGTGAATGACACTGTGGTGGTCACTATTCTTTCACTTGCTGGTCAAATAGAGAAATAACTTAGACCATAACCTTAAATTTGAGAGGGGAGGCTAATCTCATTCAGTATTCCAGCTTCCACAAGCTTGAGGGGTTTGTGGGGTGGCGATGAGGTATAGGCCCTACCTTCACTTACATAGTGACTTTTTACAAAAGATTTTATTTGCTTATTTGAGAAAGAGAGAGCACAAGGCGGGGTGGGGGGCAGAGGGAGAGAATCCCAGACTCCCCACTGACCACAGAGCCTGACCTGGGGCTCGATCTCAGAACCCTGAGATTGACCGTGAGCCGGAAGTCAGATACTTAACCAACTAAGCCACCCAGAGGCCCCTCCATAGTGACTTCTATTTGTGTAATACTTTAGTGCACTGACATCCATTATTTTATTGACAATCCTTTGAGGGAGTCTCAACTGGGGGGGGGCGGGGATAGGTTAAAAAAAAAAATCTTGATTTTTTTCAGATGTATGACTTGTCCAAAATCAAACAGTTCATAAGTAAGGGACCAGAATGGAGGTATCTTTCATACCCTACCAATGGTGCCAACCTGGCACCCTGGGAGCCTCAGAAAAAATAGACTCTTGGTCCTGGCACAGCCTGATACCTTAGGTCTGCGCAGGTCCAAGAATTTGTATTTTTTACAAGTTCCCCAGAGGACTCATGTGCATTTGGATTAGGGAACCACTAGAGTATAGTGGCGGGATCCAGAGGAAAGGGCATTTTAGCCACTTTTCCTCAGGTTTCACCGAACCTTTTCCTCGGGTACTCTCGGGTGGGTTCTGATTAATTTCCAAACCAACAACACGCCCAACTCCCACCACTCACTCTTTTGCTTCCTAAAATTCACTGCAGGTTGAAGACTTCTGGAGGCCCAGAATGGTGCTGCCGAATTCACAGGGCCCGCTTCCCATAGACCACAAAACCTAAACTCTGCGGCTGGGGAACCGTGAGATGCAAGGGAAGGATCTGAAGAGGGGGTAGACCGTCTCATGAATAAAAACAGCTTGTATTCATTGAGTGTTAACTATGTGGCAGGCCCTCCCTTCATCCTCATCTCTATATGAAAAGCACTATTATCCTCTTGAAAACAGACTTAGAGCGAGAAGAATCATTTCTCCGAGGCACACAGTCAGTGCGACTCCAAGGCCGGTGCTAGCACGTACAAACTCGGGACGACAGCGTCTCCCTACCTCACCCTCCAAACCGCTCATGTGTCCACCGCCTGAAATTCGGGCGCCCTCCTGGCGGGGCTCAGATGCGGGGGCACGCGCGCCCAGGGAGACCAGACTGCAGGAAAGCAGTGGCAGAGCGCCGCACCGCTCAGCCCGCTCCCCCTTCTCGGGGGCCGTGGCCGGGAACTACAAGGCCCAGCAGGCAGCAGCAGGGGGAGGAGGAGGGGGTGGGACTAGCGCGGGTGCGAGTGAGAGAGCGAGCCCTTGCGCCTCGCCGGCGCACAGCGCTCGGAGCGCTCCTGCGGCCACTGGTGCGGCGGCCGGGGCAGCGGGCGGCGGCGAGCCGGAGCCCGAACTCTGGTCCAGCCGCAGCGCGCGGAGGAGCCCGGGCTGTGCCCGCAGCTGGGCGGCAACGTCCCGACTGGACCGAGACTCCGCTTAGCGCATTGCGGCGACCTCGCCTTCCCCGGCCGCGAGCGCGCGCCGCAGCTGGAAAAGCCGCGGAGACCGAGGACTTTTCGCCGGTCCGAGGAGCGCCCCGCGGGCGCACCGTCCTAGTGCTGCAGTCGGGCACGCCGTGGCGCCGGGGTCCCCGCAGGGCGATGGAGCCCGGTCTGCGAGAAGCGTGAGGCGCCGCCGCCCGGTTCCGGAGAGGGGGGCCACAGGGTCTGGAGACCCCGGGCGGCGGACGGGAGCCCTCCCCCCCCCGCCCCGCCTCCGGGGCACCAGCTTCGGCTCCATTGTTCCCGCCCGGGCTGGAGGCGCTGAGCACCGAGCGCCACCGGGAGTCGAGCGCCGGCCGCGGGGCTCTCGCGGCCCCGCCAGGACCCCAGCGGAGCCCGGGGGCGGCGGGCCGGACCTGGGGACGCGGGCGCCCGCCCGCCCGCACACGCCACGGCGGACTCTCCAGAGGCGGAACCGCAGCGCCGAGTGAGGTAAGAGCCGCGGCGCCCGCAGATCCGGGGCGGGCTTGGCGTCCCGAGCGGCCCCCGGCGCCGGAGCCTCCCGGCTGCGTGCTTCCCCCGCCGCAGCCCAGTCGGGTCCGGCGCCTCCTTCCACTCGTTACCCGCCCCCCTCCACCTCCCGATTCCCTCCCCAGCGCTTTGCGCCCCCCTTTTGTCTCCCCTCCCAGCTCCCCGCTCGCGTCGCCTTCTGCGCCCCCTCCCCGCGCTCGTCCCGCCGCTCCTCCTGCCGCCCAACTTTTCCGCCAACTCGCGCCGGGGAGCTGGCGAGGCGGCGGCTCCGCGGTGAGTCCTGGGAGGGACAGGGCCGGGGCGAAGGCGGCGGCGGCCCTCGGTTTCCTCGGACTGGGGAGGGAGGGGGGAGTGGGCAGCGAGATGGGGTTGTGTGTGTGTGTGTGTGTGTGTGTGTTGCATTCCAGTCCATCTCTTTTTAGTCCGCTAGTGGGGACTCACCCCAATTCAGCAGGTAGCTTTGAGAACCCGGGGTATTTCTAAGTCCTTTTCCCCCTCCGGGAAAGTCTGGGGTCGAGGTTGGGGTGGGTGGATAGGGGCATGAAGAGGGAAGGCAGTGAAGGGGTAGGTTAGCTTCTCCTGGAATAGGTTTTAAGGAGGTGTCGTCACCAAATGGCCGAATCTGCTATACAGGAGAGCGAGAAAGGAATTCCCTTTTCCTGAGGGGGTTATCTTCTACTTAGTCGATCTCCGAAAGGGTCGGAAGTTTGTGGAAGGGAGGGCGCCCAGCGGGTGATGTTAAGCCCCATTATGGGGTCGGAGGGAGGGGAACGTTCAGTTCCAATCTGGTTCTAGGAGGTGGGGGAAGGGATGAGGGTTTTGCCCGGTGCGGTTCACTCGGCAGCGCTGCATGTTGCTTCTCTGGCTCAGACCCTCTGCCCACCCCGCTCCCGCCTCCCGTTATGTTTGGGGTTGGGAACAGAGGAACCCTCGTTTGCAGAGGAATTTATTGACATTGTGGATGGAGTTCATTTAACACACATCCTATGAAGGCAGCCAGACACCTTCGGGCGGGGGTGGAGGGGGTGGCGGTGGTGAGGCTTGCTTCTCCTTTCGGGGCCCAGAAACTGTTGGCCCACCAAAAAAATTACTGCGGTGTCTTTCTCCCCCAACACTTTTTTCCCCCATTTTCCAGATGTAGCAGCCGCATCTGGTTCCGTTTCACCCCACACCGCAGCCACATTAACATCCCTTTCCCTCCCTTCCCCCTCACCCAAATTAAAACTGGGATTGTTCAACTTGTCCTTCCCACCTCCCTCTTTCACATTTTCCGAGACTTGGAGATGAGGCGTTGGGATTTGGGGAGAAAAGAAAGTTACCCTGGATCGCAAGTTATTTAGGATCTGATGGGGGCGGTGCTTTCTAGATTGTGCCGGAAAAAGGCATGGTAGGAGATGGGGCCACGGTTTTAGGGGGGTGGCGCTTGCGAACGGGTCATCTGCTGGAGGTGACCTCTTTGGCCATGGGTTTGACCCAGAACTGGCCCTGACGGAAGTTTCTGGAACGAAAGCATTGCCTTTTCCGTCCCTTCAGTGGTAGCTGGACCAGCCCGAGCGTCTGACCCTGCCCGGAGCCCGCCGTCGGGTCTCTGGCCGCCCGGTGGTGGCGTCACGCGTCCCTTTTCCACCCTCCCTGGAGCGAGCCCGGGGCGCAGCTGCGGGGGGCATGTGAGGGGGGCGGATGCTGTTGCTGCCAGGGGCTCTCCCTGTGCGTGTTAAAGGATTTACGTGGGCTGCAGCCCCTGGAAACTAAAGTGGGACATTTTGCTACTTAACGGCTATAGGTTTGAAAGCGAGCGTTGGATTGTTGAGGGGTTTTGTGGGTTTTGTGTGTGTGTGTGGGTTTGTTTTTTTTTTTTGTAATATCCTTTGAGGTAGGCAAGCACCCTATGGTCCAAAGTTGCAGGAGGGTGGGGAGAGTTGGTCGCCCTCACCCTCTCTTTTCCGTCTCTTTCAAATTGAAAACACTTCTCTGGTTTCCTCCTTTGGGCGGTAGTTTTGGAGGCTGTAATGAAATCGCACTTTCTCTAGACATGGTAATTAAGGTGACTGTTTCCTCCGCAGATGTGCCCTGCCCTTTGCACCTCCGGACCAGCGCTTTTTTTGGAGTCCTGTCTAAACTGTAGAACCTTAGCCTTGAGACTGTTTAGCAGAAAGTGGCCATTTTCCCTGTTGGCCCAGGCTCCCGGTTTCCTCTCTGAGGCTTTAAAAGCTGAGTAGCAGGGCCCCGTGGGACGTGTCTCGGTCTAGCTAATTACCCCCAAGCCTGGGTCATCTCCCTTCCTTTCAGGGACCAAGAGAGAGCCATTGCCCACTGTCTGTCCTGACAGCCTGCCTCTCTAATGACTTGTTTACATATTTCCCTCCAGTTGGTTGGGAGAGGCTCCAGGGCTGCCGCTGACCCCTAGAGGAGCACAGGGTGTTTGGGGATGGGGAGGTTGCTGGGGCCTGGCTCCAGCTGGGATGGTTATGTACTGCATCAGTGACGAGCTCCTTGAAATATCTGTTGCATTCAGTCTTAGTCATCACCAAGTGTCAGCTTTTTAATGAGGGCCATCCGGGTGGAGAGCCACTTGGACATGTGTGCTTTCACTGCCTGCTTTTACTGTGCCTGTCCAAAGGCCCATTTTGTAGGCATTTTCACGAGTGGGATTTGGGCCAGAGTGGGCACCACTAATTTTGGTTCCAAAGTAGACAGCCTTGGGTGCTTCTTTTCCTTTGGCCTCTGGCCATAAAGGATGTTAGGAAGTTCCAAAAGAATAGCAAGTGAAGCAAAAGCACAGGAAGAAATGGAGTTAGGAGCGTGGCAGATGCTATTATTGTCCCACCTGTCTTGAGGGAGATTAGAGTCCATCCAGGCATCCCTACGCCTGAGCTGGCTTTAGCCCTGTTGGACTCCAGAGGGCAGGTAGAGCGCGTTGAACATGGAGTAGGCAGACTCCAGCCATGGTGACCCAAGGAAAATCCATGGGTTTTTGCTTTTAGTTGTATGCTTTGTGTTTGGGGTGTTGTCCTGAAAAGGGGCTCCTAAAATAGGAGATTTGCTCCTGTGGGCTTGGGCTGTTAGCAGCCAGCTTCTCCAAACACGCTCTTCTTTGCCTCCATTTTTTAAATCTTTTCATCAAAATGGCTGTTAGGTAGAGCTTCCTGGGAAAGTTTGAGCCTGTTGCTGCTGGAGGCAAAGGAGGTAGAATTGATTCCAATGTCTTGTTCTGAAAAAGCCTCATCCCTTGAGATGAGTTTAATTTCCTCTTGGGAAATTTGTCTTGCATTTGCTTTCTAAGAGCTTTGTCCAAGGTCTGAACGCACCAGGGACTCCTGGGAGTCCAGATGTGGAGCTTTAGAGAAGACTCTGGTGTTTCCAGAGAGGATTAAGTACCAGACTTGGGCTAGGATATTTGCTTTCCCCCTCCTAAGGTTGCATCGACCTGAAGCAGAGATTCTCTCCTCACCACCACTCCTCCTTGCAATTAAAGAAGATATATTTGGTCCTCCCCACCCCCCAAGTAAATAGTTGTCATCTGGGTGAACAACTCCACGAAAAGGGTGGTAGCCTACCAGTCCATTTTGTCTTCAAGAGCAACGTTTCCCAGAGTATGGTGGAGCAGTTGGTGTTTCACTTATTTATTATTTTTTGGTACACCTCACTCCCGAGGACATTTGGATACCTTTTTTCTTTTTTTTTTTTTAACAAAGATTTAAAATTTAAAAATTAATGGGGCGCCTGGGTGGCTCAGTCGTTAAGCGTCTGCCTTCGGCTCAGGTCATGATCCCAGGGTCCTGGGATCGAGCCCCGCATCGGGCTCCCTGCTCCGCAGGAAGCCTGCTTCTCCCTCTCCCATTCCCCCTGCTTGTATTCCCTCTCTCGCTGTGTCTCTCTCTGTCAAATAAATAAATAAAATCTTTTAAAAAAAATAAAATAAAATAAAATTTAAAAATTAGTAAGTCTTATTCCTGTCCAAAGAAATGAATGTTTTGGTGTTGACTTCCTCAATTCTGAAGAATCAAAATGTTTAGAAGATGTCTCATTTGCAAGAGTATCTGTATCAGTTTCTTTTGAATCAGCCTTTCTTTCATTCACTTATTCATCCAGTTAACAAATGGGTCAGCATCTGCTGTGTACATTGTGGGTGCTAAGTGTATTGGCGGAAGTTAGTCAGGCACAGACCCTGCTTCTTAAGGAGCTTGCGATCCCATGGTGCTTAGGAAACACAGAGGAATGAGAGCCTCGGGGAGAAAGCCCAAAGACTTGTGGAAGAGGGAGCTTTTTAAAATTAAATTAAATTTGTTTGTTTGTTTATTTATTTATTTGGGGTGGGACTCGGAGAATAAGAAAGCTTGGCCCATTAAGGATGGAGGAAGGACAAAGAAGAGGGCAGAACATGGAGATTGCCTAAGGTCATGCTGTCCCATAGAAATAGAACATGAGCCACATGTAATCTTAGATTTTCTAGTAGCCACTTTTTGAAATTAAGTAAAAAAGCAGGTGGAATTCACTTTTATTAATTGGTTGAGATTTTAATGATCTATTTGATTTAGCCCCATACATCTAAAATGCTGTCATTTGAACATGTAACCAATATAAAAAAATATTGATGAGCTACTTTACCTTCTTTTTTTCACACCCAAGTTTTCGAAGTCTGATGTGTATGTCCCATGTCTAGCACATCCTGATTCACATTAGCCACATTCCAAGAACTCAGTAGCCACAAGTGGCTAGTGGCCACTGTCTGGGACCCCTAGGTCTAGAGTACAGGGTTTGAAGATGGGTAGTGAGAAATATCTTTGTAAAGGTAGGAAGTTCGAGTCCTCCTGCCACCAGTTACCAAAGCCTCCTGAGAGTGTTGTCAAGGAGTGACTCAGAGCACAATGTTTATAATTCTTTCATGGATTAGTACTCAGAGAGGAGAGGGCAGGCACTTTCACCCATGCTGCCCATTTGATCCTCTTAACCACCTGTGATGGAGGCTCAGCAGCCATCCTCCTCTGACAAGTGGGAAAGCAGAGAGGTTGTGTTCCCCCCCGCCAGTGCCCCGTGAGGACCTCTGTGCCCAGGTGGAGTGGGGCTTCAAGTCCCTGGAGACCTGCTGGGTATGGGAGAGGCTCAGCGTGGAGCCAGCTGCAGGGTCCCTGAGGAAGCTCCCTAGGACACCTGCAAGGCTACAGGTCACATCTGTCCAGTAGTGAAGGAAGGAGACTGTCCCTCCGGGATTTTAAGAATTCATTAATTAGTAGGAGGAGGAGAAGGTGTGGTGAAGGAGAAGGTGGCAGTTCCAAGGGTCCCAGACAGTATGTGGATTGGTGGTTTGGGTCACTGTTTTCTGTCGGTTTGTGGGGTGGGGCCCTGTCTGCCCACTGACCTCATTCCCGGAGCTGGTGCTAGGAGGCTGGGTTTTCTTGACATCCTTTGTTTTACAAATGTGAGCCTTGAGGCCCAGAGGGAAGGAGAGAAAGAGACTTCTGCACCTTTCGGAGGGTGATGAGCTGGAGAGAAGCAGCCAGATTAGTTTGAAGTACCCTGCTAGCAGAGCCGAGAGAGCACATTCTGCAACCAGCCCACAGCTGTGGGCAAGTGGGAAGGCTTTTCGGGGGACAGAGTGGCTGAGTGGTGGTGGAGGTGCCTGTCTGTTACATTGAAAGCCAGCCTAATCGCCTCGGGATGATACCACCTTTTCCCACTGGATACGGAAGATTCATTCATTACCCTGGCAGTTTCTCTGGGACTTGGGTTCTTTAGCTAGGTGTACCTTTCTGGGTGACAGGCCTGCATCTTTGGTTTGGGGTATTTTGGGGACATAGTGAGATGTGGAATGTGGTTTAGAGATGTCCTCTAGCAAGCATCGCGTCTGTCCCGGGCCACGGATCGTGCCCCTTCCTGTGTCCTAGCTGGCACATCTGTGATCTGCTTCCAAGAGTCTACTCCCAACCAGAGGAGTTGAGGCACTCCCATCTCTGGAGTTACCTTGGATCTGTCCGTGTCTACTTGGTTTCTTTATGGCACAGGGATGTTCTTTGGAGAAAACGAGCTTGCACCAGATAGAGCCGGATTCCAGCACCTCGATTTGCTTCCTTGCGCCCTGTCCTTTTGCCTCAAAACGGGTGATGAGAGTCCTGGTGCTTTTGCCTACCGGCTACATGGCCTTGAGCAAAGTACTTGACTGCTTGCAGGCTTGGTTTCTCCACTGCTTAAAGGGGAATTAATAATTCCTACCCCCACAAGGTTATAGCGAGGAAGAAATGAAGATTTATAGGTATAAATTTTACCTAGTACCTGCTTGACACGTAGCAGGTATTCAGTAAATATTCTGTCTCTTCAAATCCCTTCCCTAAATTTAGAAAATTGACAGAGAAATGTTTATTTCTCCTGTGATTTGAAATCATTAAAAATGGTAGTAAAGCCTTGGGAGGGAGCTAGCGGGGGCACATGCATACTCCCGCTGGCAAGCACATGTGAACGAAGCCAAGAATCTGGGGGGTTTTTGCCAAACGGGACTGACTCACTCATGGGGACTGACTCACGAGGGGCCCTGTCTGGCTCCGGGGAGGCAGGGCTGAAGGACCACATTAGGGCATGTTCCGGGGAAATGGATTCTCTAAATAACTTGGATGGTTCCCTGGAGCCTTTCGGACAAAAGCCACCTGGAAGATGGAGATGTCACCCCTACCTAGCCCAAACAGGGCCCCAAAAGTCTTATCATTTGGTCAGTGCTTAGCAGCAACAATCCTGTTCCTTAAGACCCTCGGGGGTTATTTTAAATGTTATTACCACACCAGACCTCAGAAGGGTAAAGGGCTGCAGTCCGTGCTTTTTTGAGTGGGCCCTGGCAAGGACCTTTGATTCTTCAGTATGACCTTTTTGGCTCTACTTCTGGATTCATTTCCGCTGGACATGAGCTGTCACCTTTCAGTGTTGGGGAGGAGGGCTGCATCCACGTCATGGTTCTGTACTCTGAGGCCCTTTATAAGTTGGGGAGAGTTGTGTTCTAGCCGCACGGGAAGTTGATAGGACCAGAGATCCCTGTGATGCATGTAGTTTTAGAGACCAAAAGAAAGAACCCAAGAGACCACTTATTTCAGCTCCCTGGCTGCATAGGTCCGAAGAGGGTCAGCAGGGTGCTTGGCTCCTGTTTCCTAGTCCTTGATTTGTTCCAGAATTCTTCACCTTCTTTACCCCTCACCAAAGGGCTGGTCTGCCCTAGAGGAAGTGCAGTCTGTCCTGGGAGAGTCACCAGCCCACTCAGGCCTCCTGCAGCCACCCCCCCCCCATGCTCTGGAGCCCTGGCCCACAAAGTGGCAGAACTCTTTGGGACTTTCATGAGCCTCTTCACTTTCCCAGCACACACGATCTCGGGGCTTATGCCTTGGAGGACTTCGTGACAATTTTCCCAACAAGGCTTGCGTGTAGCCCACGCTCAGGAAGTAGTTGTAGAGCTGAATTGAAGCACTGTTTGGGCTAATGAAGGCCTGTAACCCCGAATTCAATTTGGGGACAGGACCACAGTTCTCTCCTTTGTGCCTTAAGAAGCAAGTTACTGCTTTCAGCACCCTTCTGGACAGGGTGACTATGTGCCATGCTTTCACTTCTTTTCCTCCTTGCCTCCCCACCACCCATGCAGACCTTCCTAACTGTTTGGTTGTTTCTTTTCCCTAGAGTCAGCTTGAAAAGGAAGATCAAGCTCAAAACGGAGTCTCCATGGAGGTGTGGAGCCTGGTCACCGACCTCTAACAGCAGAACTGGGATGTGGAGCTGGAAGTGTCTCCTCTTCTGGGCTGTGCTGGTCACAGCCGCGCTCTGCACTGCTAGGCCGGCCCCGACCTTGCCTGAACAAGGTAAGCTGTGGGCTGCGGGGCCAGTCTGGCCTCCTGGGCCTCAGAAACATAGCACACTAGGACAGAAGTCATGTGTTGACTGAGAGGCTTCCACAATACCTGGTCTGGTTTGGGCCTGGCTATAAACACACCCAACTCCAGCAGAGGTTGGGGTCACAAAGGCTGGTGACATCCATCTGTCAGAGATGACATGCTTAGGGTGGGTTTATGCTTTTCTCTTCCTGAAAAAGAACTTCTGATTGGGACCCAAGAGCTGGCTCCCTAAACTAGATGATGTATAAAATGGGGCACAAGTGACCTATGAATTTGTTTGTTTAGAACCTGGATCAGAGGATGTTGAAAGATGTGGGAGCTTGATAAAGACGTCTGGCTTCTTGAAAATTGTTCCAGAGACCCATCTTCTGTGAGGGCTGACAGTCATGGCCAAGGGCGTGCCATTTTTCCTTCCTTGACCATGTCCGAGCATGTCTGTTTGGAGGCCTGCTGAGCAGTTTGCTTTGGAGCTGCACCACTGGAGGGATTTCAGGTAGATGGAGAGTGGAGAGCCAGGGAGCATTATGGTGCATGGGCGCTGGTGGAGATCTATGGCTTGTTGGAAATTCAGAGATTATTAGTAATGGGAAGGACTTGCTCATGGGATTTACTGGAGTTGTGAAAATACTTCATGGAGATTACAGGTACAACACACTTTCAGGGGTCTGTGAGAACCCTCTGTGAGAACTCACTGCTGCCAAAGGGTCGTGTGGCTTGTGACCCAGCGGCTGATCACATCAATAGAGAAGGTTGGTGGGCAGTGGGTGAGAGACTCAGGTGAGCATGTGACGTAGTGGCTGAGCCTAAAGGGCCACCTGTCTCAGCTGTCAGGACCCGATTGAATGATAAATCATGAGTGAGCATATTTGTCCACTCGGATGGTGATAGAGAGGGCACATGAGACTTTCTGGAAGGTGCACTTGACTAGAGCAGGCAGATTAACGTTGCCTTCAGTAACGGAACTGAACGTCAGATCTGAGCTAGAACATGCCAGAGACCCAAAGTGGGAGAGAGCGTCTCTACCCACAGGGAGTTTATTGTCAGGGAGGCAGGTGCAGAGGTAACTAAGTACAAGGTAGACCGAGTTTAGACCACACAGTGGAGTCATAGCAACACAGTGGGAACGCAGAGGAAGAGGAGAGCAGAGAGCGGCTGGCATGGGTCTAGAGGGGGTAGGTGGGGGTTTGTTTGGAAGAGAGGAATGAAGGGCATTCCAGGCAGACTAGCATGAGTGAGGGTACTGAGGCCGCATGTATAAGGTGTATACAGAACGACTTGCCTGGTGAGCAGGTGGTGGTGGGAAGTAACACCTAGGGAAATTGGGCTGTTAGCATATGGAAGGCCTGGACACCCTGCTAAAGTAAACTATACTGGAATCTCAAAAAATTCTGAGCAGGTAGTGGTGTGATCGAGCTTGCAGAAAATCAGCCTGGCAGTTGAATTTGGATGGATGGGAGGAAGACATCTATGTTTGAATCCTGCTCTGCCATTTCATATCTGCATTACTTGCTTTGACACATTACCCCAGCACACTAAGCCTTAGTTTGCTCATCTTTAAAATGGGGACGATAATAAAGCCTGAAATGAGGTCATTCAGATAAAGCACCTACAGGTGAAGTTTTGGTAGTTAGGACGGCTGCTCCCACAGTTGCCAGACAGATGTTTGTTTTGAATGTCCAGCTAGCGGGAGGAACCAGGATGTGGGGCAGGAGATTGTAAAGGAAGGAAAACTAGCAGACACTATAGAAATAGAACCTATGGGTGTAGAATCAGATAGGTTGTTGTAGAATCAGAAATAGAATCAGTAGGTTGGCTGTCAACTCTGGGTGACTAGAGACAGAGACAGAATGACATCAGAGTAAAAGGAATGAGTTAGGGCAGGAGGTTTGTGGGGAGTAGAGATTTGGATCAGCCACAGTGTAGACCATAACAAGAGTCCAAAAAGCCAGGAGGGCTTGGATGAGGTTTGAGAATATGAATTTACAATGGGCCCTAAAGTACTTTTTTTTTTCTTTTAAACTTTCTCTAACAAGCTCTTTTGCACCTGAGACATGGAGGGTGGAGAGAGTGAATGGTGCGGGTCTCAGGCCTGGGCACCCGTACTCAGGAAGGAGATGGCCGAGCGTACAAGGCTAGGAATTTCAGGGTGGGGTGGGTGAGGTTCGTGGAAGCCATGGTAGTGGATCCAGACGGAGAAGGAAGGCCAGGCAGTGATGGAGGGTGGAACCGGGGGCCTGAAGGTCTTGACGTGGAGGAGGCATAGGCCAGGAGCGGCAGGGAGGGCACAGGGGAGGTTGAGGGGGCTATTGGGAGGCTCTGCAGCAGTGAAGACTGAAGTTAGACCACCATTTTTTTTTTTAATCAACTTAACTGAGGTATAATTTACGTTCTGGAAAAAACGTTGATTTTTAAGGATACGGTTCAGTGTGTTTTGATAAACGTAACGTCCGATGTCAGTACTATCCCAGTCCAGAGAGGGAACATTTTTGTCACCTGCACAACTTCCCTCTTGCCCTTTGCACTCAGTCAAGTATTGCACAGATCTACTTACGGTCACTATGGACCAGGTTTGCCTCTTCTAGAATTTCATATAATGGCATTACGTGGCAAATGTGTAGCCATTCACCTGTTGATGGCCATTTGGGTTAATGGTTTTGGTTTTTATTAATAAAACTCCTGTGAATATCTGTGTATAAGTCTTGTATGGGCCTAAGGTTTGCTCAGTTGCCTTGGTTTTGATTTTGGCACTTCTTCTTGCTGTTGACCCTTGGGAACGTTCCTCTGTATGGAACGTATATAAAATATAATGCTAATGAGCATCCGCTCCCAGGATCCTTGTGGCTATCAAATAAGAGTATATGCAACGCTCTTAGAACAGTGCCTGGCGCATGGTCTGTGAGCAGTAAATGGCAGTTGTGGGTACTCTGTCCTGAAGACACCACATGGGGAGGGCCTTGCCGTTCCCTGCATGGCATGGGATGCCTTAGGATGCAGATGTGGAAATCCACTGCACTCAGAGGACAAGTCCCCTGGTGCAGGGTGGCCCTTCACAGAGCTTATCCCTCCTGAGCTTTGTGATGGCAAAACCCATGCCCCACAGTCTTCAGAGAACTGCTGGGAAGTCACAAGGGAAAATCTGCCTCTGTGCTTTGTAAACCATAAGGTACCTCACAAATGTAAAGTATCACCGTATAGTCTTGGCCCTGCTGATTATTAAATAATAATGCTGCTATTGTCCTCAGAAAAGACTATAATCTGTGTATAAAGGGTTTGTCCAAAAGTTTAAACCCAAAACTCTGCTCCCATGGAGAGCTTTTCCCCTTTAGAAAGGCGTTGCTGTGAGAGAGAGAGAGAGAGAGAGAGAGAGAGTGAGTGTGTGTGTGTGTTGGGAGCCTTTTCCCCTTTAGAAAGGCCTTGCTGTAAGTGTGTGTGTGTGTGTGTGTGTGTGTGTTGGGGAGGGGTGTGTGTGTGTGTGTGTTGGGAGCCCCTCCCCCAGTCTGCAAATGCTCCTGAGGGAGTGGGGAGGGCCTGGAGTTTCTGGCTGTCCTTGGAAAGTTGATTTAATAAGGGTTCCAGGAAAACCAGCCTCCCTCTGTCCCGCCCTCTCCTTTCCTTTCTCTAGTTTGGGATCTTAAAGAGGCAAAGCTTGTTTCAGATCAAGTCTTGAGGAAGGGGAGGGAGTTGGATGGATGGATGGAACCTGGGTCGTGGGCCGAGGGGCAGAATGCCCCTTTAGAAAGATAAGCACCAACTTGAAAGACATTTTGAACTTGAGAAGGGTTGTGTCTGTGTCTTTTTCTCTCCTTTAGAATAAGACTGGGAAAAGCAAATGGCTGAATCCAAAACTGGTTGTGAGGCTGCTTCTTGCAATTGGGGGTGGGAGTCCCGGAACATGGGTTAAACACCCCAGACCCCTTGGTCAAGGGGGACAGTATGAGGCTTGCAGTCCCAAAATACTTGCCTGCATACTCAGAAACCTGCAACTAATAAGCGATTTAATGGGCTGGGGTTTTACAGCTCCTCCCACCTACCCAGATTTGAAGGAGTCTGGTGGCCGGTCGAAGGGGGAGAGGTTAGACTTAATGGAAAAGCCGCACGTTTCCATTTCTGGCTGCAAGCCCCCTTGGTGCTGATGCCGGGAGCCACAAAGCGAGGCTTTGTCCGTGTTCCACGGAAACCTGCGCGCACGGCGGGAGACGCTACAGGCAGTGCCAGAGACATGGCCCCGGCTTCAGGTGGTAGGGCCCTGGCCACCCCAGGCCGCCCCCCGAGGGTCCCACAGCGGTCTTGGGCCCCAAGGGGTATGCATTTCAGCCTGGGTGCACGGGGAGCCGCAAATAGGTAGCGGGGGGTCTCCCACTGCCAGCCTCAGATGGGCTGCAGCGATCAGTGTGGCCAGAGGACCCGCGGCTGGTGGCTGTCCTGGGAACACGTCCAGGGGCGCTCCTCTGCCCCATCTGCCCCCAACAGAATTTCTTCTTGTGAAAAGAAGCTGTTTACTTTGAATGCACACTGGATGGTCAAGAGGAGTTTCTTCACCCCCTGCCAGGAGGCAAGTGGAGTGACGTGGAGCCAAAGGTGTTGGGTGACCCACTTGTGGACAAGGGTGGAGGATTTTTTAGGTCAGTCGAAATCTGCAAGGTGCTTACTTACCAGGTTTCCCCAGAGGATCCGCTCGGCCCCGTGTCCTCTTCCCCAGAGGCTGGAGGCTAGAGTGCTTTTGACAGGGTGTGTTTGCCAGTGTTCCCGGAGCTGCGCTGAGCGGGGTGGGGGTAGGGAGGACCCAGGGCTCCGCCGGCTTGTGAGAGAATGTGAAGGAGGAGCGCTCACGTGTCTGCTGGACCACACTGGGCAAGTGCGGCAAAGCCACTCCAGGGCTGTGTTCTTGGCTCTGGCGTCTGCATTGCTACACTATTAGCTTCACTGATTTTCCACTCTGGCTTTGCCAGCCAGCTCCCCGAAGTCAGGGAGGAGGAATTTCTCAGGGAAGAACAAATGGCCCCAGAGCCCTTGCTGCGGGTGGGGGAGGGGAGGGAGCCCAGACAAAGAATCAGGCCGGGATTTTGTCACCTGGTTTCTGGCACTACCTGGAGGCTGGGGTGGGCAGGAACCGCAGGGAGAGTGCCAGGGATTCCTTTGGAGTCTGTGGCCCCAGCCTGGAGGTGGGTCAGCAGGGCTCGGCCAGGGTGCTTGCTTCTGGTCCGGCAAAAGCAGTGAGTGATGGCTTGTGTCTGGGGCGGTGATGGACGGCCTCGGGAGAAGTGAGTTCTGGGGAGTCATTATCCGCGAGGGCGAGGTCCGGGGTCAGAGAGCCTGACCAGCAGCTGCGCCCTGTTTTCACAGTGCCTTGTTCCTCCGGGGCCGCCGGGGGCTCCAGCTCACCCTGTGGACACCACCTTTGCCTCTTCCTTCCTTCCCCGAAGCCTGGAAATGAGACAACTGTGTCCCTGCTGACCGGGGAAAGTCCAGCTGGTCTGGCGCTCCCGGTCTCCCGAGTTTGGCTGCCCAGGCCTCCCTATTAATTCTGGAAAGATGGCTCATTTACAACTTACTGCAAACATTCTCTTCTTTCTGTCCACCCTGCTCCCCCCCCCTCAGGCCCCCACTGGTTCAGCTGCAAGTTAAGTGCTCTCTACCTGGGCTCTTGAGGGCCTGGAGTAAATCCCAGACTGTTTCCTCTCAGGAAAAGCCTTCTGGAGTCTGGGCTGCTCCTGAACTTGGAGGTTTGCTCTGACTTCCAGCTGGCAGCACCCAAGTAGGGGAGACCATTGCCCGATGCCCCCCGTGGTAGGTTTGTTCCTCTTCACAGTAGCTCCTATCCTCAGAGTTCCCCCTCCCAGTTCTCGCATCACTTGGACTCCCACCTTTCTTCCCCCTTGCCAAACGAGGTGCCCACCGCCTTCATTTAAAGACTGTGTTCCAGGGTACCTGGGTGGCTCAGTTGGTTAAGCGTCTGCCTTCGGCTCAGGTCGTGGTCCCAGGGTCCTGGGATCGAGCCCCACGTCGGGCTCCCTGCTCCGCGGGAAGCCTGCTTCTCCCTCTCCCACTCCCCCTGCTTGTATTCCCTCTCTCACTGTGTGTCTCTCTCTCTGTCAAATAAATAAATAAAATCTTTAAAAATAATAACAATAAAGACCATGTTCCTTGCACACTGGGCACTGTTGGGGTGAGGTGTCTGTCCAGTTAGTTCCAAGCCCTGAGAAGGACTGGCTCTGGCAGAGCTTGAAACGCAATGCTCCTTCCTTATCCCACATACCGTGGTGTGGCTCGAGCCTTCTGGGATGGGTTGTGCAGAAGGAGGTGAATGCCAGGGCAGCCGGCACCGCCATTTGAGTGAATGCGGCTGTGTTTCCCTGCCCTTGGATGTGTAGGCGCATGGAGCCTCAAGTGGGTGAGAGGGTCAAGGAGTTCCGTGAAGATGGGCCTCCGTGGTTACAAGCTTGGGTAGGGGGAGAGATTAAAATCCACCAACACTCAGATACTTAATCAACAAAGAAAGTTGAGTTTAGAGCTTATCCCTTCCTAAATTTTCTCTAGGATTGACCACTAGCCTAGTGGTCCTTTCAGGATACATTCACAGACTTCACAGATTGAACTCACTCTCTCCCTCTCCCCCTCCCTCACTTCCTTCGTTTTCCCCCCTTCTTTCTCTTTTCCATCCATCCATCCATCCATCCATCCATCCATCCATCTGGCCAAACAAGACTCTTCGTTTTTCCTTGTTTTATACAGTATATTCATTCATACATAACCCTTGTTTATCTGGGTCCCTTAGCAGGAAATGTTCGTCCCTATCTTTTACTCCTTCCACTTTTTGTAATTCCTACTCTTCGCTGAGGGTTTAGCTTGGGTTTAGCCTAAGGCATAGCTTGAGGGCCACCTACCCCACGAAGCCTTCCTGTGGCTCCAAATTAATCACTCTTTTTTTCGCCCCTTTCTGTTTAACTTTCAACCTGGTACTTGGCTTTACATTATATGGAATTTTTAACATATAGTTATTTCTTCCTCTAGAGCAAAGTTCTGTGCAATCAGAAAGAATGTTTTCATTGCTCTTTTAAAACATGGATATTCGGGGTGCCTGGGTGTCTCAGTCGGCTGAGTGTCTGCCTTCAGCTCAGGTCATAATCCTAGGATCCTGGAATTGAGCCCCACGTCAAGCTTCCTGCTCAGCGGGGAACCTGCTTCTCCTTCTCCTTCTGCCCTTCCCCCGCCTGTGTGCGCACGCGCTCTCTCTCTCTCTCAAATAAATAAAATCTTTTAAAAAAATAAAACATTGATATTTGATAGGTCATCGAGGTTCATCGTAGGAAATTTAGAAAATACAGACATGTGAAGAGAAAAAGAAAAACTTATATTCTCATTATCTAAAAATAATCACTCTTGGGGCACGTGGGTGGCTCAGTCTCAGGTAAGCATCAGACTCTTGATTTCAGCTTAGGTCATGATCTCAGGGTTGTGAGATAAAGCCCTGCGTGGGGGGCTCCTCACTCAGTGCCAAGTCTGTTTGGGATTCTCTCTCCCTCTCCCTTTGCCCCTCCCCCTGCTGGCGAGCATACACCCGTGTATGCTCTCTCTTTCTCTCTCATAAATAAATCTATAAATAAATAAAAATAATCACTGTTAACTGTGAATCTATTTCTTTAGGCTGTTTTTTCTTGCATTTATACAAACATGACTTTTCAAAAATGGGATTTATATGGTATACACTGGTTTTTAACTTGAGCATGTAGTAGGTTTTTTGTTGTTGTTGTTGTTGTTTTTAAAGTAAGCTCTGTGCCCAACGTGGGGCTTAAATTCATGACCCTGAGATCAAGAGTCGCATGCTCTACCAACTGAGCCAGCCAGGTACCCCAAGCACGTAGTATTTACTTGCCATGCAAAGAAAAAATTTTTGTGCCTAATAACTACATAGTATTCCATTGTATGGGTTTGCAAAATTTATTTACCCAGTCCTCCACTGTTGAACATTTAGGTTATTTTCAATAGTTTACACTTAAATGAGCATACATTGACAAATAAAATTTGTCCACCTAGCCAAGGATATCTATTTTCTAAAAGTTTTTAATACATACTGCCAAACTGCCCCCAGGAAGGTTATGCTGGTAAAGGTCTTTTAAAATAACAGTTAATAAATATTATTTATTACACCTTCACACTCTGCATGCTTTACATTTTTACATCTTTACATCAATCTCATAGCCACAGGTTTTATTCCCATAATCAGATGAGGAAGTCGGGATCCAAGGAGTTAAGTAACTTGTCTGAGGTCATAGTTGGTGAGAGATGGAACTGGGATTCAGACTCAAGTCGATCTGACTTTGGTATTTTTTTCCAGCATATTAAACTGTGTCCCTATGTCATACTGGGTTTCCCTCCCAAAATTCAGGCTGGCCAACACTTGAATTTAAACATTTGAATTTGCTGGCTCAGCCCTTCTTTATCTCACAGGAATCAAGCTCCACCTCCCTCCCTCCCTTCTTTCCTTCCTTTCTTCCTTTAAGATTTTATTTATTTATTTGAGAGAGAGAGAAAGGGAGCATGACCTGGGGGAGGGGCAGAGGGAGAGGGAGAAGCAGACTCTCTGCTGAGCAAGGAGCCTGACTATCCAAGGACCCTGAGATCATGACCTGAGCCAAAGGCAGATGCTTAACCAACTGAGCCACCCAGGTCCTTTCTGGTGTGGTTTGAACATGTGTGTGATTGGGGTAAGGGCAGCTAGGGATGCTTGCCTTATGCCATTTCTTGTGTGACATTCTGCTTTCTACTCAGAGGTTATGCATGGGTCATAAGTCTGTGAGCTGCCCTAATGGAAGGGGTTCCCTAGCCTAGAATAATCAGTAGAACAAAAACCCCATTGAGGCTGCATTTTCCACTGCAGCCAAGCCCTCCTACTCGGAGAAGGTCTAGGATCAGAGGTCCCCGAAGTGTCAGATGCCACACCGGAATTTTCTTTGCAGGTCACACTTATTCTAGAATGTAGTGGTGTTGCCTAGACACATAAACCACCTAGATTGCTTCTCAAGTGGTTGTGGTCCAACAATGTCTGATGGGTGGAAATAAACATGTCAGAAGGTTCAGCGAGGCTGGAGCATTGACATTGTTCTGAGGCTACCAGTATATATATCTTTAAGATATGAAGAAATACAAAGAGAGGAGGAAGAATCCTGAAAATTTTGGTTATCTTATGTTTACCTTCAACACATTAATGTTTTTGTTTTGTTTTGTTTTTAAAGATTTTATTTATTTATTTGACAGACACAGCGAGAGAGGGAACACAAGCAGGGGGAGAGGGAGAAGCAGGCTTCCCGCTGAGCAGGGAGCCCGATGCAGGGCTTGATCCCAAGACCCTGGGATCATGACCTGAGCCGAAGGCAGACGCTTAACGACTGAGCCACCCAGGCTCCCCAACACATTAATGTTTTAAACAAAATTATATTATAATGTAGATGAACTGGTCACAAAATAATTACAGGATTTTAAAAATATGTATTAATTGTGGTCTACCGTCTGAAGTATGCCCCAGGAATAGGACACAGATTTATTAAAAGTTGTTTGGTAAATATTTTCTTCCAGTTCTGTTGGTAACTCTCTGTGTAACCTTTTGGGAGAAAAGACACCAAAAGTCTTGGAGGCCCCTCTTGAATGGGAGGCCAAAGACAAATGCCTTCCCTGCCCCTAGCCTCGCCTTGGGTGAGGCCCAGCCCTAGCCAGTGTTCTTCTTACCAGACATATGCAGAGACAGTAAATGACACATTTAAGAAGTGTCATCAAAAGACTGCATCAAGTAAGGACATGAAACCCAGGTTATGAGGACATCTGAAACCAGAGGACAGGGCCCTTCCCTGAAGTGAAGGGACAGACTGACCGTCATTCGTGGGCTGTGACGGGTGTGTATGTACATCATGAAGGCGGAGGTTTGGTTTTGCCTTTTGTTCACGTCAGCATCTTAGAACATCTGATTACATATTAGGTGCTCAATTAATACTTTCTGAACAAATGAATCCGTGCATGAACACCAGTAAGGAACAATCCATTTTCTTTTTTAAAAAAAGATACCTAAAATTTCTAGTTTTCAAAAGGAGACGGTGGGAATAAAATCCTTTTCAACAGAAAGATAAGGAAAATAAGTGAGAAAGACTTACTGCTACCACATATGGAGCACTTTATTTCAGCTGTTGGACAAGGATTCTTGGGTGTTGGAGGCATGGCATCTCCTGGCCGGCATGTTTAAACCCAGAGCTCTGGGTTCTGAAGCTTGGTAGCTCTAACATGTTCCCTGCCAGTCCGGGAACCACACTTTGAGAACCTCTGAGGTCAGTTAATTTCTCAAAAAAAAAGTCTATAACGCAGGTGTTGTTTCCATTTCACAGTTTAGGCAACTGACTCAGAGGTCAAACAAACAAAAACTTGCAGAGATTAAACAGCCAGGAAGTGGCAGGGTTGAGACTTGAGCCTGGCTGGTATCTGTGCCTACAGCCCTAACCCTAAGGTGGAGTATCAGGGAGGCTGGAAAGAGAAAGATTAAGATTGGCAGGGAGGTAGGTGGGAGAGGTGGAAGAGTGCTGAGTCAGTTTGCCTGGGGGTATTGGGGAGGGGGGTGCATGGGGGGGTAGATTGGTCTGAAAGCTTTCCTCCGAAGGAAGGAGACTCTCTTCTCTCTCTCTCTCTCTCCCTCTCTCTCTCTCTCTCTCTCTCTCTCTCTTTCTGATGAGTCGGGCTTTAAGTCAATTATCACCGCCTTTGGAATGCTGATCTGCTCTCCAGCCCCCTAGAAGGGTTCTTTTGCATTCAGAAATCTCTCCTCCTTTATTGTCAAACTTTAGAATTTACTTTTGGAATTAAAGTTTATTTTCCTTAGGTCTTAGGAATTAGCTCTTGAACCTTAAAAGAGTCAGGTTCCTTAACTAACTACTGAATGAAGTTCTTCCTGTGGCATTCAAAACTGTTAGGGATGTTAATTTGAGCGGTCAAGACTGTATAAATGCCTGAAGGGTGCATTTGGAAGTGGCATTTCTTTTACAACGTTAGCCCTTCTCCACTACCCTCTGGCCCCCGCTCCATTTTTAAAAATTTATTTGCCTAGCCAGTTCTCATGGGATAATATGTCATGAATCAAAAAGTTCAGTGAAATAAATCCTTCTAGAATACCTGGGCTCGCAGTTTTCTGCCAGTCACAGCCTCTTGGCTATTCTGTATTCTCCATTCTAAGGCTTCTTCTGGTGAGAACATGGGTCAGAGAGAAGGCACGAAGAGAAGCATTTATTGAAGGTGCCGGTGACTGGAGCTCTGGGACCAAAACAGAAGCCCCTCTTCTTAAAGCAAATTAACTTGAGGTCTCTTGCCTTCCCTCACACCAGAGGGAGCTCTGCGCTCATGGAGGCACGAGGGGGTGGCAGTGAGTGATGCTCACCTCGTAAGGCCCAGTTGAAAATGAGAATGTTGTTTAGAGCCAGAGGGTGCCCAGAGCTTGTCAGATCAGTCAGCCTTCCCATTTCACAGGTGAGGAAACTGAGGCCCGAGGCAGCGAGGGGCGATGACTTGCCCAGGGTCACACCATGAATGGTAGGGCCAGTCGTCTGAGTGATTTTCAGTCAGGTGTTCTTTCCACTGTACCCAGCCAGTTACACCTGTGGTTCAAGCAGAGTTTGGGACTGTGGGGTTTTTACAAGGATTTCAGATCTGGGATGTTGACATTGTCCAGAGTAGTTCTGTCTCCCCCCAAGGTTCTAATTGTTCAAGATCCCCCAGATTGTCTGAGCAGAGGAGTCCTCAGTGTGGATATTGGCCCTTACTGTCCCCCAAGCCTTTGGTCCTGTTTTTTCGACCGGCTCTCTACCCGACAGCCATACCATCTCAGGTAGAAAAATCCCTGAACCATGTTCTTTTAGTTTCTTAAAACAAGGAGCACTAAATGCTCACCTTTCATGGTGTGTGTGAAGGAGAGAGAGGAAAATGAATATATGGTCCGTCCATGTGTCCCTCTGGGTCCTCACTGTCCTGCAAATCTGGAACAGACCAGTGGTGCCAGATTTTTAGATTTCATGGGCCAGTACAATTTCCCCCCCAGGTTTTGGGAACCTACATAGGGTTAACTTGTTTTGCCACGTCAGAACATTTTTTAAAATCCAACACTGTTCACTACCATTACCCCTGTTTTTTATTGTGATAAAAATATACATAACATCAAAAATGGACCAGTTTTCACGTTTTGAGCGTATAGTTCTGTGGCATTAAGTACATTCACGTGTTGTGCGACTTTCACCACCATGTCTCCAGAACTTTTGCACCTTCTGCAATTGAAACTCTTGTTCCCATTAGACATGAACTCCCCATTCTCCCCTCCCCCAGCCCCTGGCAACCACCTTTCTACACCATTTCATTTTAAAAGGATGTTTATTGCCTTTATTCTCATAATGTAAAGATAAGAGGCATTTCCTTTTTTTAAAGATTTTATTGATTTATTTGAAAGAGAGAGAGCACGAGCGGGATGGGGAGAGGGAGAGGGAGAAGCAGGCTCCCCGCTGAGCAGGGAGCCAGTAGCCAGTAGTAGGGCTTGATTCCAGGACCCTGGGATCATGACCTGAGCCGAAGGCAGACGTTTAACCCACTGAGCCACCCAGTCACCCCAAAAGGCATTTCTTTAACATCAAGAAAAAGTAACCTTATGAAGAGCCCATCCTTTGCCCACTGCAGCGGGTGGTGACCCCCGGACACTGTGTGACCCAGACCCACCATGCCACCATCGGATTGGACAGGGAGGGAAGATGGCAGGTACTCTGGGGTGCTGAGAGCTTTGGTGAAGTGTGCTCTCAAGCATCCATTGAGGTTTTGGGGGGAGTGAAAAGGCAAATTCTGGAACAGCTGAGTCCTCCACTAATTCATCAGCAAGTTTAGGGAGCTGCAACTTTTTCCTGCCCAGCTGCTGGTGCTTCCTTCCCCAAACAAGCTCTGCTGAGCATGGGGGAGGGGAAACCCTATGAGGGGCCCTAGTAGGGGGCGGGGTGGGGGGAGGGCAGTACATTCTTTTCTTTAAGGAACCTGACCGGACTTTAAGGTCAGAGCCTAGCAGAGTGGGAGCTACAGGGTTACCTCTTCCCTGTTGATTCATCTCACTCTCCTCCTCCCCCACCCTTAATGATCTTTCCATTACAGAGCCCAGACCAGGAAGTGCATGACAGGTCGCAGCTGCAGACACATGGCTGGGAGGCCTGGGCTCTGGGCCAGTGGTGGGAGGGTCTGAGCTCCCCTTCCAGCAGTGGGACTCTGGGTGAGTGTGCACGGGCACGCGCACACACGCACTCGTACACACACACACACACCAGCAAGTTCAGTGGAAGGTGTTCTGTGTTGTCACAGTTGGTGGCTGGTTGTACTTTGGAGTTCAGGATGTGATCTTTAATGAAGGCAGGAGAAGACTTCTGCCTGAGTGTCCAGATCCCCTCGGCTTACAGCCCACATGAGTGGTCCTTACTGGGTTTGGGGTTCTTTTGGGGGAGTTTTCCATCATTGCACAGAGGCTCTTTAGCTCCTTTTCCCAAAATAGGACCCATCTAACATGGCTTTAGAAGCTTCCCAGGTGTCCAAGGGAGTTAGTAGGCATAGTATTAATACCTCCGAAATGATCCGTTTTCCTCCATGATTCTATCAAAATGCAAGGTTCAGAACCTCTTTTGGGAGGAGGTCTAGTCGCAAGGGCATGAGCTTTGCAGACACACTGGCCAGGCTTCAAATCACAACGAATGAAGAGAGCCTCCTTCATCGGACTGCCTTCATGGGGGATGGCTCCTTCCACATACAAGTTTGCTCAGGAAATGTTAATTTACCCCAAACTGTGTCCTAGGGGGGCAGTTGTCACACAGGAGTTTCTGTCTCCCCCGCCAGCTGTGTTGTTGGCTTACTTCCCTGAATCTGCCAAGGCCGGATTCCTCTGGTGCCAAATGTGAAATGGTGACACAAACTTCTAGGAACTGTGAGCATAGACCGCCCTTCCCCATAGCTGCAGGGCATCTCCCTTTGCTCTGGGGTGAGTGGGCTCTATGCTTCCTAGCACGACTTAAGTGAACTTTCCTCTTTCCAGAGCAGCTCTTTTCTTCCTGGTAAGGTAGGCGGGAGAGAAGCAAAGCGTACTGAGAATCGCTTTGGGAAATGGGTATAGGAAGAGATTTCTCCCCGGCTCCATCCGGAGCATGTCAGTAAACACTTGGCGTGAGAGCTTTAGCTGGGAGAGAGGGAGAAGGGAAATTTCTTTTAAAACAACTCTTGGGAGCATTCCTTTGTTAATCACTTAATTACAGTCCTTCTCCCCAACGGGAGAGCGCTCTGCCCGTGGTGGGAGGTAGGGGGGGTGTGGGGGGTGCTCATGCTGAGGGGGGCACCGTCCCCAGGAGGGAGAGAGCTGCAGGTACGAGGAGGCCTGCCCACCGGCCCCAACCCTGGGCTCCATCCTGACGTCGTGTTATCCCTCGCAACATCTATTTGAAAGTTTACATAGACCTCTCTGGGCCCAGGGCGCTTTCGGCCTGGGTCTCCCGAGTGGGGTTCTGTGCGCCTGGGTCTCCTCGGGCCCAGCTACCGGGGAGCTGTTTTGGGGGGTCTTGGGGGCGGGCGCAGGGCCCTGGCTGAGGCTTTGGCCAGTGCAGGCGGCTCTGCACTAAATTACAGTGATGAGGTGGGACACACAAAAGACCGAAATCTTTTTTTAATAAAAACAAAACAAAACTCCGGCCCCAAGCCCCTGGGCTGCTGAATGGCGATGGCTTCCTGTCAGGATTAGCCGGGCTGCCTGGGCATGTGTGCACTGCCTTTCTCCTCAGGAAATACCTTTAGTAAGCCCCGGTGGGGTCCCCATGGCAACGCGCGAGGGGACCTGCTGACAGAGGCCATTCAGCCCGCCATTGTTCCTCGGGCCCTTTGTCGGGAGCTGTATTGCTGCCCCTCTGGCAAACACAGCAGTTTGCACCGTTTTGTCAGGCTGAATGTGGAGTTTTTACATTTTAATGGGTTCTTCTGGCAGTGGCCCATTTGCATGCAAAATGTTCCCTCTTACTTCTTTCCCTTTTTCTCTTAAAAAAAAAAAAAACAACCAAAAAAACCTACACTCCAAATCCCCTGGGTCAGGGGACTGGTGAATGCTCCCGATCAGGGTGTCGGACCCTGCTAATTGATTTGGTGTTCTGTCTCCCCTATCACAACATGCCCCTGCCTCCCCCATTTCTGCAGCTTTCCCCGTACACTGGGGACATCGGGAGTTCAGGGAATCCCCTATTTTTAGGGCTTCCTCTCTACCCCAACTCTTGTGGGAGGATAGTTCCCCGGGATTTTGGTGAGATCCCCGCTCTGGCCCGGCCTTGCCAGACTAAAGTAAGTTTTCAGTTCCATTTCAAAGCCAAAATAACGTAATAAAAAACCTCTGCAGAGGGCTCCCGGAGCCCTGCCGCGCTGTTCTGTGTTCCTTTTAAGTTGTCTTCAAAGCCACCCCGAGTTCCTCCCCCACCCACAATTGCCCCCTCATTTATCTCTGGGGAGTTTGTGCCAAGACTGTAAACATTCCTGGACCACCAGTTCCCCCACGTTCCTAAAGAGAATGGCCATTCTCCCCTAATTTTCTTAACCCAGAAATCCAAAATCAAAAGGATTTCATAAGGATGACAGAAATCGCGACCCCGAGACAACAGGCCTGGGCTTTGTTGGGGGCCGGTTATCCTTTGGAGTGTAGGATGTGGATGACACCACTCCTGACCACGGAGGATCGAGAAGATGCATATTTATGGACCAACCCACAGCCAAGCAGCATGAATAAGTGCAGGATAAAGTCATGAGAATCTGTATGTCTTGGGAAGGCACATTAAGACTGCAGTTTGGGGAGTGAGTTTTCATGTCCGTAGGAGTGATGGAGAGAGCAGAGGAAAAAGGCACTTAAGGAGAAAGCAAAATAAGAGGGGCAGGGTGGTCATCGGCTTGGCCAAAGAGGCTGAGAGATTGGACAGCTGAGGTTGGGGGGTGTGGTTGAGGGGCTCCAGATTCTGGAGGAGGAAGAAATACACCGAAGTCCTCAGGAGCGTGAGGGCATGGAATGCAGGGTGCCCATGCAGAGAGGTCAGGGTTTGAGCCCTGCGGCATTCAGATGTGTGAGCAGGACAGCTGGCCCAAGGAAAGGGTTGGGGAGCCCTTTGCCTGATGTTCTTAATCTTCTCAGCCAGTCAGGCAGGGTCATCAGAGGTCATCAGCTCAGCTGGAAACTGTATTCAAAGGTGAGGGTCTCAGGGGTGAGAGAAGGTGTCCGGTGACTGATCCAGAATTGAGCCAAGGACACGGGGAGGGGAGGACAGTGCTGTCTACCTGTGGCCAGAGCCACATGAAGTACCTCGAGCAGGTCACCTGTCCCTCTCCCCAGCGCTGGGTGAAAAGTGAGACACTGGAGGGGCCCAGGCCCTGGCAGACGCAGCATCCAGAGCCAGAGCTGACCCCTGTTCTGTGACTTGGAGAGAAATCCCTCAGTCTCCGTGTTTTTGTACTTAAATGGGAATGAACATGAATAAACATGCCTTTTTTTTTTTAAGCCTTTATTTATTTATTAGAGAGAATGAGCAGTAGGGAGGGGCAGAGGGAGAGAAAGGGAGAGAGAAGCAGACTCCCTGCTGAGCAGGGAGCCCGATGCAGGCCTGGATCCCAGGACCCTGGAGACCATGATCTGAGCCGAAGGCAGCCACTTAATCGACTGAGCCACCCAGGTGCCCTAAACATGCCTTTTGAAGTATCAAGTGCCATACCAAAACAGGGCATTATTCTTAGTCCCGAGCCTGTCACTACCCTCGTGTCGCCCCCCGCCCCGTTTCCTTACCTGCCAAATGTGCACAGTCGCACCTGCTCAGCTTCAGAGGGTAGATGAGCAAGGACAGGAAAGTACATTCATGAGTTAAAAAGCCCTAAAGTATAAGGTAGAGGTGGTGCGGCTGAGGGAATGGGAGAAAGAGAAGGTCAAAGCGACCAACTTGAGAACCTCGTGCATGGAGGTGGGGGACGTGGGTGCGGTTAGACAGCATCGGGGGGCTGAACAGAAAGGGTCTCAGTCACTTTTTGGAAGTCAAGGATTGCAAAGGCAAAGTGAAGGAATAGGCTTGTCTTCAAAGCAGTAGACCTGGGCTCTGGGTGGGTGTGGACTCTGAAGAGCCAGGCCACCTGGGTTTGAATCCCAGCCCGGCCACTAACTGACCAGGCCATCTTGGACAAATACTGGAGCTCTTTGTGCCTCAGGGTCCCCCCTGTTAAATGAGGATAATAATAGTACCTACTTCTCAGGGTTGTGTAGACTAAATGAGACCTCTGCCTGACACATAGGAAGCTTCCACGTCCGTAGGTAGGGATGATGATAGTTAATATCTACCTCCTAAGGGATTGAACAATAGTCTGTGTTAGAAGCTTTCACAGTGTACAGGATGTAGTAAGCATGCTGTAAATATCGTCCAGTATTAGCATTACCGTTTTCAGCATTGTTTAGGGTCCCAAGAGAATATGGGGGGAAAACACATAGTAAATTGCAAAGCGCTGTGCAAATATGTTGTGACTCTTCGCCGGGTTCGTGTTAAGTTTGTGGGGCTTGGGGACAGTAACTGCCAAACCAGATTGGCTGTTAATGGGACCGAGGCTGGTGAACTGGCATTTCAAAGTACCTTTTCAGGTGTATTTGCCCATGTGGCAGGAAAGGTCTGCATTCACAGTCTGCAGAGAAATGTGTCCCTTGGGACTTCTTTAGTGCTTCTGTTATCTCTGATCCCCCACCCCATGGACTGAAACTATTATTTTTTGCTCTTTCTGCTGTGAACCTTTAGTCCAAGCAGGACATCCTCTAGCTTCACCTCCATGCTCCCTCATCCCCAGGCATAGCCCTGCTTGAAAGCACCCGCATCCTTTTCTGCTCCCCCAGAGTTATCACTCCCCATCTAAATTCTTAATTGCTTCCTCCCCTTTCCCTACCATTATGTCCAACATCTGCTGTCTGCCCTGACCACCAATACTTTTTTCTTTTAAGTTCTGAACGCTCAGAGCCCATGTTGGATTGCTGGATCTGGGTTCTCCTGCTCTTCTCCAGTTGTCTCGTGTTGCACCACAAAGTGCTTCAGCCGTGTCAAGCTGTTATGTAAAGCGTGTAAAGCTGATCCCCCTGGTTAGAGCACGGCGTGGGTCTGCTGCGCCTTTGTTTAATCCGTTTCTTCTCCTTGCACAGTAACCAGGGCACACAGACTCACCCAATGGTAGCTCTTTTGAAGAAAGCTCCCTGTCTTCTCCGTGGATTTTTGGGACCTGGGGTCTCACCTTCTCAGAATGACAAGGTTCGTATGGATTTGGGCCTCCTCACAGGCTCCAATCCCCCGCCCTGCACAGTGCCCACGGCTGGCAGAAGACTGGGGCATTTAGAATCCAGCACTTGGCTCTGATCCGATGTACCCAGGGCAGAACTGCCTGCTAGAGGACAGTGGCAGACTTCTGGCCGGTTGTGCCATAAGCAAAATGCTACCTCCTTTTGGGTTGTTGGGGATTACAAAGCCCTGGTATTTTGGAGGAATATAGGAAGGGAAGAGGGACTCAGTAAGGCTCCATTAACATTCATCTTGTTCCTGGACTTGAGAGCACCCTGGGAAACTCCGCCCCTTCCCCCCCCCTTTTTCTAGCTGCTTCCCTGAGGATTACTAAAAAGTGTGGTTCCCTGATCTGCTCCTGGTTTTCCCTGGGGGATAGAGAGGCTCTGTCAGAGAAACAAGATGGGATTGGTGATTGGTATATAAATCCCTTTCACTCTCACTAAAGGGGGTCCTGGATCCAGCCTACACAGCCTTCCATGTGCACCTGCCACCTGCCCCGTCCCAGGAACCTGCCTCGGGACCAGAGGCCTCCTCAGTCTCAGATTCACGCAGCTAAGCAGGAGCCTTTGCTCACTCCTGTTTTCTGGAGAGTTGGCCAAGGTGTTGGCAGCCTTAATCTTCTAGGGATATTCAAGTCCAGCCCTAACCCTAACCCTAACCTTCCCGCTCCCAGTGATGAGAACAGTGACCCAGTGCTGTGAGCATCAGAACACAATGCACCTTTTTCCACAATGCACTTTGAACACATTGCACCTGGAGCCTGTAAGAGCGAACGTTGTAATCTGACTCACAGCCAAACACTTCCAGCCTCAGGCGAGGTCATCACAGAATCCAGATACAACATGTCCTCCAGCCTCCGTGTCCCACCTCATCTCTCAGGAGACAAGACGCACAAAGCAAGTGTTATGGTTTGCCGCTTTCCTCACAGCATCCCCATTCCAATTAATCAGGTTCTCCAAGATTGGAAGAACCCTGGCTTCAAGTGGCCAAGCAGTGAACTGGCTTTCTTTTCTTCATCTTCCATGGCCAGCCCAATAAAGGTGTCTGCTCTTTTCTTGCCACCTGACACCTAACAATAAGTATAACCCTGGCCCATTGGTCTTGACCAGGGAAAGGCCAGCTCAGAGGAACTGGAGCCACAGATACAAGGGCCTTTCCCAGTGGGGACATAAATGGGGGATGCTAGAAAGACCAAAAGAAGAATGGAGGGTAGGGACTGAATTGTTAGAGGCTGCCGGTGAGCAGGGATGCCCTTGCGTCAGCCACCATACATAGGACTCCCCCAGGTCAGGACTGCTATTCAGGGCAGCGATGCAGACAGGCAGGGCCCAGGAAACCAGCGAGTGCTTGGTTACCTTTCCATCACCTCCTAGAAGAAAGTGGCATTATCCCTGCTTTGTAAATAGAGACATTGACACACATCCAAGAGCGCTATTAGCCATGAAAAAAATCCACTATAACCCAAGAGCCGTGGGCTGATTTTTGGTTCCTCTAAAAATTAGCCTTTCCCAGATGCTAAATTTAGTTCAAGACCTATTGGGTGTTTTCCGTTTCTGACATTCTTAGGCACTGTGGAAAATTTACAACAGACAGTTCTGCTCTGAGTTGCTTGCTGTTTCTTAGGAGAGGAAGACATGGGCACTTGGGACTGTTTAGGAGACAATAGAACCAGGTGTCCATCAACCGATAAGCGGGTTCATAAAATGTGGTACATGCATACAGTGGAATATTACTTGGCCATCAAAAGGAATGCAGTAGTGAGATTGCGGCCGCATGGAAGAACCTTGAAAGCATCATGCTAAATGAAAGAAGGTGCTCTCAAAAAATCATCTAATGTATGATTCCATTGATATGAAATATCCAGTGCAGGCAAATCTCTAGAGACAAAGCAACAGTGGATGCCTAGACTGAGGGAAGGGTAGGGGATGGCATGTGACGGTGTGGGGTTTCTTTTGGGGGTGATAAAAAATGTTCTACAGTAAGATTGTGGTAATGGTTGCATAACTCTGTGACTTTATACTAAAAAAAAAACGCCGTTGAACTTAAATGCTCTAAATGGGTGAATTTTATGGTATGTGAATATATCTCAATAAAGATGTTTTTAAAAGAAACGATACAAGATGGTATGTAATCAAGCGTGAATTTGTGTGGTTTGCACAGTAACTGTGTTACAGACAGGGTAGCAACGCTGGGACCAACAGCAGGCTTCCTGGCTGGCTTTGAGGGTGCACTCTGAACAGTGTCAGGCGGGATGGAGTGGGGGGAAGGATGGAGCATCACAACGCTGACAGCCTCGAGCCGAAGTCAGTTTTGTTGTGAGGAGAGAACGCAGTTGGTCTGCAGAACAGCCAGCCTTGAAGTGGAAGGTAGGAAGAAGGCTACTGGGGGGGTGGGAACAGATTTCAAAGAGCCTTGAATGCCAAGCAGGGGTTTTGATTATATCGTACACATGGTGCAGGATCCTGGTCAGAGGAATAAAGGGATAGAGCGCACCGAGGCTTGGAACATCCGAGTGAGTTGGAACTCCAGCGTCAGGGAAAAGAAAGCTGGTCCTTGAGGCTCCTTATACACCCCGTAGGCGAGTTGTGTTTGCACATCCTGGTTGGGACAAGTGGGAAATTAGGGATCCAAGCTAGAATCAGCCAGAGCTGGTCTCAGCAGGGCCAGTGTCCCTTTGCTACTTCCTCTTGGGGAATTGCCTGTGTTCTCGTCTCGCCACCTCTTTGTCCCCAGGACCTGTCAAAATAGGCTGTGATGCCAGGGGCTACGAATTTGAGTTTACCAAGTTGACTGTTTGACCAACGGCTTGTACAGATCAGGAGCTGCAAAATATTTAATCAGTGAGGTCATTGGAGGGAGTGGAGATTTGATCAATAGGAGTGTCTGATGTTTTCCTTAAGGGTCAAGTCTAAACTGCTTTTCTTCTCCCTTCTTTTGGCAAAACCACAAACCATTAAAATTGGAAAGAATAACTTTTTTTAAGAACCAAAAGGCTTATTTTTAATCAGTTATGTGGTCTGCTCACCTTTGTGGTGTTGCTCTTGACCTCATTCACAAAAATACAAATGACTGTTAGCCTAGTGGCTTCCAAACCCTTTTGAAGCAGCACCCCCACTTCTGATGACTCATATTTACCCAGTATTTAAGACAGCTCTTGGGGTGAAGAGGGTCAGGGCCTACTGCCTTGGCCCCTCTGAGGAAAACAGCTGTTAGTCCCTGGGGCCGGCTGAGGCCCAAGGCACTCATTTTCTTCATTTGTAAGGCTTGTGGCAGAAACCTGGATAAACGTCAGAGTTGGTTACAGTGAGGGTTGGAGAAGGAGAAAAGAAAGTTTAGAAAGGAAGTTGCTGTGGAGACAGTGCCTGTGTCCTTTTTGCTTGTTCACAAGTATTTATTGGGCAATTCTTGTGTGCCAGGCACCGTACTGGTTGCCGAGGATTTAAAGGTAAATACGACCCGTCCCCACCCTTGGAACTCAGTCGAGAAAGGGAACTTTCCTTCAGTGTGACAGGTGCAGTGGGAGGGCACCCGATCCAGACTGGGAGCTGGAAGAGGCTTTGGGGCAGAGTCCCCAGCCAGGCAGAGAAGTGGAGGGTAGCTGCGAGCCAGCAGACATGGGCCCTGAAGAGGGTAGTGGGGCGCGGGGACTGGAGGGAGCGTGTGTTTCAGAGGTTCCTGCTTTGGGGACCTGCAGGGTGTCCTGGCTGAGCCCCTGATGGTTAACCGCGGGGTGGGGGAAGGGGGGTGAGAAAAAAGAAGGCTCCCAGGGCTGTGGAGACCTAAGTCAGGGGGTAGATACAAGCCGAAACAAGGGCACTTTTTGGTGGGGGATGGACAGTTGGCAGACGACACCAGGAGGGAGCGCTCGTGAGCATCCTGAATGGAAATAGAAGCTGCATTTCCCCCTGGTAAAGAGGGGGTGCTCAGAGCAGGGAACCGTCTGGGATGGTGGCCTTCTTTGTCAGTGCCAGTGCCCAGTTGCTGGTCGTGAGAGGGATGGATGGGTGACCAGGTCGCATCGGGTCTGTGAGCCAGGGAGCATCCGGGATCCAGGGAAAGAGAGGTGAGGGGGAGTGAATGCGCGTGACAGTGTGTTGGGGGCGGGGGAGGCGGGGGGCTCGAAGGGGGAGCCCGGCAGTGGGACGAGGAGAAAGGAGCTTTGTGTGCAAGGGCTGTTGTGGCCAGAGCAAGTGTGGGCTTGGTGGCAGCTGCCGGCCTCCGCTCCTAATAAAGTCAAAAGCTCCGCATCCTCTGGCCCGACACCTGTTAGCTAGAGGTTCCCCTGAGCTGACCTCTCCCTGGGCCGGCTCTCTCCCATATGCATCTTATACATCTGACTCACTGCAGGGCCAGACCCCTCCCTGCTGAATCACTTGACCCCGGGATCCCCTGTTGACAAATTACCTTCTCTCTACTTAGGTGGGGGCTGCTAGATTTTTGAGGGAAAGGGTTTGCTCAGCTGTTACTAGGGAAAGGGTTGAGGCTGGCCTAGCCCAAAGGAAGTGGGGTGTTCTCCTGGGAAGTAGCCATTCTTGGCAAAGAACCGAGTGTGCAGGGAGGGGCAGTCTGGACACAAAGATGTCCGGGGGTGGGTGGCTGGCCTTCCCCCCCCCCCTTGGATGGAGGGAAATGAAACGTCAACTGCTTAATGCTGCTGTGGCTGCTTCCTGGCTTTGCCTCTTCCTTCTTTTGCCCTTGGGGGGAGCGGGGTAGAGAAGAAGAGGTAGGGTTCCAGGTAGCCAGCTGTCTCCCACTGACCCCTATTCCAGTTCCGCCTCCTGGCTCTGTAGCCCCTGGGATGCCGCGGCTCAGTGCGGCTCGCTAGCCTAACTCCCTTTGTCTCTCTCCCTCTTCCCTCTCCCCCTCTTCCTGCCCCGTCCCTTGGCCCCTCCCCCCCTCCCCCGTGGGTGGCTGCAGCCCAGCCCTGGGGAGCCCCTGTGGAAGTGGAGTCCTTCCTGGTCCACCCCGGTGACCTGCTGCAGCTTCGCTGTCGGCTGCGGGACGATGTCCAGAGCATCAACTGGCTGCGGGACGGGGTGCAGCTGGTGGAAAGCAACCGTACCCGCATCACAGGGGAGGAGGTGGAGGTGCGGGACTCCGTGCCTGCTGACTCCGGCCTCTACGCTTGCGTGACCAGCAGCCCCTCGGGCAGCGACACCACCTACTTCTCCGTCAACGTCTCAGGTTGGTAGCCAAGCCTGCCCTCACCCTCTCCCCAGATCCAGCCTTCCCACCCTCTCTGCCAGTTTCGGGGGCCGGGGGTTGCCCCGCCCCCACTCTGCTTCGGAAACTGCTGCCCACTAACATTGCTCCGCGCCCGCCGCGTGGCTTCGCTCTCAGAGGGGTGACCGGGGGTGGTGAGGGCCTCAGGTCAGAGATCTGGGTTTCCAGGATCAGCCTCAGAAGTGACTGCTCATGCGCTTGGGTCAGTAAGACACTGATCTTTTTCCACCATAGCTTGCCCAGATCTCCAGGTGCTGCCTGGGACTCGGCCAGCTTCCATTCTGTCATTCCCTTGCCATTTGGACTTGGTACTTGGCTCGGGGGTTTAGAGCCCCGGAATATGTGGTGAGGTGGGTCCCTGCTGTGATGGGAAAGGATCCAGGTGCACCACCATATTCCCAGACTTTGTGGAAAACATCTGTCCTCCACCTTCTGGAGCTGTATTAAGGGCAGCCAGGGAACCCCAGAGCTCTGTGACTTTGGGACTCTGCCACTTTTTAGAACACGACTTTTACACAACTCTAGGGTAAAACGAAGAGCTGAAATTTTCTTTACACCGTGTGTGGAAAGCCCAGGGTGAGGGCTGGGCATCTCTTCTCCTCCAGGTATCATTTAGAACCTGCCCCCACTTGCAGGACTTGCCTCCTTTATTTCCCTCCAGACCCCCAAAAGCACTAGGAGGGACTGGAAAAAGATCTGGCATGATCGCTGCTTGGTGACCACATGTGTGTCAAGCCTTTTAAAAGGGGCGGATACCTGCGGAGAGGTGTTAGCAACTGCGGACTAGTGTGGTGGGCTCCCTCTCTGCTCTGGTTATGAGGGGCAGCCCTCAAGCCTTCGCACGTGCATGGTAGAAAAATCCCAACTAGAAATTGCTCAGCCCGTTCTTTCCCAGATGGCTGTAGAAATAGCTTCTGGCTGTAGTGTGCCTAGATCTGTCTGGGTTTCTGAAGAAGGATACACACAGATTCCCTGGCTGCTGGTCCTGAGACCCAGCACATCTGGGTGGTGCTGAGTTGCGAGAACCTCTGAACGCAAGGTGGAATTAAATTCAAGAGGACCCGCTGCCCCTGATGGAACTGGCCAGTCTCAAGGCTTCTGGACAGAAAGGGGCACCGTGTTGGGATGGGGAAGGCGGGGGACAGGCATAGAGCCTGCAGTTCTTAAATAAACCGTTTCCGTTCCACAGAGAGACTGTCACGAAGGGCAGAATGGGACTGGGGTCCAGTATGGGGACGGGCATCTGCATTCATCTGTAACTGGACTGGCCTTTATGTTCATGGCCGGCTGTTGATATGGATGGAAATCTAGTGAGCCCTTTTCCCTCGAAGGGACCTCAGTGCCCCCTTCTGCTTCCCATAGATGCTCTCCCCTCCTCGGAGGACGACGATGATGATGATGACTCCTCTTCAGAGGAGAAAGAGACAGATAACACCAAACCAAACCGTATGCGTGAGACACTGTTTCCTACCTTACTGCCCTTCGGGCCGGGCGTTGGGTTTGAGTGGGAAGGGGGAGGCTGGGATGATTGTTTGGAGAAGGGGCGGAGAGGGCACGTGGGGTCCCGATGTTTAGCCACGGGGTCCCTGGGGTGCCCTGATTAGAGCCGGCACTGTTGACAGGTGTTGAGCAGGCAGGCGGGGCACCTCCAGGTCCTGGCCTGGGCCCCTGCTCCTGAGCCTGACTGGCCCCCTGCCTGTCTCTCTTGGCTTTCCCTGGGCAGCCGTGGCTCCGTACTGGACATCCCCAGAAAAGATGGAAAAGAAATTGCACGCAGTGCCAGCTGCCAAGACTGTGAAGTTCAAATGCCCTTCCAGTGGGACTCCCAACCCCACACTGCGCTGGCTGAAAAATGGCAAAGAATTCAAACCTGACCACAGGATTGGAGGCTACAAGGTACGTGTGTATGTGTGTATGAAAGTCGGTATAAGAGTAAGGGGAGAAGCTCCTTGGAAAATCCTTATTATATGTCATTAATTGTTTAATGCTTTCTAACTATAAAAGCAGTGTACTTTAGAAAAATTTCAAATACAAAAAACTGCAAATGAAGCTTTAAAATCTTCAGTCCTGGAGCGCCTGGGTGGCTCAGTTGGTTAAGCATGTGCCTCCACTCAGGTCATGATCGCAGAGTCGTGAGATGGAGCCCCAAGCCCCTTGTCGGGCTCCACACTGGGCATGGAGCCTGCTTGAGACTCTCCCTCTCCCTCTGCCCCCCCCACCTCGCGCGCTTGCTCTCGCTCTCTCAAAATAAAAAAAATTTTCAGTCTTTTTTCTATGTATATGGTTTTTATATAATCACATTGTATATATACTTTCTTGTCACTTGTTAACATTATGAGTCTTTTGCCATGTGTTTGAGAGATAATTTTTCATGGCTGCATAATATTTCATTATTAAAATGTCTCATGATGTAATGACCTGTTTTGTGATATTTGTCATTTTCTGGTTTTTCACTATTCTACATTATATTGTGGTGAGTATCTTTATACATAAATCTTTGTCAGTGTTTTTAAATGTTCTTCCCCAGGACAGGTTGCTAGGAGTGAAGTTACTAGACCAAAGTATAAGCATTTCTTTAAGCCCTTAGTGCATATTTCCCATTACCTTTTTCTCCCCCGGTAATTAGGTAATTTTACTCATTCATTTATTTTTTCTAACATGAACGTTTCTTGAACCCATGTCTTTCCAGAAAGTGTACTGGGCAGTAGAGTTCCAAGTACATCAGGAAGATATGCTATATTATTTATTGTGATATTTGCTTTAATGGGGAATGATGTAGTGAGCTGGGGTATGATTTTATTTCCTATTTTTATTTTATTGTGGTAAGAATTACTTCCAAAAGAAAAAATTAATTCATCTTCCCATAGCAGAGTATGAGAATGACAGGCTTACCATACCTGAGCCAACAACTTCGATGACAAAAGTACCTCACTCTTCTCTTGTGCATTGTTCTGCTTGTTAGCAGACTTCAAATTTTCGTATGTTAATAAGCAATTTCCATTTCCTGCTGTGTGAATTGTCTGTTTGCGTCCTTTGCTCATCTGCGACTCTAGCAAGAACTTCTTCCTCCTTAATCCCTTCTTTAGACTCTGATCATCCTTCTATCCCATCTCACCTCCCTGCTCTTCTCCCATTAATCTTGTACAGGGAAAGCAGAGATCGGGGTGCATGACCAGCTCACTTGGTGAACGTGTGACTCTTGATCACAGGGTTGTAAGTTCGAGCCCCACGTTGGCTGTAGAGATTGCTTAAAGAAAAAAAAATAAGGGCGCCTGGGTGGCTCAGTTGGTTAAGCGACTGCCTTCGGCTCAGGTCATGATCCTGGAGTCCCTGGATCGAGTCCCGCATCGGGCTCCTTGCTCGGCAAGGAGCCTGCTTCTCCCTCTAACCCTCCCCCCTCTCATGTACTCTCTCTCTCTCTCTCTCATTCTCGCTCTCTCAAATAAATAAATAAATCTTTAAAAAATAAAATAAAATAAAATAAAATCTTTAAACAGAAAAGCAGAGATGAGGAAAAACAGGGAAACATATTAAATTAATTTATCCAACACTTACCACAGATGGTACGAAGCAGTGCTCCTGCCCACAGAGAATTTCCAGTCTGACAGGAGCGCAGGCGTCCTCGAACACTGTCATGAGAAGCAGGCTTTGATCAGTGCTTCAGCAGGGGCACAGAGCGACAGTGAGAACCATTCTGACCCGAGGTTGGGCTGGAGGAGATAGTTTTTGCAAGAAGAGGTCGGGGGCAGACCGGGCTGAACTCTTGGCGGGGAGCCCTTCCAGCCCAGGATGCGAACAGAGGCGCAGAGTGGGAAGCTCCCGGTGCATTCGGGAGAATGCAGGAGGCACATAGGTCAGATCGCAGATGGCCCTGGCTGTTGCAGGCAGACGTCCAGAGTTCCTCATGCCCATCTGCCGTCTGCCTGATGTGTTCTTTCAGTGCACGTGGACCGGAGGTGGGGGGGAGGTGGTCTCTGCCCTGTCCTGGCTCACGTGCTGTGCCGCGGGGGCCGTGCGCTCCGGGCTGGGACTGGAGGGTAAGTGCCACCGGGCACCCCTGCCTCCACGCGGCTTCTTGCCTCCATTCTCCTCCAGACCCGCAATGGAGTGCTCTGGCATGTTTCCCCTCAGGTCCGTTACGCCACCTGGAGCATCATAATGGATTCCGTGGTGCCTTCGGATAAGGGCAACTATACCTGCATCGTGGAGAACGAATATGGCAGCATTAACCACACCTACCAGCTCGACGTCGTGGGTAAGAAGGCACCGGCGACAGGGGTTGAAGGAGCTTCAAGGAAAGAGAGCAGGGCTTTGAGAAAACAGCCATAGGATCCAGGCCGGCGCAGGCTTTTATCAACTCTGTCGCCTAAAGCCGGTTTCGTGCCTGGTTTGTGCATTTAGTTGAGAGGATTGGACGCTGCTGTGACTCCTGAAAGGTGGAAGGTGCTGTGGCTAGTCTCCTGCAAGGGGTGACGGGAGAGGGGGTTACATAGAGCATCCGGTGGCTGCTGCTGGGTGCCTGACGCCCGGCAGTTTTCACGGGCCCCGCGAGGTCGGCACTGGGCTTCCTACTTTATGGAAGAGCAGACTGAGGCTCATTAGTGCAAGACTCCAGACCCGTGCTGACTGCAGGGCCTCGCAGGAAACACTAGAAAGCACAGCACGCCTCTTGGTGCTGCTACGGCAGCCTCTTCCTCTCGGAGGCTCTGACCTCATTCTCTAGAGGTCTTAAGGTAAAGAGTTGCACAGCCAGCATTCTTCTTGGCTTTAAGGATATGGTATAAAAAGAAGCTTCTGGGCCAGCCGGATAGGCCCAGAGATTGGCATTGCTAGTGAGCTCCTAGTGCTGCCAGTGCTGGTGCTCATGGACCACGCTTTGAGTAGCAAGTCTAAACGACTCTGTGTGATTTTCGTTAGGGAGGTCTGGGAGTGTGACTGAAGTTCTAGGGGTCTCCATTTAAGGCAAGAGAGACTTCTGGCGCCTGTGAAAATGGATGCATTGCCTCGCGGAGGAAGTTCCTCATCGTTTAGGACCTTCTTCCCTCTCCCAGCTCAGAGTCGAGGGGCTAAGGCTCAGCAGAGCCTGGAAATGCTCCTGCCCAGTGGAAAAGCCAAGGGGGAGCACGCTTCTCCTTGGTGGTCTTTGAGACGCGCTCTGTCAGCATCCCAGCCAGGAGCGGGCCATGGCGGGGCCTGACGAGCCTCTCCTCTCTCTTCCTCCACAGAGCGGTCCCCTCACCGGCCCATCCTGCAGGCAGGGTTGCCTGCCAACAAGACCGTGGCCCTGGGCAGCAATGTGGAGTTCATGTGTAAGGTGTACAGTGACCCACAGCCCCATATCCAGTGGCTAAAGCACATCGAGGTGAATGGGAGTAAGATTGGTCCAGACAACCTGCCGTATGTCCAGATCTTGAAGGTAATCTTGGCCCCAGTCTCCGTGGGCTGGGTGCCGGGAAGGAGACCCGTATCTCCCTGGGCCCAAGTTGCTATGGTCAGGCTTAGTGCTGGCGACCGGGATGCATCCCTTACCTTCAGGCACCTGCTCCATTTTAAATAGGGACCTAGCCACATTCCCCAGAGCTAGTGACAGGTCACAGAGTGACAGTGCAGTGGCAACCGAAGGCCGGGAGTGGGGAGGGTGGGGTGGCCACTGCTGGTTTCTAAGCCTTGAGAGTGACTTTGCTCAGGCTTTTGGGTCAGCTACTCAGGGAAGGCATTTGGACTCCTGATTTTCCATTGCCCAGAACCAAAGCCTTTCCAGCAAGCGTTTGCCAGATTCTGCCATATTTCCCAAGTCACGTCCTTTCTGGCAAGTGAGTGAATGATAAGGGCACGACTCTTAGGTAGAGTTGGAAAAGCAAATGCCACAGGTAAATTCTAAACAGCGTCAGGAGTAATGGCCTTCTCTTCCTTTTTCCTCTCACTCCCAGACTTTCATTGTCCCCGAATGCTCCACTAATCCAGGGAAGGTAATTGCCTAATTCCCCCAGTGGATCTCGCAACAAGAAGTAACCAGAGGCTGGGAACGTGATTTACCTCCTGGTCCCAGAGTTAGACCTCCTCCTCCCCTGGCTTGGCCATCCCAGAGTTTTACTGGCCATGTCTTCTCTTCACTACTGGTGCTGAAACCGCTGTGTTGGAAAATGAGGCCATGGCCTTGGCCCGTGGCCGCCGGCTCCCTTCACAATGCCTGCCCCAGACCCGGAGGAGTGGGCCTGACACAGACAGAATGTGTGACTGGGGGCAGCGATTTTCTTTTTAAGTTTATTTTTCGGTCAGATGCTTTGGGCCTTCGGAGTCGACTTGGTTTGTCCTCCTAAAAAGGGAAAGATGATAAGTCTCACTAATGTCTCCCTTGCCTTAGCTCCCTGGGCCTGCCTTACCGTTACGTGGGAGCAAAGTATGGCCACGTCTCAGTGTGTGCCCCACTGACTGGCTTGTCGTTGGTTTGTTCTAGCATTCAGGGATTAATAGCTCGGATGCGGAGGTGCTGACCCTGTTCAATGTGACAGAGGCCCAGAGCGGGGAGTATGTGTGTAAGGTTTCCAATTATATTGGTGAAGCTAACCAGTCTGCGTGGCTCACTGTCACCAGACCTGTGGCAAAAGGTAATGGGGAGCTGGATGGGGCCCTGTGCTGGGAGTTTGATTCAGGCCCCACGCTGCTGGGGCAGATGGGGAAGCCAGCACCCGACTTTCCCTGTTACCCTGCTGTATTTCTAGAGCCCAGAGCCATGGAAAAATACCCGGCCTGGGAGGCTGCTTTGGTTCGGTACTGTGTCGGCGTCAAACTCCGTCCCTCGTGTGTGCCCCTCGGCTGTGTGTGCGCTTGTGGCCACCAACCGGCCGCGTGCTGAACGACAGTGCAGACTGAGTCTGAGTGGCGGAGACGGGAAGGGGTCGGGGGTCCCCTTGCAGACCGGCAGGCCGTGTGCGCGTGAGCGTGTGCGTGCGCGCGTGTGTGTGAGCGTGTGCATGCGTGCGCGTGAGCGTGCGCGTGAGCGTGTGCGTGCGCTCGTCTGTGTGCGCGCATGAGGCAGCACCCGTCCATCCCTCCTGTGTGTGCCCTCTGACTTTACCTGAAACCAAACAGCCCCCCGCCGCCGGGCCGTATTTCTCCATGCTGCCCGCCGCCCGCCCGCATGCTTGGACGGGCCAGGGGCTGCCAGCGTCTGGTGAAGGGTCGTAACCAGCCAGCGGCGGCTCAGGTCTGCGGAGCCCCTCCCTCAGGGTCTCACTGTCTTCCTCTAACAGGTCTCGCTGCCTGGTGGTTTTTGTGTGTTCCTTGTTGCAAAGGAGACGCTGCGGAGCATTCCTTTCTCCGGTTTTTCCCCCCTTCTCTTCCTCCATCCCTTTCTCTGTGTCTCTTAGAGGTCTCATGTCCTGTGCTTGTCCATTTTGCTTCCGTTGTCTCTTCTAGACTGCCGGAGTTAATACCACCGACAAAGAGATGGAAGTGCTCCACTTAAGGAATGTCTCCTTTGAGGACGCGGGGGAGTATACGTGCTTGGCGGGTAACTCTATCGGACTCTCCCATCACTCTGCATGGTTGACCGTTTTGGAAGGTATACACTGTACTTCTCCTCTCGATGTCCTGCCCTCGCCACGGGCACGGGGGGAGCATGCATTGTGGGGCTGGGGGAGACACAGAGCCAGGAGAGAGAGAGGAATGGGCTCCAGAGGCCAGCAGGTGGCCCTGGCGATTTGTCTAAGCTTGAGGGTCGAATCCTCTCGGCTCTCATGGGAGCTGTCCTCATTTTGCAGGAACACGGAGGCCTCCCGCCTATATACCTGCATCTGGCTCTCCCCCTTGGCCAATGCAATGCATGCGTGGAATCTGGAGTTAACCTGCAGCCGGGCTCTCCTGTAGGGCAGGCGCCTTCCCTCCTTGGGTCCAGCAGCCTTCCCCGACTTGTCTGATCCTTTTTTGCTGGCTCCAGAGGTCTCAAGAGAGGCCCAGGCCTCCTCTAACTGGATGTAGGCATTCTGTAAAGAGGGGCTTGTTGCTTGTAAGGAACAGTGCTCGCCCACCCTGCCATCCTCTGATCTCGGAGGAGAGCTTCCACCCAGATGCGGGAACTGGAGCATTAAGTCAGGCCTGACTCTGGAGGCCACTCCGTGCTGCCCTTGCATCCTCTTTGGCCCCCAAGAGGGGAGGTCTGTGTGTTGGGCTGGGAAGGAAGGAGCCTGCAGCCTGCTCAGGTGGTGGGCTGGTCTTCGCTGCCTCTTGAGTGTCCTGCACATGGGTCTGGGCACAGTGCTATTCCTGTCGCTGCTGACACTCCCCTCCACTCCCTCCCTCTCTCTTCCTCTGCCCTGCCTGGCCAGCAGGGTCTGACAGCACCCCTGCTTGAGGCAGAGAAGCGTTCTGTTTTTACCCCGTCACTGTCTTTGTCCCGTGTGTGCTCCCACTTGGTTGTCTTTGTTTGTCCATACTGGGGAGAGAGAAAAACAGAAACACTTCCTCCTGTTCTTAGCTCTGCTGCCTCCTTGTCAGGCTCCGGGGGTTCCTTTGGGCTCCATCTGGGGTCACACATAGTGTCTCTCCGGGGAGGTCCCCGGCACACCTGCCTCTGTGGCCGGCTGGTGTTTGGAAGAATGCCATCCAAGGTTCACTCCAGTGGGGAAGCCTCCCCACCTCGCGTGTGCAAGCGAAGGGTGGGTTCAGCTGGGTGGGCTTCTGCGGGAGCGGGCTGGATTCTAAACAGAAGGTGGGAGAAGAGAATAAAACAGTGCCCCCTCCCCAGTTTCTTCGTTCGGTTTTAGGAGTTAGGGCCTGAGTAGGATTCCTAAGTGTAGCAAAGTGGACGTTCTCCTCTCAAGCAGTCTAGATGTGGTGGGAAATGAAGCTAGTTTTGCTGGGGAGTTAGCTAGGTACAAATATTTACGTGTCTGACCTGACATAGGTAGCATAGGCAGAAGGCAATGACCCAGGACACAGACTGGGTCCCCCCCCCACCTTGAACTCACGATGTGTCACTGTATGCCCGGCACTGTGGCATGTGGAAATGGAGAAGGTGTTCATGGGCTGTCAGGGACAACAGACTCTTAAGTGGTTCATCTGTCCCATGTGATAGGTGGATACACGCAGGACTAAGGCTCTGCTGAGAAGGGCCGGGTTTCCATGAGTAGACAGAGAAAGCCCTTGTGGGTACCTGGTACCCGTGGATCCCCGCAGTCCCGCTGAGCAAGGCGGGCTCCTGAAAGAATGAGGATGGGCCTCACGTGGCAAGATAGTTCTAATCCATCCCCCTTGGGGGATTCGAGTCAGGATCGGGAAGATTTCAGAGATCATATGCTATCTGATCTGCTCAGTGCCAGACCTTAGTCCCAGCTGGGACCCAGCTTGGTTCTTCTCTGCCCTGAAAATTCTCAGAGGAAAGGAGATGGGGGTTGTTTTTCTTATGAAGCTGGGACCCTAGTGGTCTGGGCCCCCAGAGCCTGCTAACACCCTGTTCACACTGACTCAGCCCTGGAAGAGAGGCCAGCAGTGATGACCTCGCCCCTGTACCTGGAGATCATCATCTATTGCACGGGGGCCTTCCTCATCTCCTGCATGGTGGGGTCTGTCATCATCTACAAGATGAAGAGTGGTACCAAGAAGAGCGACTTCCACAGCCAGATGGCCGTGCACAAGCTAGCCAAGAGCATCCCTCTGCGCAGACAGGTAACAGAAAGTAGATAGGGGATTTGCACGCCCCGCATCAGCTCCTCTCCCTGTGTCCCCGGGGCCGCCGCCAGGACCTTCAAATGCCCTGCCCCCTCCTCTGTACTCAGCCTACCACTTCCAGCTTTGCTTTCTAGCTTTTGGGCCAGGGGCAGTAGAATGTCCTAAGTGCTCCAGAGTTGGGTTCCAGGCTGTTCTAGCCCATGAATTCGGAATGCCCACCATACCCCAACTGCCAGCCCCCTGTTCACCTGGTACGTGGATCAGGAGAAAGCCCTAGCCAGGCTGAATGTGCAACTCATATTGTACTTTTGAACGGTCCCCGAGGGTCAGTTAGAGGTACAAAGATACAGAGCAGAGAAGAGGACCTGAGTCAGGTGCCAGGATGTTACCCTCCTCTCATCCAAGGAAATGGAACAGAGGGTGAAGGCATGTGAAAGGAGGGAATGTTCATTTGGAGCTGGGCTAATTCTGGAGGGTGCTTTGGGAATTAGGAATCTATAATCTGGGGTGCCTGGGTGGCTCCAGTTGGTTAAGTGTCTGCCTTCCGCACAGGTCCTGATCTACTTCTCCCTCTCCCTCTGCCCCTCCCCGCTGCTCATGCTCACTCTCACTCGCTCTCTCTCTGAAATAAATAAAATCTTTAAAAAAAAAAAAAAGGAATGCATAATCTGAGGCAGGGTTTTCACAAAGAATGGGGACAACAATAGAGTTGTGATTGCAATGATAGGTTACAAAATGTCAGTCTGGAAGAGGGAGATTTGGTCTGCTCCTGTTAAATGAGTGAAAAGGGTAGCTGGCGGCAAAAATAAGTCCATTTTTGAACTTAGGTCTTCAGACCTTTTGTGGTCTTTCTGCCACTCTGTGTTGGAGAAAGAACATTAGATAACAGATACACACCTCTGCTATCGGCGGAAAGCCCTGAGGAGGAGTTGCAGGAATCCTCTGTGGCTCGGTCCCCCAGCACCCTCCCCAACCCCATCCTCGCTAGAAGGGTGACCCCACACTTCCTGTAGGTGTCGGCGGATTCCAGTGCATCCATGAACTCTGGGGTTCTGCTCGTTCGGCCCTCACGTCTCTCCTCTAGTGGAACCCCCATGCTGGCCGGGGTCTCTGAATACGAGCTTCCTGAAGACCCTCGCTGGGAGCTGCCTCGAGACAGGTAATACTTTAACTCTCAACTTCTGAGGAAGTCCCCCACTGGGAGTGAAGGGGTACCAGATGCATCCAGAAAGAACAGTTTGACACTTTCTGCTCTCAGCTGGGTGGAATTTGGAGAGGTGGAGACAGGATGGCCCTTCAAGGCTGAAATTTTACCAGCCCCATCTCACACCACCCTCTCTTTTCCCAAAAGGCTGGTTTTAGGCAAACCCCTGGGAGAGGGCTGCTTTGGGCAGGTGGTGTTGGCGGAGGCCATTGGGCTGGACAAGGACAAACCCAACCGTGTGACCAAAGTGGCTGTGAAGATGTTGAAGGGTAAGTGATGTTTCTGTCCTTGCAAAAATAAACCCACCGTTGTCCAAGCAGACTGTGGGCCTTGGGCCACCAGTCTCTCCGGTGCCCTGTCGTGGTCCACACCTGCCATACGGCCTGTGTAGCATCTCCTGGGCGTGGAGGGGCATCATTCTGAACCCTGAGATGGCCACGCTCTCCCTTAGTTCCTTGGCATCAGTCTGGGCTGTGGGCAGGTGTATTCTAGATCCCATTGCTGGCTGGGTTTTCCCATCCTGTCCTCCGCCCCACACACTAGCACACATTGCCAACAGCTCTCATAAAGGGGAAGGGAAAACCAATTCGGGTGTGAAATGGGGAGGAGAGAAAAGCAAGTCCCCAAAAACCGGGCTTCCTCGAGCATCCTCCACTCCCTTCGCTTTCCTCCTCTCATCCTCCCTTCCAAGTAAATGAGTCTCATGCCCTCCCGGTTTGTGTGTAAAGCGGACGCGACAGAGAAAGACCTGTCAGACCTGATCTCAGAAATGGAGATGATGAAGATGATCGGGAAGCACAAGAACATCATCAACCTGCTGGGGGCCTGCACACAGGACGGTAGGCACTAAGCTAGTCCAGCTCTCCCGCCACTGCCAGCATAGGGCCTCAGCCGAGAACCTGGGCCTCCCACTCGGATGACAGTGTCTGTCAGGGAGAAGAGAGTAACCGTGACCAGGCATCTCAGTGATGCTTAGGGAAGGGGGTTAAGAGGAGAGGCCAGTTTAGCAGTAGCTGGAGTTACTTCTCGGGGTCTGGCGTTCATCTGAGAAGACAGGTATCTAGATTCATACACATAGTGTGGGGGTGGAACCAGGTGAGTCACTGTGGCCTAAATTAGGGCTCCCCCCCACCCCCAGGTTTGCTCGGGAACTTTCTGGAGTATGCTGGGAAGAATCCTTTCCCTAGGTTTTTTGGGGTAGTGGAGTGAATTTCCCAGGCTCCCTAAAGGTGCAGTTAGGCCTGTGGTGTGTGGTTGGGGGTGGGGCTTCCTGGGGGCGAAGCTGAGCACCTCCTGCCCACGCGCACCCCCAGGTCCCTTGTACGTCATTGTGGAGTACGCCTCCAAAGGCAACCTACGGGAGTACCTGCAGGCCCGGAGGCCCCCTGGGCTGGAGTACTGTTACAACCCCAGCCACAGCCCAGAGGAGCAGCTCTCCTCCAAGGACCTGGTGTCCTGCGCCTATCAGGTGGCCCGGGGCATGGAGTATCTCGCCTCCAAGAAGGTATGGCTCCTGAGGGTTCCCCTGGGTGAGGTCGGGCTGGGAACAGAGCCTCCCTTGTCCTCTGGTTTACGACTTTGCATGGTCTGGAGCACCGCCTGCCCGTGCTGTCTCGGGCTCTCAGGGGCATCAGAGTGCAGAAAGCCGGCTCAGACTGTGCATTGCCACTCTCCGGGTAGCCCCAGGCAGCTACTTCCAGATCTCCAAATACAAAGAAAGAATGATAAGCCCTATGTTGTGGCTTGGTTATGGGGCACGATGAAGTCCCGTGTGACGGTGTGAAGTTCAGTGTTGGTGCTCGGATAAACGGAGGCTTCGTTTGAGCCCCAGCCCGGTGCGCATGTGCTGCAGCTGGGGGCCAGCGCTGGAGAGCACCCACCTCCCCCGACTGGACAGAAGCATCCAGGTTCAGCCCTCCTGGGTGCGGGTCCAGAGCTACGAGTTGGGAGGAGCGGCAAGGGAGCCCCACACAGAGGGTTTGCTACGGTGATTCAGGGGCCTGGAGCTGGAGGTGCTCGAATGGCTGGCTTTGAAGTGGCAGAGAGGGACCTCGTAGCAGCAGTCTGGAAAGGTCGAGGGGTAGTGGTGTGGCGGGAGGAGGCTCGAGTGCTGGAGCAGTGGCCCCGGGGCAGGCTGACGGCGGGCCGCCCCTCACCTGCGTCCCGTCTCCTCTGCGCACAGTGCATACACCGAGACCTGGCCGCCAGGAACGTGCTGGTGACCGAGGACAACGTGATGAAGATCGCAGACTTCGGCCTCGCGCGGGACATTCACCACATCGACTACTATAAAAAGACAACCAACGTAAGTGCTGGGACAGAACCGGCCGCAGGTCCTCTGCCCAGGACTCCGTTTTGCTTTCTCCCACTTCCATCTCCGGGCTGGGACCCAGCACCGCTGGCCTTGCTTGAGAAACAGTGCGGTGGGACAAGCCGAGCATGTGTCCTCCTCCCCATGTCCAGTCCTTTGTGTGCCCCCCGCTTGTCCCCCCATCTCCCGGGCCTGGGCTACCCCCAATCTCCCTCGTGCCGCTTACAGGGCCGGCTGCCTGTGAAGTGGATGGCCCCCGAGGCCTTGTTTGACCGGATCTACACCCACCAGAGTGACGTGTGAGTTTGAAAGAGGCAATTGCCAGGGATACGTGGAATAGAAAATTCCAGCACAGTAGAGTCCTGCATGCCCCTCGAGATTGACGGGGGTCTCCTTCCCTCTCGGAGAGAACAAAATAAAACATTGGATGTGTCCCCCTCCTTTGTTCACTCGATAGAGGTTGAAAGGCCAGTGTGAGCTCCAGCACTAGCCCCCGTTTTCCCCGTAAGCGTCTGTGCTGGGGGAGGGTGGGGTCAGGACGACGCCCTGGGGGGTGGGGTCAGGATGACGGGCTGGGGGGGCGGTCAGGATGACATGCTGGGGAGGGGGTGGAAAGGACTCTAGGCTGGCCTGGCTCTGTGCCCATAAGACCCGGTGGCTCTGTGCTCCTCCACAGCTGGTCTTTTGGGGTGCTCCTGTGGGAAATCTTCACCCTGGGAGGCTCCCCATATCCCGGCGTGCCTGTGGAGGAGCTTTTCAAGCTGCTGAAGGAGGGTCATCGGATGGACAAGCCCAGTAACTGCACCAATGAGCTGTAAGCATGGGAAGACACCTGAGGTCCTGGGCCAGGCCCTGGGGAAGAACGGAAGGAGAACGGGGTTTAGCTTGATAAAGCAGCCCTGCCTGGTCCTTCCTCCCCTGACTCGACAATCCTCTCCCAGATACATGATGATGCGGGATTGCTGGCACGCAGTACCCTCTCAGAGACCTACCTTCAAGCAGCTGGTGGAAGACCTGGACCGCATTGTGGCCTTGACCTCCAACCAGGTGAGGCTGTCCTATCCCAGACCTCTGGTCACCGTCCGTGAGGTGCACCTCTGTGAGTGAGCGCTGCCGCGGGGCGGAGAGTACCAGACCGCTTGTCTCTCCTTGCACAGGAGTACCTGGACCTGTCCGTGCCCCTGGACCAGTACTCTCCGAGCTTTCCCGACACCCGAAGCTCAACCTGCTCCTCGGGGGAGGATTCGGTCTTCTCTCATGAGCCGTTGCCCGAGGAGCCCTGTCTGCCCCGACACCCAGCCCAGCTTGCCAATGGCGGACTCAAACGACGCTGACTAGCACCCCCGCCCCCCTGCCCAGAGATCCGCTGTATCCCTCACCCCCCACCCCTCCCTGCGGGACTCATTGCCTTCCCCTTTGCCCCTTTCGTGCCGGCAGGAGCCAGCTGCCTACCTGAGGCCTTTAGCCCACGGAGTTCACCTCTCTTCCTCCTCCTCCTCCTCCTCACAACCTGCTTATGTGAGAGAGGAGCAGAGAGGCAGGTACTTGCTCATGGCCACTTCGTCCCCTCCCCCTTGTTGGACCAAGACCCCTCCCCGCCACTTCGGAGCAGTGCCTGGAGGGCTGGGGAGTGGGAGATGAGCAGGCATGCGGCGAGAGCTGACCGAGCTTTCCTGTGTTGGTTTTGTCTGCTTCGCGGACCCCTAAGCCCGAGCTCTGGGGGCGGGGGCCTCGTCCTCAGGGCTGCAGCCGTAGCCGGGGGAGGTCGAGTGCTCCGGCCTCGGCTGAGGGCAGCCTCTGCCCCAGATAGCTGGTGCCAGTGGCTTATTAATTCCGATACTAATTTGCTTTGCTGACCAAATACCTGGTACCAGAGGCTGGGGAGGCAAAGGCTGGGAGCAGTGTCGTGGCCCTGGGGCTCAGCCCCAAACTGGGGGCTTTGTACATAGCTACGAAGAAAACACAAAGTGTATAAATCTGAGTATATATTTACATGTCTTTGTAAAAGGGTCGTTACCAGAGATTTACCCACTGGGTAAGATGCTCCTGGTGGCTGGGAGGCATCAGTTGCTATATATTAAAAACAAAGAAAAAAGAAAAAAAAAAAAAGGAAAATGTTTTTAAAAAGGTCATATATTTTTTGCTACTTTTGCTGTTTTATTTTTTTAAATTATGTTCTAAACCTATTTTCAGTTTAGGTCCCTCAATAAAAATTGCTGCTGCTTCATTTTTATACGGGCTGTGTGACAGGGGACAAGGGAGAGAATGTCAGCTGGAAAGGAGTGAGCCTCGTGGGCCCTGGGGCTGTGTCTGTCCTGAGGGCGCCCCAGCTGCCTGCACTTCCCTCGCAACTGCTCCCCCTCAGGTCCTGCACCGGGACCTCCTCCGGGACAAACCTCCTACCGCTCCGATGCTTTTTGGAAAGGCAGGAAGAGATGACTGTGTGTGGTGGGCAGGAACCTCAGTGCACCCGAGGCTCTGGGCCCCGAGCCAAGGCCCCGCCACCCTCAACCACAGATTGTTTCCTCAGCGGAAACTGGTGGGGTTGGGTGGGGTGGGAGGGTCAGAAGGGGGGCTGGGGGCCTACCTGGGAATAGCCAAGGGGTAGAGCTAGAGGAATTTAAGAGGAAAGCTACGGATTACGGGACCCAGGGCCTGCAGAAACTCAAACCCAGATACGCATCTCCCCCTTCATGTGGGTGCGGTTTTGTCTGTACTTCTATGTGAAGGAAAACTTGTCACCTAAGATCAGTTTGACATTCGGGCCCCTTGCTTCATGTCTCCCAGCTTATTCTGGTCATGCTTCTCCCACCCCCCCACCCCACCCCACCATTCTTCCTGTGTCTGTGACCAGACTTCATGTGCTAGAACTATCGCAGATCTTGGCTTCCTATAGTTCTTCCAGGACAAACTCCACCCCATCCCCCAGGAAAGGGGAAAAATTCTCTGAATGTTTGGTGTTTGGCTGCTTGGAAATTTTCTTTCTCTGCCACCTGCTGGTGATCACTGCACTCAACACGTGGATCCCTCCTCCTCAGAACCTCAGCCCTGAAATTGCGAGTACTCCGCCCCCCCCAAAAGCTTACTCTTTGCGGGATTACTGCGAAATACAGAAGAAAGTCGGATTCGCTTTCATTTCTGCAGGGCAAACGGGATTGCTGCTTTAAGTTTCCTTTCTGAGCTAGCTATTTGGGGGGCAGTTGCAGTGTTGGCCGCTGTTGTAAACTTCTCTCTTATCCTTGTGTCTGTCTGTAAATATGCGTCTGTCAACATATTACAGTTTGTGTTTGTGTTTAAAGAAGGCGTAATTTGGTGAACAGAGCCAGGAAATGAATTTCTGCTCTTAAAATCATTTGATTTGAGACCGTAGAGTGGTGTCTTTCCTTGTAAAATACTGATGATCACTTCCGCCTCAGCCCTCCCTTGAAGCAATGTTGTGTGAGTGGATGGAGGATCTATAAGGGGCTTTTAACATGCCTTCGGGAAAGGTGCTGGAGAACTACAAGGCACTGTTACCATAACCGTGATGTCCTTGCTGTTACTACTCCAATCGCCCACAAATTTCCCCAGAGACTGAGCTGGCTGTCAAATAAAAGATAGTAAAATTGACCTGAGGGAAAATGAAATGGCCGTTTTACTTAGATAACCAGATTGGGTCTCCTGAGGAAAGGAATCCAGTTTATCTAATGAAGATGTCGTGCTGTCAAGGCACTGAATCTGTCTGGTTTCGGAGGGTTAAAAGATTAGGGCCTGGGATCATCACACCATTAATCAATACTGCCTTTCCACCTTTTTCTAATTGCCATAGACTGGGGATCATCAGTCCCTTGGCACCACTAATGTACTGTATTGATCCTCAAGTAAGAAAGATTGAACCTCAGACGAAGCAAGAAATCGGTCTCCATGACAGTGAAGCCGCTGTGCCTGTCAGCCGCCACTGGGGGGCGACAGCAGGCCAAGGTCTCCGTCAACGTCGGCGGGGGCGGGGATGATGCGCCAATCTCCGGAGCTCCATTAAGTCTGGCCTCACCTACTGTGAACTAACTGGTGGTGACTGGGAAATCTTTAGCCTAGGCTTTAGCGTTACAGTGTATTTATTTGATGTCACCAACGTGACTGGTATTGTAATGACAAGTACAGAATTAGACGTGGCACAGGCGTGGGGTCCATAAATGCCAAGCGCCACCAACACCTCCGTGTTGTAGCAAAACTTATGTGTGAGATGCAGGCCAAATCTGACATCACCACCGAGGCCAGATTTTAGAAGCTGCCTAAAACCACACCCAGTGAGGAGATGAGCAGTTGGCACAGGGAGGGCCTAGGCATCTGCAAGGCAGGAGAAAGCTCTGTAGCAAGCTGGCCTAGCCCCCACCCCACTGCTCCGCTGGGGAGAGCCGGGGACACGGAAGGTCAGCAAGAACCCAGCTGTTCAGGAAGAGTCAGTCCGGGGCAAGTTCTCTCCAGCCCGGCACCTAAGAGCGTTCAGGGCCACGTATACGACACCGCCTCCCAGATGTTTGTGTTGGAGTGTAAAAGTGACATTTAATGGACACGCTGCCAACGATCGCCTCGTCTCTTGTTACTCACGGAGGGCTAGGGTCCGTGGTGTGCTGGAGCTGATGGTGCACACCTCTTCCTGACTCTTCAGTGACCTCCTGTTGGCAGCCTGAAGTCAAATGCTACCAATCAGGGCACTTCCTGTCCCCCAACCAGAGTCGGTTGTTAACCGTTTACCAGAACACCACTAGCTCGGTTTCAGCGCGGGCCTAGATGTAACAATCCTACAGAGCCCAACAGCCAAGAGCTCTAGGTGATGAGACCAAAGAAACATCCTAGACTTCTCTGAGCTACTGTCCTAAGAATGGGAAGAAGGGTATGTCCAGTGTCTCAGATGCCTAGAAAAAAGTGGGTGAGGGCCAGCTGGGGCCAGAAGTGACCAGGGGCCCCTTGCCCTAAGCATTCCCACTCCGCCTTGTAGGGAAAGCCAGAAAGAACTGTAGAACAGCCCAGTAGTACTTATGAATCATTCAGCTAAAACAGGATTGAACAAGTTAAGCAGCTAAGCCCTTGCCCACATTCAACACTTGAAATGTGAGCTAATTAAAATAAACACCCATCGTTTTAAAAATGGGAGAATTTATTGTGAATCACCTTGCTAGGCCAATGGCGAGATCCACCGAACGCTGCATAGTAGGGATTCATCATTCTCGAGGAACTGGAGTTCGTTAGCAGGCCACGGTCGGGCTTTTCCTCAAGGTGGAGAGGAGGCCTAAAAAACATTGTCAAGTACAGATCCTTGCTGGGAAGTGCCAACGACAGTCCTCCCTTGGGTGACCCCGGAGAGGAAGACTGGGGTTGCACTTGGCTTAAATGACTCCGCTCTAACTGCTTTCAATTTACAGCGAGCAGAGAAGACCAATTTCATCACCCACAAGCCAAAATATCTACTTTCTAAGCACTGCCCGAGGGAAGAGAGCTGTTGGTCAGCTGCATGGCAATGTATTATGTTAAGTTTTCTCAGGACTGACCATCCTGAAAACACCGAACATAAGGATCTGAACATAATACTCGTTACTTGGTCGCAAAAGGGATTATATCAGACTTTAACCACCCCGATGACTAACAAATGGTCTTGTTTGTGAAAGACAAACAGACCAGGAAAACATACACCCAGCACAGACAAATGGTTAAGTCTTAAACCCTTAATTATGTTTCCTGGAAAAATGGTGGCTAACGAAAGCCGCGCGTCCCGGAGTAGTGGCAGCCTCCCAGATCCTGCAGCCCCCGCAGGTCCCAAGGGGGGGGCCTCCCAACAGCCAAGCACCAGCCAGGCCTTGCTGATCGCCAGTCTGCCGAGCTCCCCGTTTTCTTCACAAAGCTTTTTCTTCTTCAGATCCAGAAAGGCCTTACTGGGGAGTACCTCCATTCCATCCCATTAAGGTGCTTTGCTTCCAGGGCACTATTCCCACTGATGGATCCCTGAAAAAGTTAGGTGGTCTCACAACGGTTTTGGAGTTTCCAAGTCCTTACTCAAGGAATCTAAGGTGCCAGGCTGATTCCATTATGAAAAGAAAAAAAAAAAAATTCCTCCCTTAAAGGACATGCACAGGAATACGAAGCTGTTCAAAAATAACATGGGGAGGGGGCTTTACACACAGTTTAGTGGGATGACATCATGGTACAGAGGAAGTTGGCTTTGCAATTATATTTCTAAATGGTCTGAACTTGGTCTCACTGCTGACATCATCTGGAACGGGTACAAGGCCTCAAAGGCCTACCCCAAGGACGACATGGCTGATCCTCTGCTTAAACCAGACACAGAGCGTCTCAGCTGGGCGGTCCTGTATGGATGCCACCACTGCGGGCAGGAGCTGACGACAGTGAGCTTCATCCTCCGCTGCTCCTTATGCTCCTTTTGAACTCGCCTTGCTGTTCTGCGTTGTCTTTTGTGATTTGGCCTGGAGCGTCTGGGTACAAAACGTAAGGACTTTAGGCATTGCCCGCAGTGAGATGTGGAAGCTCCTCAGGAGTCCCTTTTCTATTTTCTTAATCAAATAATGACAGACCACAAAGTCAAATCCAAGTATGCAACTCACCTCGATAATAAAAATTAAGACGACCTGCCAGCAAGGACCCTGGGTGTCCACCCCAGGGCGTCTGCGTGTTGGCCGGCTCTCTTCCTCGGCCCTCGGGGGCCAGTAGAGCTGGTCGAACTCTCCCATGACCCCCCCACCCCAAATTCTTTCATCCAAACGGGAAAAGCAGATAGATAAGTAATTTCTTATTTACATACATTTCTCCTAAGATTTAAATTGCTTTCCTGCTAGTATTTCCTGACATTTGAAGCCTGTGTGAAATACACAACATATGGGGACTATTTCCATCTGGCACAAAAGAAAATAAGAATCTGCCTATATTGTAATTAGCTTCTAGACTTCACATGTTTAGGCCTCACCCACAACTGCATTGGTTGATAAGTTGGGGGTTTTTTTTGGGGGGGGTGGTTTTTGCTTTTGGATAATTGAGTTTTTAAAATGTAGTGGTTATAAAACGACGAAAGTTCAGCCTACAACTTCCTGTTTGGATAACAGGAAGAAGCATGAGGTGTTTTGCAATAGTAACAACTCTAGATTCTCACTGCCCTTAAAAATAACTAGAGACAAAATGTGTTCTTTTTTCAGATACTTACAGCTTCTTTAGCAGAAGGGATGGGTCCTTTAGGTAATGGGATAGGCGTTGATGGTGTTGTGGGGGACGAGGGAACGGGCGGCAGCTGTATAAATTCTTCATCCTTGAACAGCAGAACTGAGAGTTGGGTTACTGATTTAAACAAAATGGGTATTAGATCTATAGTCACACTGCCGTGACCACCAGGAGCGTGAAACAACCACATCTTCCCGCACAGGTTCAAGAGGCTAAATCTGGAACCTAATTACATAGAGCCAAATGTTGACCTTTTTAAGAAACAGATCTGATAGTACAATAAATAGTCCTGATTAAAGAACACCATTGTATTGAAATTCAGTTTCACTAAGAGAGATAAAATTCATAAATTAACTTATTTTCATTTTTAAACCTAATTAATCAAATGAAAAGTAATAGTCTAACCTTAGTTCCCTTCAGTGAAGGTGCTAAATCCACCAGCGTCTCTTTAGATTCAGGAGAAGTAGGTGATTCCACAGGAATATCTGGTTTTGGAGACTAGGAAGAGAAGTATTTTATAAGAACATCAGCTTTCTGCTATTCCTGAAACTCGAAAGCATTTTTACAGTAGTTAATGCTTTCTAGCACAACTTGCTTTCCACTCACTAAATCCCTAACTTCTTCCAACTATGCCCTATAGGAGAACGTATGAAATATGTCCCCGAAGGAACACCTTAGTATTATTTATCTTGGAGTTTTGAGCTCCCTACATACAAAAGTTGCACTCTAATGAGATTCTAGTATTAAAACTCCTCGGTCTGGGCGCTTGGCTAGCTCAGTCGGTGGAGCATGCAACTCTTGGTCTCAGGGTTGTGAGTTCGAGTCCAGTGTTGGGTGTAGAGATTACTTAAAAAATAAATTAAAAAAAAAAAGTCCTCAGCCATCAACAAGCTCCTGATTTGCCAATTCTAGTCCTGTTTTCAGTCTGACAAAAGAAGGTTGCCTTTTCTCAATTACTCATCAGCTTCTAACAGCATTGATATAACTTACTCAAAATTGACATCTTTATCATTTTTGTGTCTAATAATAAATGATAAGTTTTTCTAATTTGTTAAAATGGTAGGTGCTGCTTAATAGAAGCTCCTGCAACATGAGGAAAATGGAAGACATGGTATTTTGAGAATAGCTAGCTCACCTATCTTCAAGAATTATAATTAGATTTAAAAAGTAAATATGTCACTGCTCTTTGGAAATAAGTAATTGCTTTGTGTACTTGGGAGGGAAAAGAGCTACATATATCCAAAATTAAAGTATATTTAACTTCATGTCTCTAAACTCTTTACTGAACCTAGCATGCTACTTATTCTCATTTTGTATATATGGAAAACAGAAGTTTAAAAATGTGGTTTAAAAAAAAAAAACAACCAATAAAATGCCTAGGAGCTTGTCATTTTGTCCTTAATTTCTAGGTCTTTCTCAAACATTCCAAAAAGCAACATCTGGCTAAAGTGTTTATGCCCCTCTAGAATAATTCTGAGAACACAAAATTAGCTCTGAGATATTGTGCTATTCCAAGATTTCCTTGCTCCTGAGAGCAGTCTAAGAATGACAAATTTGGTCTGTCTTAAAGACCAAAGATAGAGTAAGAACCAGGTAGGCTGCCTTTTAGAAGATGGTCTGGGTTCCAAAATTGCTCCCACTCTCCCTCAAATCCTTCCCAGACAAAGCCCAAATCTGATTAGTCTCTGGAAATATGGAAAGGCAAAGCACAAGGGTGTTCCCTGGAGTACATTTGTCATGCTGGACTTCATATCATTTCCCTTGGCTTGTCCAAGGAATCACTAGCATAACTAAATTAAAAATGATGGGTCCCCACTTCAGAGAACTTAGTTTCATCTACTAAACCACATGTGCAGCATCTTCCACAATGGTCTCTCCTTTCTCACTCATACAGATTCTGACTTAGACATGAAGCCACAAAGTAGAGAAGTGAGAGGCCCCTTCTGACCAGAGCAAGATGCTCTAGTGATTGGGCTAATCCTGAGTTTTTTGGTAAAGTGCCAGGAGGGGGGAAAAAAAAAGCTGTTGAATTAAAGGCAACAAAAAATGATTAAGGAAATGAGTGGAAGGAAGACAAAAAGTTTATATTCTAGATTGGCCTTTCACTGCTTCAAAATTAATAGGAATCTGGACAAATGAAATAGACACGAAAGAAGAGGAACCATTCAGTTTCAGAAGAGCAAGAGTCTGCTAATGAAGACTAGATAGTTAAGGAGAAAGAATAAACTGGATTCCTAAATCGAGCTAGAACAAAGACAGTAAGAGCCCTATAGCTAGAGTTAGTTTTAGCAATTTTAATTTTTTTATGGAATTTTTTAAAGATTTTAAAGCCCACTGGACCAAATGCCAAAAGATATTCCAAAAGAAATGTCTACCTTAACTGCAAGAGGAAATAAGACATTTGTGGAGAGGCCCCAGTTAAGGAAATCCAGATCCCGGGCACTCACCTCCCCGCTTAGTGGTATCTCAATCGGCTTTGGCTTCACATCTATCAGGTAGAAGGTTCGTGACAGAAGCAACAGAGAAGGAGGGACGTTCTCCTTCAGGTGGAGGTCCTGCCACTGGAGAATTGAAGGAGAATAAAACAGGACAGAACCCCAGCATGTTAGAACTGGACATGACCCACCGTCACCGACTGCTTCCCTGGTTTCACAGCTTCCCCAGGCACGTGCTGGGAACCAGCAGCAGGACAAGGATGGGAACACTAGTCTCCTGGCTTCAGCACCAGTGGCTGTAGTCTGCATCCCCCCTCGTGACAGTGGGATCCTCTGAGTTGGAGGGGGAGCGTTCCAGTCACCTCTCAAACCGACTGTGGATCAAAGGAGCTAAGTATCTTCTCTTAGACACAGAGCAGATAAGGGGAAAGAATAAGACTCACTCATAACCAAAGAAAGAAACATTAAAATGAGAATGAGTATAATTTTCAAGTATCAAACTGGCCAACCTTTTAAAAAAAATAAATACATAGATATATACATAGATGATAGATAGGTAGATAGATAGGTAGATAGATAGATAGATAGATAGATACAGGACAAGAGACAAAATTCAAGAAGTAAATAAAATATAATCAATAACAATAAGCCTGCCTTCTACTCCTATCCTTTAACTACCCTGTTTCCCTCCCTAGAAGCAACCACTTTTACCAGTTCCTTATATAATCTTCAGAGATATCCTGTGCACATACGAACACACACTTGTATGTTTCTTATCTTCACATAAAGGGCGATCTATACACACTGTTCTGTCCTTTGCTTTTCTTCACTGAAATGTCCTGGACATTGATTCATACCCGTAGCTGTAGAGCTGCTTCCTTTTTAACCGTCTGTAAAGGATTCCACTGTTGCACGGAAAGGCCATAATTTGATTATTCTCCTATTTATGAACTTTAGGCTGTTTCCAATCTTTTGCTATTATAAATGGTGCTGCAATGGATAATCTTTTTTTTTTTTTTTAAGATTTTATTTATTTATTTGACAGAGAGAGACACAGCGAGAGAGGGAACACAAGCAGGGGGAGTGGGAGAGGGAGAAGCAGGCTTCCCGCAGAGCAGGGAGCCCGATGCGGAACTCGATCCCAGGATCCCGGGATCATGACCTGAGCCAAAGGCAGACGCTTAACGACTGAGCCACCCAGGTGCCCCTGCAATGGATAATCTTATAGATATGTCATATTGCACAAGTGAAATTTCTAGGTCAAAGTGAATGCATTTTTAAATTTTGAATGATTCCATGGAGGTTTTTATCAGCAATGCATGAGTGCCCCTCTCCCCAACCCTCAACAACACAGTGTGTTATCAAACTGATCTTTGCCAATGTAACAGGTGAATGTGATATCTCATAGTTTTAATTTATCTTATTATGAAGTTAAGATGTTTCATACGATTATCATCTTAGAGTTTCCTTTCTATGAAATGCCTGCCTGTATCCTAACACAGGAATTTCTGGATAATACACAGTGTTGAATATCATATGGCTGGATTAGTATCCTCACTCCTTGGTGGGAAAAATGATACACTCTTTCAAGAAAGCTATTGGACAGTATGAACCCACTTAATGCTCTATGTTCAAGAAATAAATGATTTTAAGAACCTTTCTCTACAATATGTTCATCTTCCAGCCAAAGCAGGTCCAACAGGTAAAAGGAAATAGCTACCTGACATGGTTTCAAAGTCACAACAGTGGCTCCTATTCCAAAATAATTTGTGTATACTTTATAGCATTTCTTACAGTTGCAAGAATGAGAATTTTAATAGGAGTTACTGCTTGTTTGAAAACACTGATGCTCTGGGGTGCCTGTGACTCCGTCGGTCAAGCGTCCGACTCTTGGCTTTGGCTCGGATCATGATCTCATGGGTTGTGGGATCAAGGTGGGAGCTCCGCCTTGAGCCCCACATCTAGCTCCATGTTCAGCGGGGAGTCTGCTTAAGATTCTCTCCCCCTCTTGTATGGTGACTAACATAACATAATAAAATTAAAAAAAAAAAAAAAGATTCTCTCCCCCTGCCCCTCCCCCAACTCATGTGTGCACATGTTCTCTCTCTAAAATAAATCTTGAAAAAAAAAGAAAACATTGATGCTCTTAGTTAAAATATGTTGTCAGTGGGAAAATATTAAACATCTGTTGCCAAAGCTAACACTTTACATTGGCTTGGGGTACTAATTGGAAAGTAGTCCCAGCTGAGCCCTCAGGGCAAGGTTCAGACCTCCAGATGGATTCATACACGACAGGCCTTGGATTTGAGATTTTGTCTGGGGCCCTTAAAATACCTGGAGTATGCAAAATTCTAAGGTGGTCCCAAGATTCCTAGTCCCTAGTGTACCCACACCTTCTCCCAGTTATTGAGACATGAATCTAGGTGCTGCCGTGAGGGATTTTGCAGAAATAATTAGGGTCGCGAGTCAGTAAATCTGAAAGCAGGAAGTTATCTGAGTAGGTCTCACCTAATCACGTGAAGCCTTTAAATCTGGAGCAAGAGGTCAAAAAGGGGAAGTCTGAGATGTGAAGCCTTTGGGGGGCCTCGTGTTGAGAAGCTCTCCTTTGCTAGCTTTGCAGATGGACGGGGCCTAGAGGTGAGGAATGCAGGGGGCCTGCAGGGCTGAGGAGCCTGGGGCTGACAGCCAGTGAGGAAATGGGACCTCAGTCCTACAGCTGCAAGAAACTAAACTCAGCCAACAAACTGAATGAGCCTGGAAATGGAGACTTCCCCCAGAGCCTCCAGATAAAACACAGCCTGCACTTCTGACAGAACATGTAAGCTAATAAACCGCTAAGTTTGTTGTCATTGTTTAAGCAGCAATAGATTCGAAGGGGTACATGCACCCTGATGTTTATAGCAGCATTATCAATAATAACGAAATTATGGAAAGAGCCCAGATGTCCATCAACTGATGAATGGATAAAGAAGATGTGGTATATATATACACAATGGAATATTACTCAGCCATCAAAAGGAATGCAATCTTGCCATTTGCAATGACATGGATGGAGCTAGAGTGTATTACACTAAGTGAAATAAGTCAGTCAGAGAAAGACAAATACCCTATGATCTCACTCATATGTGGAATTTAACAAAGAAAACAGATGAACATACGGGAAGGGGGAGAAAGAGAGGGAAACAAACCATAAGGGACTCTTAAGGATAGAGAACAAACTGAGGGTTGATGGAGGGAGGTGGGAGGGGGGATGGGCTAGATGGGTGATGGGTATGAGGAGGGCACTGGGTGTTGTACGTAAGTGATAAATCACTAAATTCTATGCCAGAAACCAATATTGCAGTGTATGTCAAGTAAGTGAAATTTAAACTTAAAAAAGAAAGAAAACTAATAGAGTACCCTGTCTCCATCAAAAATAAATCTAGCTTCTTCAGCGTCCCACTGCTCAATTAAAGAAGGCAAATTAGGTGGGACGGCTCGCCTGAAAAGTAGAAATCACAGTGAGGTCTACAAATCGCAGGGGACAGAGCTCTAGCGAAAAGGGCCCAGGAGAGCTGCAACTTGCCTCTGTGAGCTGCTGTCTCAGTTGTTCCTCAGTGAGACCCAGGGATCTCATCCCCCGGGCCCTGCAGGCGGCTTGCAGTTCTGACACGCTCAAAGCACTCACCCCTTCTCTGGCAATTACCTGAAAGCAACGTAAGAAATGGCATTGGATCTCTTGGTTCCAATTTTACTGAATCCTACATTCCAACAAACCAGGGGCAACACCAAATCTGATGCTTTCACATCGGATTGTCCTCTCGCTGACTAAAGGGGCAGCAGCTGAAAATGAGGGGAATCCTGCCAACCGGTATTAATAATATCAGAAGTAGTCACGTAATTCCTCCCCAACACTTTGTCACCAGAGTCATCCTCTCCCCTCTTGACGTGCATTTCCCCTTCATGGCAGCTTCAGGATTCATTAGAAAATATTCCACTTGAGACGCTTGCAGGGTACCATTTGCTGGATGTCCCAGGATCGCTCTTCCCCTACCATCCCCCTACCTCCACCCGGGAATGGCCCTAACTCTGGTCCACAAAACTCACTCGATACATAACATGGCTTCTGCTTGGTGTGACCCAAAACTAGGGTACTTCTGGGACCAGTATTGTTTATTCCAAAATTCTGAAAGCAACAGCTGAAATCTAAATGAGGCCACAGGGATCGTGCTTTCTCAGTTCCGGGAATCCTGCTCCCTCAGGCAGAATGCTCTAAAGCAGCTGATTCTGATTCAAGAAACATTCTTTCCATTTTTTAAGGAGTCTAATTAGTAGTTATGATGCCTTTCCTCCATCAGATGTCTAGGCTCGGCTCTCCCTCCCTGCATTACACCTTGCCACCCCTCCTTATCAGGCCAACTCACCCAGCAGAATATTTACTTTGGCACCAGCTCTGAGGAAGGGGAGCTGAGGTGTGAGAGTAGAGCACTGTCCTTAGCAATGGAAGACTCAGGAACCTCCTGGGGGGCTGTTCCTTCCTAGTGGGTCCTAACTGATGTAGATTACTAAATCACTAACTGCTTATGAGGGCATTCTCCAGAAAATGCGTCAGAGTACGACAAACAACTCCTAAAATGAGTAATCTGGGTTCAGATTGTCATGGTAATGATTGTTTAAACCACTCAATGGTTTGCAGAACCCATCCACGAGCAGATCTAGGAGAAGATACTACACTTTATCACAAAGCCACCCTAAGGGATCTCCCAAGCCTTGCTAATTCCCCGTGGCTACAGTTCAGCTCTTACTTCATCATCTGCTTTTATAGACTTTAGTTTCATCAGAAGTTGAAAGCGGAGCAAATTGTTGGTTCCAAAGGACTGCAACTCTAGAAGCTTGCAGAGGGCAACCAGCTGAGGTCGATCTAGGTGCTCCAAGGTTAGCTGATCTTCAAATAGTTTGGAAAAGCGAACTATCTCCTTTGTGCTGGGCTTGTGGCCTGTCTGGACCTAGGCAGTGGGACAAAGATGTTAATTAAAATGTATTTCATAGGGCTCCGGCGGTGGCTTAGTCAGTTGAGCATTCGGCTCAGGTCATGATCTCATGGGTGGAGGGATGGAGCCCCACTTTGGGCTCTGAGCTCAGAGGGGAGTCTGCTTGAGATTCTCTCTCCCTCTCCCTCTGCCCCTCCCTCCCACTCACTTACACTCTCTCCCTCTCTAAAATAAATAAATAAATCTTTTTAAAAAATTATAAAATGTATTTCTTAGTTCAACTTTCCCTGTAGACCATGTGAAGGACATATCAAAGCATATTCATAGACTCTATCTTATGTCTGGAAATGGGCCCTGTGCTACCAAGAGGCATAAAGAAGTCTGTCCAAGTCAGCCTGAGTCAACTGAAAAATCAGGAGTAGTTCAAAAGTTTGGCTCTAAATCTACAGTTCTTTCCAAAAAGTTATTAACGTCTTCAGTACATGACTGCTTTAAGGTAGGTTTTTCCCCACACTACTATAAATGTTTGCAACATTGTATGTGTCTAACTCAGATATTCGCGAAGTCAGAGACTGTGAACAATTTGGAAGATCCACGGTGACATGAATTTTTCATATAACGGCCAGCCTGGCAGTTGTTCGGTGTGTTACACGAGAGACTGACACCTGTTTGACATAGGAGGAGAACTGTACGGAGGCGTCTCCCAGCTTGGCCCTGTTCCTCCTTGCCATTTCTGTAATCGTTTCTTGAAGAAATTTTGCTAGTTCCAACTTTGCAGCCATTTTCTTTTTCTGTTTTTCCTCCTTAATAATAGAAGAGGAGAAAGTTAATCAATCCTTCATGATTACAACTTCATAGATAAAGATGAGAGGAAAAGAATTGTCACCTTGTTATTGTTCATCCCTATTTTGCATGTTAATATTATTTTCAGACCTAGTTAAATGGGTTTTGTGAAAACCAGAACAAATAAAAAGTAGCCTCTATTTGCAACTTGACTCCTTAATTTTACCTTTTATTTCTTACTAATACAATGACCATAATTATTTGATAGATCCAAAATATCCCCTCAGTGGAAGCTTTGTCATTATTTAGAATGAGATACTATCTCTTAGCCTGGTATAAACCATCTAGGCTGCTAGTTGAGCCAGCCCCTGGTCCCAGAGTGGTCCCAGATTTTGTGTGGGCCACAAGCAAAGAAAACTAGGACATTAACTCTATGCTAGAGTCGCATATAGCTTCAGTACAAAACAGATACAATTAATTATAATACACCGACTTAAGTGTTATAACAGATACGAACAAAGCACTACACAAAAGAGAATTAACTGTACATTTTTTTTTTTTTAAGCAATCTCTACTCCCAAGGTGGGGCTTGAACTCACAGCCCGGAGATCAGGAGTTGCATGCTCTACCGACTGAGCCAGCAAGGTGCTGGCTAAATGTATACTCTTTTTTTTTTTTTTTTAAAGATTTATTTGAGAGAGCGAGAATGAGAGAGAGAGTGTACATGAGAGGGGGGAGGGTCAGAGGGAGAAGCAGACTCCCCGCTGAGCAGGGAGCCCGATGTGGGACTCGATCCCGGGACTCCAGGATCATGACCTGAGCCGAAGGCAGTCGCTTAACCAACTGAGCCACCCAGGCGCCCCTAAATGTATACTCTTGAGACATGATGTTAACGAGTACTTCTAAATCCTCATTTATTATCAGAAATGCAGTGTGGTAGCATTTTCAAAATAACCACAGTCAAGGGCGCCTGGGTGGCACAGTCAGTTAAGCATCCAACTCTTGGTTTCGGCTCAGGTCGTGATCTCATGGTCATGAAATTGAGCCCTGCATCAGGCCCCATGTGCTGTGCAGAGTCTGCCTGGGATTCTCTCTCCCTCTCCGTCTGCCCCTCCGGCTCACGCGCTTGCTTGCTCTCTCTCTCTCTAAAATAGATAAATAAATCTTTAAAAAAATAATAACCATGGTCAGGACTCAGGGGGATGGAGAGGAATGGGATTCTCTATATTTTTTTTAAGTTGCCCAAGAGATTCTAATGATTAGTCAATCATAGCAATCATGAATTTTTAGAAAAATCTTAAAAAGACTCAACCAAAAAAATCACACAACGGCAATGGCAATACCATCATTAGAACCCACTTAGTCATCCATTTCCTACATCCATATCCATCCATCTATTCATTTATTTATTGAGCATCTACCTTGTACTAGGTGTTGGGGATAAAATGAGCAAAAACAGATAAGAATTCCTGCCCTCATGGGACTTCTGGTCTAACAGGAAAGACAAACATTAGTGACTAATGATAATCCAGTAATTCCACAAATTAAAGTATAATAGATAAGTACTACTAAAGAGAAATGCATGGGTGCTCTGATCTGACGTAAATACAAAGTCCCGCTTCCTCCCACTCTGCCTCCCACAACCTCCTCCCCTCCACCACCACCTCTCTCTCTCTCATTTTCTCATTTGTTTTAGTCCATGGAAAAGAAAGAGAGAGAACGTATTTTCTAAAACTGTGGCCATGGTGTGTATGTATTATATCTGGGGAATGAGCAGCGTTGAGGAAAGAGGAATCTTTAGATAAATCACTTCCTTTATTCCCCCCATCTTCCTGCATTCACGAACACATTCCTTGGAATCCCATGGTATTAATTCTAGGTCCTGATTACCTTAAATGTAAGTAAACTAAACCACTGCCAGTCAAATATTGCAATTTGATTCTACCCCTTACATGTGTCTCTAATGTATCTTCAAATTTTTATTCCTAATGCCACTTTCATAATTTAATCCTCTCTCTCCTGTGCTACTGTAAGAGCATGCCAGCCGATTTCCCTCCTTTGGCTCTGCCCTCGTCAATCCTTTTAGCCAGCCAGCAATATCATTTTTTTCTAAAATACAGATCTAACCGTGTTACCCACCCTCTGCTTAAATTTACGTTCCATTATTCACCATGGTCAAAGGCAAAGTCTAAATTCCTTAGGGTGGTAGACACTTTCCAACCTGACCCCAACACATCACTTTTGTCTCATCTTCCACAATTGATCCCCTTGTATTCCCCGCTCCAACCACAAAGAAGCGCTCAGTGTCTCAGATTATGTGATACTCTTTCACATAAGTAAGCCATTTTAAGTGCTACTCTTCCTATCCAGAAAGCCTTTCAAATGCTGTGGCAAAATTCTACCACTCTTCTAGTCTTGGTTGCATAGTTATCTCTTCTAGGAAACATTTCCCAGTCTGATTTAAGAGTTGTCCTGTTCGTCCTCCCATCACGTGTTCGTGCCTTCAGACCTCTGTCCAGTGGAGTGGCACAGAATGGAAAGAACAAAGGGGCCACCTTAATTTTCCCAGCCCGTCACCTTCACAGTGACCATCCAGTGAGGACCCCTCTTCTCCAGGACTACTCTCAAGCACGAAAGGGTCTGTCTGGCTAAATCATGCCCACTGTTCAACTAGTCACTGCAATAACAGTTGATTTTTGTTTTCTTTATTTTTTAATGGTTAAAAACAAGTTAAAATTCAATGGAAATGGGGATCGTTTTTTCAACAAATGATGCTAGGGAAACTTGGGTATCCACATGCAAAAAAGAAAAAAATGAATATTAACCCTGATGTTCCACCTCTCACCAAAATTCACTCAAAATGGATCATAGACTTAAATTTGAAGCTCAGAACTATAAAACTTCTAGAAGAAAATGTAGGAGGGGTGCCTGGCTGGCTCAGTCAGTAGAGCATGGGACTCTTGCTCTCAGGGTCGTGAGTTCAAACCACATGTTGGGTGTGGAGCCTACTTAAAATTAAAAAAAAAGAAAATATAGGAGAAAACCTAGGTGACTTTGAACTTGGCAGTGAGTTGTTAGATACAACTCCAAAAGTACAATTTTGTTGTACAAAGTACAACAAAAACAACTGATAACTTGTATTTGATTAAAATAAAAAACATTAGCTCTGTGAAAGACAGTTAAGAGAATGGACAAGCCACAGGCTGGGAGAAAATATTTGCAAGACACATATCTGCTAAAGGACTTGTATCCAAATATACTAAGAACTCCTAACAATTAGAAAATGAACAACTCCATTAAAAAGTGGGCAAAAAACAGATACATCCCCAAAGAAGATCTACAGGTGGCGAATAAACATATGAAAAGATGCTCAATATCATACATCATCAGAGAATTGCAAACTAAAATAACAATGAGATATCACTTCACACCTATAAGAATGGCTGATATTCAAAGCACTGACAATACTGAATGCTGATGAAGATACAGAGCTATAGGAACTCCCATTGCTGGTGGGAATGAAAAATGGTACAGAGACTTCGGAAGACAGTTATTTTTTACAAAACTAAACATAGTCTTACCATACGATCCAGTAATTGCTTTCCTATGTATTTAGGACTCCAAATGAGTTGAAAGCTTACGATCATAAAAAAAAACCTGCACACAGATCTTTATAGCAGCTTTATTCATAATTGCCAAAAACTGGAGTCAACCACAATACCCTTCAACAGGTGAATAAACAACCTGTGACACATCCATACAATGAAATATTATGCAGTGATAGAAAAGAAATGATCCATGAAAGGACTACACACTGTATGATTCCAACTATATGACATTCTGGAAAAGGCAGATCTATGGAGACAGTGGTTGCCACTGGTTGGGGGAGGTAGGAGGAACAACAGATGATGCACAGGGCATTTTTAGGGCAGTGAAACTATTCTGTATGATGGTGTGATGGTAGATACCATGACATTATGCATTTTTCAAAACCCATAGAACAGTACAACACAAAGAGTGGAGTCTAATGTAAAGTATGAGATTTAACTAATAATATCTCGATATTGGTTATTCAACTGCAACAAATAGATCACACAAATGCAAGACATTAATAATAGGGAAAATGGGGGGAGTATCTGGGGACCCTCTATACTTTCTGCTCAATTTTTCTATAAACTTAAAAACTAACGAATAGAGTCCATTAATTTTTTTTTTAAGTTAAAAAATCCTACATACCTTTTTGGATTCACTTTCAAAAGTTGATGGCAACATCTCTGGGAAGAATTTCAGAAATGCCGGTAATAAGAATTCCATGAAGGGTACAATTATGAACACCATAAATGGAACCAGGCGGAAGAAATCAGCACAAGTCCTCAAGAGCTAAAGAATTAAATGCATATGCAGTATTCATTATTTTAGGACACGCCCCAAACAAAAATATGAAACCAAAAAAGCCTGCCTTGGTCCTTAAAGTGTTAAAAACCCTAGAAGGATTTTCTGCAGCTTTGTATAAAATGGAAAGGTAGGGTTTTCCTCTTTACCATCGCTCTGAAGTAACATCTATGGGATACCTTCAAGGAAATCTATGACAATCAAAACATACTGCTGACATCATCTATTGTTAGCTTTCATCCATGTCAGGGGTCTGTACTTTAATAGCATAGTGTCTGTTAAAGACTGATTTTTCAAATGCATATACTTAATATATTAACAGTAGTTTCTATTGCGGGTCCACAGATCAAACTTGAAGCTTCTCAATTCCTTGGGGAGATTAGAAAACACAATTATAACCATTTTATAGGCAAATATGCAATCTCAAGATCTTGCCTAAAATTGTACAGTAAGTCCGTTTCAGACAAATAAGAAACTCTGGTTCTCACCATCAGTTACTATTCCTACTTTGGGATTTTTAGGATGAATTTTCAGGTGAGTTTAAAACTTGGTTGCCATATAGTTCATTTTCACTTTACATTTTCTTTCTCAAATATGATCCTTGCCTACCCTTCGTCTCTCTCGTCTGGTCAGCACCTGCCCATGCAACAGCCTCCAAACCATTCTGGCAGCAACTTTGGTGTCAATCCATAGCAAGTAGAATCCATTGTAATAATATTTAAGTTCCTCCATAATTCTTTGTCTATAAGATCGCTTTTCTTCCTTAATCTTCATGCCAGGTCCTTTTGTGGGCTGAGGACTTGTCACCTGGGGCTTTTTCGGGGTTTGCTCCAGCTGAGGTTTACCAGGGACCTCTTGTAACCAGCAAGTTGACGTGTGTAGCTTTTGTATTATTCTAGTTTGTAAGTGAAGTACTTTATTGCCTGACTGATTAGGATAGGAGTACTTCTTGCTTACACAGTTCTTCATGTATGTTTTATTTAAATGGGAATCTGGCAAGTGAAGAAATGCAAATGATGGGGAATAAGAAGAGCTGGTAGGATGGACAAAATAGCTAGGGAATCTGGAATAAAGAGCAACATCCTCTTAGTTGAGCACATACTGTTACAAACTTAAAAACTAAAGAAATAAATATTTTAATATTTATAATATTTTAAAAGCAGATGATATTTATAAACAAATGAAATATAACTTTTTACCCCAGTTGAAGAACAGTGTGCTTTATGGTTGAATGATAGACTCTATGAGAAATATTAATAAGTTAATTCCTAAAAATAATTGCTATGTTACAAGTTAGAAACTCTACAACTATTCCTGCGCAGGGGCCATGCTAATAATCTTCTCTGTATTGTTCCAACTTTAGTAAAAGCTCTGCTGACGCAAGCACGAATGTCTGCAACTATTAATTTAAAAATCTAACAGCAAACATTTTTCCACCAGGGGTTGTGTTTGAAAGTGTTATCTTTACTATCATAAAACAGGTGGAACGCTTGCATCTTTGGTTACTCTGCTGACAGTAGGAATATTGCTTGAAGAAAACACTTCATGGCCTCTGTGGGAATTAACCAAACACATAATACTGATTTGTCTGTGTGGTGCCCATGGACTCCCTCAAATGAGACGCATTTAGGGCCCAAATGTCCTTCACCTACAATTCCTCAAGAATGTTAGGAATAAGAATTAGAATTGGGCACCCCAGCCAGGGATCTCTACCTTCTAGTTTTGCAACAGCTCAAAATCTTCAGTTAAATTAGCACATGAGATTGTTTGAAAATAAAAATAAGACCCATCTAGGCAAAGAAAGTTCCTGGCAAAGACATTTCTTCTGGCAAAGAGAGGGCTTTTCCATTCTTTCAGACTGTTTTTGAAGCACACCAAGATAAAGCACTTTTTGAAGGGCCAAAAGGGAAAATGTACAATGGATCTGGCCCATAGTAAGTTCTCAGTGAATATTCTTTGGAATAAATAAGTGATAACAGACCCTACGAGGGCAGGTATATGTCCTAGGACTGGCTTGTTTGCCAGCCATTTTACTCATTTTTCTATCTAAGGGCCCCATGTAACATTCATTAGTTACAGAGGGTCACCTTGAAACCATTACATCTTCTCTCTTCCCTGTGCCATACATCTAAAAATTACTCAGCCTGAGTTCTAAGGCATATAGAAAATTTGGGGTAAGTTTAAATACAATAAAATGTCAGCTTCCTAAAAACCAGTATAGTTAAAGCCAACAAAGCTTTCATTTGTTGTGGAACAAGCCTATCCTTTTACATACATCTTTTTCTAGAAGAAAGTTCATATAAATATTGCAGGGGAAGAGGGGATTCCACAGCTTACCTTGTTCGGGCAATAGCTAAGACTGTTTTATAACTGTAGAAGGCCATACTTATATTTGTCTCAACTAGTCAACAAGGGAACCTAGACAGAAGGATTAAGTAAACAATTTAGTATTTTAAATTTTTTTTTTTTTTTAAAGATTTTATTTATTTATCTGACAGAGAGAGAGAGAGAGAACAAGTAGGCAGAGAGACAGGCAGAGGGAGAGGGAGAAGCAGGCTCCCCGCTGAGCAGGGAGCCCGATGCGGGGCTCGATCCCAGGACCCTGGGATCATGACCTGAGCCGAAGGCAGCCGCTTAACCGGCTGAGCCACCCAGGCGCCCCAACAATTTAGTATTTTAAAGACACACCAATTATAAAGATACCAGGATTTCAGTGTTTACTGTTGCAAGGGTAGAAAATTTCCATATTCTATTCAAGGTGTAAAACCTCTCTCAAGATCATTTCCAACAATCATGAATGTTTTCTCAGCTTGGATTTGAGAATGGTACTTTGAGATCCCAACAAGTAGAAATGATCTCTAACATCATGGTGCTCATGACGGTTATATGGTCTTCAAAGACTTTTTTATTTCTGGTCAATAACACCTAGCAACCTACTTGAATGGTTGCCAGGTATTTAAGAAGCTAAGCAATACATACTTCTTTGTAGCCTAAAAATACAGTTAGAATAAAATACCCTGGATTTGTTTCAGTTAGCTTTTTCCCCATACTTGGCCAAGTTGCCCCAAACTTTGAAGATTGAAAGTAGGGGCACCTAGCTGGCTCAGTCACTAGAGCATTGGATTCTTTGATCTCAGGGTCATGAGTTCAAGCCCCACGTTGGGCACAGAGCCTACCTAAAAAAAAAAAAAAAAGTACTCACTAACCACATTTATGGAGCAGTGAAGATACACGTGGTACCTACTAATAATGCAAGTGCAGGTAAATCGGTTTCCTGTACTGGTGATTCTCCAAAGAGATCAAACTGAGCTACCTTTAAACAAGCTTTATCAAAACCTTTCTCCATCCTGTGGTCCTTTCCAGCCAAGGGCAGCAAGGTGTTTTGGTAGTATCTCTTAGCGTCTCCTGTGGCCTTTTCCAGCCAAGGGCAGCAAGGTGTTTTGGTAGTATCTCTTAACGTCAACACTACTTTCTTGCAGCTGGAAAAGGCGTAGACCAGGGTGCTCTCCTGTACGGAAACCTCAACCACAGAGCTGACATTTTGAACAGGAGTTCAAAGAATCCTTCGGAACATCTAAACCCAGGCTAAGGGCGGGTGGTCTCCTGCCGGAGGCATGCCACACCCGATCGGGCGGTTAACCTGCTCTCTGGCCCCTGGGCACTCCCGCCCGAAGCTGCGGGGAACCACTTCCTAGGCGGGGACGGCCGGGAGCCCCGCCTGCGCCTTCGCGCCGCCCACGCCCACACGCCGGGGCCCCAGGCTCCCCGGGTTACCTTTGCTTCTGGCCCTTGACGACACAGGGGCAAAACGCGCCGTCGGCTTCCGCAGCCGGCGGCTTTTGTGCACGTAGTGTGTCTGGTGGACTGTGTTTGCGGTACCGGGGTCTGGGGATTGGGGGGCGGTTCTTTGTGTTTGGGTGCGGGGATGGTGCAGGCACGGGGACGACAACCTTGTTGGCGATCCAGGTTTATGGAAGGAAGACAAGGAGAAGCCGGGCGCAGGGTACGGAAGATAAAGGAGGAAGCGGAGCACAGAAGGAGGGGAAATGGAGGTTGAACTCCAAAGTTGGGGGGCGGGCAGGGGCACGAGGTCAAGGGCTGAGGCAAGTGCGGTGGGGAACTGGAAGCTGTCGGGAAACCTGGGCGCTGATGGGAAGACCAGGATGCGGAGAGAGCGGGCTCCGGAGGAAAAAAAGGGCAGGCAAGGTCCACCAAATAACAGCCTGAGGACTTGGCCCGCCCACCCCTACCTCCTCGAGCCGGCTCCCCGGAACGGCTGCCTCAATCCTCCAGTTCCTTCCCAAAACCCCCTCCCCCAGCTCCCCAGCTAGAAGGGCCGCAGGCCAAGTCTCTATGGTCCACCTCTTTCCTAACCCGTTACGTCACTCTGAGTGACGACACCACTCACCAATGAGCTCTCAGATTATGGGGAGGGAGGACGTCCTTTGCTGTGGCAGCCCTGGAGGCAGCCAAGGTCCGGTTCCCACCGGCGAAATGACCTCTCTATTGGGTTTAGTTTAAGCAGAGTCTGTGCTGCGGGAGGGGGCAAGAGTGACGTCTTTCCGCCTGTCTACACTCTCTGGGCTGTGGGCTAACCTCCCCGAAAATCCTCATTGAAGGCTAGATTAAAGAACCTTTTACCCTACCGATAGCGTAATATGCCTGATAGTCGCCATGGTAACCATCTTAAAGTCACGAATTACATCACTTTGATGTACCCCCCCCCCCAAATCAACAACTGCCGGGGTTGGGATGGCGCGGAGAGCTCTGCGGAGAGGGAGTGGCAGAAAGGGCGGGAATGGTTAGGAAAACATCCCTTTCCTTTCTCCGGGGCCTAAGAGTGGAATGCTGTGAAATCTTCATATGGAAATCTGAATTCCACTAAAGTAATTTGCTTTATAAATGCTCTCTTAACAGGTATTGTTTATGATCGGTAGTTTGTGGAGAAATATCAACACTTAAGATGTATATTATAGTAACTATGCAGTGACGTAGGTAGGCACTGCAGGTTTGGGGCACTTCAGTTCCTAGGTTGGGTAACTGAGCCATCTTGGAAAAGTGAAAGATTCAGAAATGTTCTCGCTCTCCTGTTATCTCTACCCATCCATTTCATCTGGCTCTAGAAGGAAAACAAAATTTTTAGTGGCTCTACTTGGGCTAACACCAGACAACAAGGAATCGCTTTCACAGGGAGAGTACTTCTCTTAACATGTGAGTTGACCAGAGACCTCTCTCATCTAGGCTGCACATTTATAAGAATGAAAGATGGCGGGTATTTAATTTCAGGTTTGTTTTGTTTTGTTTTGTTGTTTTTAATGTAGACTGCTTTTAATCCACAAAGCATTTTTCAGCTAATAGCCAAATGGATCAACCATGTTAAATAGGCAGAACTTTTCAGTTTGGCCACTAGAGGGCCCTTTGTGCATGCCCTATGCCCGAGTTTCTACATAAAGGTTTCACTTCATGTTCTATGTTTACTAGAATTAACTAAATCTACAAAGCTTTGGTCTCTTTCCCTTTCCTTTCCTGAAAATTCCCGATGGCAAATTTTGAGCTCTAAAAGTCCAGATAGTTACAATTTTCACATTAATTCTATAAATTAATCACTGTACTAACATGAACATGTACTTTTCTGGAAAAGATCATAAAGATGAAAAATATTCCTTTCAGTTCCCTGGGAGACATTTTATACCAGGAAATATTCTTATTCATGCATTGTATTCACTCACAAACAGGCACAGTAAAATCATTAAGTATTCATAAACCAGATGAATGATTCCAAGCTCAGTATTGGAAAGATGAACTAGATTTTCTACTACAGTCATATGTCAGCAATCCTATTCTAAAAAGGGAAGGGTTAAGAACCTTCCTATTGAAATCCCTTTGTTCAAAGCAATGTTTGCCTTCTGCTGTCAGGCCTGGCAATTTTTTGACTTTCAGGATTTAAGTGATTTATCATGTAAGGAGTTTTTGGATATGATCTTCGGAAGAGAAACAAAAAATTTCTTTCTCCTTAATTCTGGCCCTGGGAATTGTGTTAGATTGCTGTCTTAATGAACTGTTTGCTCATTTTGTATGGAGAAGAGAAAGCATTATCTGAACCTCAGAAGATGTTAGATGCTAAAAATGTAAATTATTAATTTTAATGGCCATTTCCCTAGATATGGCTCAAGAGCAAATATTATTAACAGTATATTTTCTAAAGTTTTGCAGGAAGAGATTATATATCTACTTCACAGAACTTTAATTTTAAACTCTTGTCAGCCTAGAAACAGATTAAAATAAAATCCCTGAGGTCAATTTACCAGATTCTCCTCAAGGGGATAATCCAGATGTCTGGTCAAGGCAACAGTTTATCAACAAAGCAAGGAGTATACAGGAAGATGGAGAGGAAGGATGGTGGTAGAAAGGATCATAGGGGGAAAAAAGACCAATTTAACCTCTTTCCAGGAGACACAATCAAACTGAAATAAGCTCAGGAGGCCCCCTTTAAGAGGTCTGTGTTCTAAAAAGACATTTAAAACAAAAATGTGCTTTTTACTGATTCCTTTAACTTTTGGTACTGCACAAAACAGGTACTACATAAGCATATGTTTAGAAATAGTTAATGAATAGGGCGCCTGGGTGGCTCAGTTGTTTAAGCATCTGCCTTCGGCTCAGGTCATGATCCCATGATCTCAGGATCCCATGATCCTCAGGTCATGATCCCAGGATCAGCAGGGGGCCTGCTTCTCCCTCTCTCTCTGCCTCTCCCTCTGCTTGTAGTGCTCTCTCTCTGTGTCAAATAAGTAAATAAATCTTTAAGAAAAAAATAGTTAATGATTAACAGTAATGAGAATGCTTAATTCTCAGTATCATCTATAGTATAATTAAAGGGTTATGTTTTTTAAAAACCTGAAACATAATTAGTAGTCATTAAAATGATTGATCGGTAGGAATCTTTTAATTTCTTGTTTAAATGGTATTTAAAGATAAAGATATCAGAAATTTCTTGTGGCCGTGCCAAACAGATCCAGAACTATAATGTCGGTGCAGAGTATAACATCTAGTAGTGACATAGCTTTATTATTCTCAGAACAGAGCGCAGAGTATAGGTTTCCTCATCTGATTGCTGCTGCCTGTATTTCCTTTGTACGTTCAAGTCTCTGTGCCGCAACGTTCTAAGTCATCACCACCAGGCCCCAGGAAATATCACCAAATTTTGTACACTCCGGCAAGACGACTTTACTGTGTCACACACCTTCTATTGTTTAACATAAATTTCCTAGCATGGGGAGGGCTTTGAGGGTTACAGAGAATTTTGACTCCCGTTTCCTCCGCTCATTCTTGCGTGAGTTCTCTCGAGGACTGATGCCCTCCCAGAAGCGAAGGTCTGGCAGTGAGCAGCAGAGGGCCCAGGCACGTGACGGGCACCGAGCCCTCTGGGTCCCTAGGGGTCCGGGCCGCAGTCGGCGCTGACGTCCTCCTCTTTACCCACAAGCCTCCGGGCCCGCAGTGCGAGCAGGAAGAAGGCGTGCGGGGCCCGGTGGCTGCCAGGGAGGTCAGCGCTTCCTCACAGCGATTGAGATGCCGCCACGGCTTGCGATCGTGGGGCGGGACGGGGGTCGGCGGGGGGGCATCCGGGACTCACATCCGAGGCTGAAAGAGAGACTGTTCCCCACGGCTCAGGTCTGAAATTGCTGCCACGGTTTCCAGACGCAGACCCGTGTGAAATAGGAAGCTCTGACTCTGACAGCTGTCGGACAGAAGGCACCCAAGGAGGCACACAAATTGTTCTTCTCTTTCCCGGTCACCTTAACCCGGCACTCGTTTGTAGGTTGTTTCTAACATCTAGGGAGTGTGCAGCAGTGTCACTCTGAGGAGTACCATATGGTGTTTAATATGTGCTGTTATTGAACAAGTCTCAAAGAATACGCACGAACGCAATTTTACCTCACAGGCCCAACCTTTAACCTGTCTTCTGTTTTTTTTTTTTTGTTTGTTTTGTTTTTTTTTTTTTTACCCTCCTTCGTATCATTTCTTCCTGTCTCTGCCTTTATCGCCTGCGGTCTCACTTCTTGTCTAGACTCTCTCGGGCCGCTCCTCTCCGCCCCGCCGACTACCCTCTTCCTCCTTTCGCCCCCCTGCGCCGCAAACCCGGGACTGCATTTCCCGGCAGGCGCCGCGGCCAGCGGCCAATGAGGGGCTGAGGATTTGGCGGCGGCGGCGGCGGCGCTCCGAGAGCCGGGTGGGGGGGCTTTGTGCGCGGCGGCGGCGGCGGGAGCGGGCGGCGGCGGGAGCGGCGGCGGCAGCAGCGGCGAGGACGGAGGCGGAGGCCGAAGGGGACTGTCCACTGGTCGGTGCGGAGAGGCGTGCGAAAGCCAACTCGAGCCCCCGAGGACCTTGCTGCCCCGGCCCGGCCGCCAGCCACAGCCTTCTCTCTAGCAGCAGAGGCTGCGCGGCGACCCCCCATCCTTCCACCGCCCCTGCCCACCCCACCTCCCGCAGCCTTCCTCCTCTCAGCTTCACGCCCGGCCCGGCCCGGCCGCGGCCCTCCTCGGTGCCGGCAGCCATGGCAGAGGCGTCCGGCGCGAGGGAAATCTAGCCCGGGGATTTCATGCGGCCTAGCTCGGTTCCGTCTCCTCCCCCCGCAGCCCCGGCGGCTGCCCGCACCCCAGCCCCACTCCGGGCCTCCGTGTCTCTCCTGTGATCGTACTGACACGGCCGGGGGGTTAGAATGGAACAAACTGAAGGTAAAGTGAATGCGTGCGTGCGTGCGTGTGTGTGTGTGTGTGTGTGTTTTGGAAGGAAGGGCTGAGGAGGGAACGACGAGGAGGGGGCGACCTAGGGATGGGACCCGGGTAGAGAGACCCCAGCAGGGATGGGAGGACAAGCGGGTGGCCGGAAAGGGTTCAGGGGGAGCCCAGAAGGTAAAGCAGAGGGCCAGGTGAGGAGTGTGGAGGAGATAGGGAGGTGGGGCAGGGGAGGTAGGATTGGGATAAGAGATGGAGTGGCGCTGAGCTGGGAATTGGGAGTAGAGGTGGGATGGGGGCGGGGATAGAGATGGAACGGGGGAGGGGCAGGGAAAGAGAAGAAGAGTTAGGTTTGCAGAAGATTAGAGACCTGGGTGGACTGAGAAATAGGGAGGTTTGGGGGTGCAGAGTGGAAACTAGAAGAGTCTGGGGGAAGGGGGTAGAATTTGATGGAGAAATGGGCATCAAAAGAGAAACGCGGGAATGGAAGTGGAGGAAAAGGATTAGGAAAAGGGATAAGAAATTGTTGAGACAGGATGCATAGGAAGATAGGAAATAGACTCAGGAAACTGGAAGACCTAGGATTGGTTTAGGGAAGGAAATTAACTAAATGTTGAGAAGGATGAGAACTATCAACCAAACATCACAGAGTGGGTGGAAAAGAAGGGGAAGGGGGTTGTTAAAGGAAGAGAAAGCCTTTTGTTCCCGTATTTCTGTGTATTCTGGGCCTTTTCTTTCAAGGCTAGAGAATATAGAAGCTAGTGGTGATGGTGTTGTGATTGTTGTGAAATGGGGAGGTGTGGGTTTTACTGTTTTGAGGGAGGAGGAGATGTGTTAGTGTTATGGTAGCAAGACAGTAGAGACATGGCCATAATTTGATGGTTTTGCTGAGGGAGTGAAGACTGTTCAGATTTAAAGGGGGTAGGGGCAGCCATGTTTGCTGCCAGGCACTGCAGTGTAAATAAATTCCTTCTTTCCGACATCAGTGTGAATCTGGAAGGGGCCAGTTCAGATTGTTAGCCCCCGTTCTTTCTATTCATGAACGCTTCCCATACATCTTGTGGTAATTTACTATTATTCATAACCACCAAAGGAGGTAGTGATGTTTTCCATCTTGTGTGTTTTGCTGCTCCCCCCACCCCCTTTCCCTCTTCCTTCTGGTTGCAAACAAGGCATGCTAATGAACTGCAGTGTAAAATTAACCCTTTTTATAAAGTTGAAGCTATATTTTTACTAGCTGAAGGAATCATTACTATCATATTTCAAATGTGATCATAAAGTCTTAAATACTGAAAATTCATTTGTTTTAGAAGCTTCAGAAGCAGTCATCATGTTTTCTGAAATTCTTTACGTAAACAAGGAAATTGCATTGGTTATTTTTCTTGGGCTTGTGCTCTTGGCAAAGCACTGTGCGGGGGGTGAGATGGGGTAGAAAGATCTGCTTGTGGTAGATTATCTGCTTACTGTATTTTGAATGTTGGAAAATTAGAAATATATGTATTTTAAAATAGTGTTTCTGGTAGTTCACGCCTATAGGTGATGGGTGTGTTAAGAAGTGTTTTCTTTTTTTTAATGCACTCTCTCTCTCCATCCCTTCCCTTTGGTTTCCTGTGTCTAGCTCAGTATAGTCTCCAGATGCTAGTTCAGCACAGTGCAATGATCTATGAAGTAGGCATGCAGTTCTTAGAGCCTCAATGAGGTGCCAGTTTTTTGGTTTTTTGTTTTCTTTGCTTTGTTTTGTTTTTTTGGTGGGAACTTCAGGTTACTCTCAGGAAAGCTACAGTAACTCTTTAATGTATCAAAATATAACTACTTGGGCAATTTGAAATGGTTACTGTTCTAAAGGTTTAAATCCTGCCAAACTTAGAGTAGATAAATTGTTAAGTGTAGCCTATTTTCATATTGGAAGAGATTGTGTGTGTGTGACCTTTTGTTTTTGTTTTATAATTGTAATTGGGGTAATCCAAACTTGAATTCATCATATTGAGTTTGAAACTGTTGTCTAATACCAGAAAGGCCTGTTAAAATTGTGCTATGATGGACTCAAACCAGTTGTACTACATATTGATTTAACATGTCTAAATGCAACGTCCTTTCAGTTGTTATAAAGAAGTTTAGGATGTGTTCTTGGTGTGTTGGAAAAATGAAATTGAATATTGTTAGAGTAGTACTTTGTGAGAGTATTTTTAGTTTAAAGGCCAGATTTACAACTTGGAGTATTTTGGTTTGATGATAAGCAGTCTGAATTTTTAAAAATTCTGTGAGGAAAAGTTTCACTCAAAAATGCCATTCAATATGCTTTTTGGAATTTATTTTTATGGAGATTTTTCATTCTTATGTCTTCCACTCAATGGACATGTTATTGACAATTAATTGGTAAATTGTGTGCATGAACTATCAGTGCCACAAATTTTTAGGAAAACGAGAAATTGTTTTATATTAAAATAAAAAAATTCATGTTAGAACCTTGAATTAGTTAAAAAAGAAAAGAGTGTATTCCTGTGTATTCAGCGGTCAAGATCAGGGTCTCCTGCCTAGCTGTAATGAGTATTCTGGCTCCTTGGTTGGGTATCCATATAATGAAGAAGGCTATTCTAGCTAGATGATAATTAATTAAAACCCAGACTTTGCTCTGATTACTGTGTCCATCAGCACACCTGCTACCTGCAATAGCTTTTTAAAAAACTTTAATAAGTACGCTCTTTCTTATGGTAACACATTGATTGAATTTTGGGTAAAGGAAATTGGTTGCCTTTGAGACTGGTCATCACTGAGTAGATTGTCAAATCTGATTCTGAATAATAATCACAGGAAAGCTACTAACTAGTCGTCTTCTTACAGTGTGCTATGCTGAGTGTCTCACATGTATGATTTCCTTTTATCCTCCCAACAGTTGTATGAGGTTACTACTAGTTAACTCCCTTTTACAAGTGGAGAAATTGAGGCTAAGTAACTCAACACCACACAGATGGTAACTAGCAAAGCCGTATTTGAATCCAGGTCTTTCTAATTACAGAACCTGGATCAGCAGAACTTTCAGTTTCTTTTTAAAAATTTGTAAAGATAATTTATGTTCATTATTTTTTTTCAAATATTATAAAAGGCTAAGAGGTAAAAAAAAAAAAAGAAAAAAAGTTAACCCCTGTTTCCCCCGATAATCATTTTGAAGTTTCTTCTGAGTCCTCCTAGAAAATATCTGTACATACAGATGCATATCTGTCTTCAAATGCACACAAATTGGTCATACTGTCTGCATTTTGCTTCTGTGCTTTAATAGGCTACCTGGAACATCCTTTTAAGTGAGCACATATTGATCTACAGCTTTTTTTTTTTAAAGGGTCACATAGTATTCTGTTATTTGGAATATTGATTAACGTTAGGATGTTAACAGATTTTTTGCTGTTTTAAGTAATATAGCAGGTCTTGAATTAAGTCCCTAACAGCCTATTTAAATGGAGGAGATATAGTCCAACTACTTTATTTTATAAGAGAAAACAGAGGCCTGAGGAAGTTACGTTCAAGGCTTTGGTGACAGACCTGTTACCTGGCTCTTTATACCACACTACGTTACTTCATTATTATGAAGGTATTTGAGCTTTCTGTAAAAGCTCAAGGTGAGGGGGATCATTCAAGGTTAGGCACGTTTAGCATAATGAGTGCAAGGGGATTAATTTGCAGTGAGGCAAAGGATCTTGTTTCTCTTTTTTCATACTTTGTTCACCATATTGTACATATAGCATATGCACAAAATATTTTTGCATATGTAAATGAACCCTGTGCAAGTATCTTAAAGTTTGTGTTTTGGGTAATGAAGTGGTTTTGGCAGAATTTTTTCTGTTTTAATAAAATTATCAGTGAAATAAGGTAGCAATGAAATGAAAAAATAAGAGGTCCATCATGGTCCTGGAAAGGAACTTGGAAAGAAAATTGAGGCACTGGTAAGTTTTTTTTAAATGAGCTAAAAAACAGCTCATTGAAAACAACTTTTAAAAGATCTTAGCAGGCACCACTGATTATTTTTAATTATTTTTGTCTATCAAGAAGAAAATAAGTTACCATGGACACTTATTCTTTGGGTTCTTTTGAAACAAAGTCTGTTTTAGACACTTAAAAAATGAAAATCATAAAAGCCTTAAAAAGATTTAGAATTTGGTATCTATAAAATCTGATTCTTGGTGCAATGGTGTTTTTAGTTTTACTTTAAAAAAAATAGTAGTGTCTGTTATTTTTTGAAAGAGCAATTAACATGATTTATTCCTTTGTTAATAAACAACATGCCCAGGGTGCCTGGGTGGCTCAGTTGGTTAAGCGACTGCCTTCGGCTCAGGTCATGATCCTGGAGTCCCTGGATCGAGTCCCACATCGGGCTCCCTGCTCAGTGGGGGGTCTGCTTCTCCCTCTGACCCTCTTCCCTCTCGTGCTCTCTGTCTCTCATTCTCTCTCTCAAATAAATAAATAAAATCTTAAAAAAAAAAAAAATAAACAACATGCCCAGCTTTTGAGTTTTTAAATGAATGGTGACCTTTATTTCTGCAGGCTAATCTTTTTATAAATGTTAATAAAGGTAAATTTAAGAAAATGATTATACTACAACTACCTATACTACAACTACCTAACGCATTTTTAAAAAGCTTACAGAGTTTTGGTTTTGGTTTTTATTGTTGACTTTATTAAGTACTTAATAAGTACTTTCAAACACTTCTGTATTATGTTGTGCCTGCACAGTGTGGCATAAAAAGAAGGTAAAAGGCATAATTAAAATTTTGTGAATTTAGAGAATGTTCAGTTTTTACTAGACGGATATGTGTTGTTACTCCTAAAGTACATCTGCCCATTGATGAGATTTTGAATTTGAAAAGCTCTGTGAAAAATGATTCTTGGCTTATTTTAAAATTTTTTAAGATATGGATCTGTGTCATCATTGACTGATCTACAATGATAACTCTTACTTCTTACTAGGTTCCTTTTTTTCCATGTAGATTTAGAGCTATATTGAGAAAGTGAATAGGACAATGAAAAAATTTTATATCTTATATGAACTCTATATATATGATATATAAATATATGAATACATAGATAAATTTATCTAATACCTTGCACTTACTACATTTTTGAGATGTTTGATTGAATTCTTACACAATAACTTGACTTTGTTTTAAAATGTGAAGTTGGAAAGCACAAGAATTATTTAACCCAAATTTAAAGATGGGAAAATTGAGATTTCAGGAAATCCTCAGGCTAAATAGATTGACATGTTAAGTAGAATAAGGTTTTCAGATTTCTGTCTGATTACTTAAAAAGAATTTTTTCAGGGGTGCCTGGCAGGCTGTCAGTAGAGCATGTGACTCTTGATCTTGGGGTCATGAGTTCAAGCTCCACTTTAAGGGTGGAGCTTACTTAACCTTTTTTAAAAATTTGTGTTTCTTGACTTTTTTTCATAGCCTGCATTATCTTTCTTTTAATAAACATTAAATAACAATAAAGTATTTTTCTACCATAGAACATGCTTTTTAAATTTTGGTATAATTTATGTACATCTTGAAATATAGAAGTAGATATTTTAAATTTAAGAAATGTATGTATTCCTCTGATTTTGCGAGTAAAACAAAACTTAGTTTATCAAATTGATTTGAGGTTAAGAAGTCTAATACGGAGGCTTGCTTTTATCTAATGGCATTTTGGCTGTAGCCAAGATAGTATGTCTGTTGAGTCTTGTATTACTAGTATCTCTTAGCTGTAGAGTCTTAAGAAAACTGTACATTTAAAAACACACACACAAAACACCTTAAAAAAGAAACATTTTTAAACTTTTAAGTTGTGAAACATGACATATAAAGAAAAAAAGCATAAAACCTAAATGTACAGTATAAGCAAATAATTAGAAAGTAAACATCATGTAGTCACCACCAAGGTAATAAACCCTTTAAGGAAAGCTATAGAGACCACCTCACTGGTTTAGCTGGTGTTACCTTGGTGGTGGTTGGGCTTTCAGGGTAACGACATCCTGAAAGTAACCTGAAAAATTAATAACCGTGAAGGGTCAGGAAATGTAAAAACTGAATCACCAGTTTTTGTTATTATCAAAAGTGTTATCTAGATAATTAAAAAAAACCCTGTTTCCTAGCAGTATAGTCATTTAGTGATTTGAAATCTTAGTGCTATATTAATGAATGTGAAACAAAAAATAACACTAAATTCTGTAAGAATCATGCCATTTTATACAAAGTGGTTTTTTTTTCAGAGTTCATCTCTGTTGCAGTTTTTGGTAGAATTTAATGACTACTGGTTTTAGATTGATGTGCAGATTCTAGCAATGACTTTTGCTTAGAAAATATCCAATTTGCTATATATTAATATTCTAACTTAAGTATCTTATTTTATAAAAACTTAGACTCTCTCGCTTTCACATTAATGTAACCATTCAAGAAGTATTAACCTAAGAAGTAATCAGTAGTGACAATCTATTTTGACACTTCATCCTTGATGCCTCTTGATTCTTACCTTTTCTGTATTTTGTCTAGGTGAATCAAATTTTTTGAAAGTGGAGAAACTTTATTTTGCTTCCCTGTCTTACTAGACTGTTTTCTTACATGTTCGGAAGGGTTAAATATTGGTTTTTGAGGACTTTGATAATAGAAAAACTTGAATTTTTTTCCTTTCTACGTGACAAATACAGTCTATTTGCATAAAATTCTGCAATGTGGATTTGAAAAAGACATTTTTATAACACATTTACATACATAAATTAAAGCCTTTATTTGGTTATTGTAATTTTGTCACTTTAAGCTGTTTGTTTCTTTTATGATTTCTGCAGGATCCAAATACATTAGAACATAGTATTTCATATTTGATTATGATGAGAAACTTCTTGCTGTGCTTTACCATACCTTTGAATTCCTTTCTTTAATGCAGTAGAATGCTGTTCTTTTTTTTTTTTTTTTTTTTTATTTGACAGAGAGAGACACAGCGAGAGAGGGGACACAAGCAGGGGGAGTGGGAGAGGGAGAAGCAGGCTTCGTGCAGAGCAGGGAGACCGATGTGGGGCTCAATCCCAGGACCCTGGGATCATGACCTGAGCTGAAGGCAGCCGCTTAACGACTGAGCCACCCAGGCGCCCTTAGAATGCTGTTCTTTTATTCTGGCTAATTTTTCCCCTAGCAAAGATAATAAATAATTATTTTAGATTTTGAAATGAACATGTTGAGTTTTCCTAGATGTGGAAGCAAACATGATTTAATATAATTTTGTAAACCTAGATTAGGTAATTTGGCTTTGTGTATAAAGTAGAGTTAATATGCTTTTGGCCAGCTCATGGTTTCTATGTTATCACCTGTGAAATTAAGCATGGATCATTAGAATTTATTTTATTGGGGATAGAATTAGTTAAGGTTTTAAGGTATTGAAGTTAATGTATTAATTAAAGCATTGCACACATATACATACATGCACACACACATAATACTCCTAAGAAATGCTGATGGCCCTTTTAGTTTTTACTTTTTTTTTTTTTAAAGATATTTTTTATTTATCTATTTGACAGAGAGATAGCACAAGTAGGCAGAGTGGCAGGCAGAGGGAGAGGGAGAAGCAGGCTCTCCGCTGAGCAGGGAGCCCGATGCGGGGCTCGATCCCAGGACCCTGGGATCATGACCTAAGCTGAAGGCAGCTGCTTAACCAACTGAGCCACCCAGGTGCCCCATTAGTTTTTACTTTTTTTTTTTTGTTTTAAGATTTTATTTATTTATTTGACAGAGAGAGACACAGCGAGAGGGAACACAAGCAGGGGGGGTGGGAGAGAGAGAGAAGCAGGCTTCCTGCGGAGCAGGGAGCCCGATGCGGGGCTCGATCCCAGGACCCTGGGATCGTGACCTGAGCCGAAGGCAGACGCTTAACGACTGAGCCACCCAGGTGCCCCTAGTTTTTACTTTTTAATGGAAAATTTGTACTTTTCAAAGTGGCTACTAGTTTAAAAATAACATTTATTGTGTTTAAGTTATGAAAGGATTGTTTATTGTAGAGATATTGAAAACCAGTGAGATATAAAAAAGATTAAGATCACTTGAAATCCTGCCAACTGGAAGTAGCTATTAACATTTTTATATCTTTCCAGTGTTTTTTCTTACACATCTATGTATTTTTTTTAACAAACTGGAATTATACATTAATACTATTTTGTAGCATGCTTTATTGTGAAATTAATTTTTTTGATATTGTGATTTTTTTAAATTGACATATAATTTCGTTGTATGGATGTGCCATATCTGTTCACGATTCTCTGTTGATGGTATTTTAGGCAGTTCGCAATTTTTGGATATTATGATTTGATGAACATCCTTACACGTTAAAAAAAAAACAAAAAAAACCTGTCATTATTTCATTACAATAAATTCCTAGAAGTAGAATTACATAACAGATACGAACATTTCAAAGGTTTTTTAAAAGATTTTATTTATTTTGAGAGAGAGAAAGCACGAGTTTGTGTGCACGCTTCTGTGCGTGAGAATGGGGGGAGGGGCAGAGGGAGAGAATCTCAAGCAGACTCTGACTGAGCACAGAGTACATATTGGACTTGTTCTCACAACCCCGAGATCATGACCTGAGCTGAAACCAAGAGTCTGATGCTTAACTGACTGAGCCACCCAGGCATCCCAGGTTTTTTTAAAATAAGTTTTGTTGAGAAATAATTCACGTACCATATAATTCACCCTTTTAAAGTACACAATGCAGTGTTTTTTAGTCTATTTGTAGAATTGTGCAACCATCACAATTAATTTAATGTTATTATTTTTTAAAGATTTATTTTTATGAGATAGAGAGAGAGAGCCGGGGGAAGGGCAAAGGGAGAGAATCTCCAAGCCGACTTACCGCTGAGCGCAGAGCCCAACACAGGGCTTGATCTCATTACCGTGAGATCATGACCTGAGCCAGAACCTGGAGTCAGACACTCAGTGGACTGAACCACCCAGATGCCCCTTATCACAATTAATTTTAGAGCATTTCCAGAAAATTTTGAGTCAATTTAAACTCCCAGCAATGTCAGAAAAGCTTTGTTGAATTTTTTGATTTTTAAAGTGTGGTACAAACATACAATAACACAATTGCCTGTGTGATACATAGGTTTTCTTTGTAATCACCAGCATTTATTTTTTAAATTTTATTTCCAGCTTTATTGAGATATAATTGACTGATACATACTTTACATCCATTTATGAGTGAGTTTAGAAAGTCATGGATGAAAAGAAGGTGCTCATATTTCCTATGTTAAGAAAACCTGACATGCGAAGTTTCTTAAAGTTTAAGAAACAAAGTATGTGGCAGATTTTTTTAAATTATAAAATCATTCCCCTGTCCAGTCAAGATGTCTTTATTGAAAGAAGTTGTATGTGGTTTAAAATGTTTCTTTTCATTCATATTTTATTTAGAAACATTTTATTTTAGAAAATATCTGTAGAAAATGTGCTATATCTATATAATTAACGGTAACAAACTTGCTTATCCTATAGAAAGTTTTTTTTTTTTTCTTATTGAGAGATTTGCTTTGCTCTAACTGACCTTCACCCTGAAAGTTGTTCTGTCATTCTGGTCATTCTGTTTGCTTTAAGCCATTTAACAAAACATCTTTTTTTTTTTTTCCAACTCAGTGGGCAGGGAGTATAGGGCAAGAATCAAGGAGACCTATTCCCACCCTAACAACAGAGGCTCAGTGTTGTCATCTCTGGAGATGAAAATGACTGCTTTTTGGAGTTATAGGGATCCAAAGTAGAATTGCTAGAGTGTACCTGGAACTGTACCAGGCATATAGCTGATAATTAATGACTTTTTTAATATAAGAAAAATAACATTTGCAAAATGAACTCGCTGTTAGTCCCATGTTTAATGGATGAAGAAATGAACTCAGTTGGCCTACATTCACTTTCATAGAAGTTAAAAGTTGAACAGTAACTAATGCTTGAACAGAATCTTTGCGTGGGTTATATGAGTGTTTCCCAGTTGTAAGGATTCGTGCTGGTACAAGTACGAACATGAAGTTAACTTTCCAGTCCAAATTTACTTCCACGGTTGCTGTTATTACAATAGCACGATGGCTATAGCTTCACCAATGCTTAGTGTTCTGATTAAGCAAATAGGTAATAGTGTAAAATTTGAGTATATGGTATGAAGTGCCTTATGTTCTAACTTTTATTGCTTATTTTCAAGATGAAATGTTGAATACAGTTGATCCTAAAATACTAAAGTGAAAAACCTGATGAACCAAAAACTGGTCTTTAGAGGAAAGATAAACTCAGTAAATTATGATTTTAGATATTACAATAAATTACTTAGTATTTTAAAAACTACATATCATTGGGCGCCTGGGTGGCTCAGTTGGTTAAGCGACTGCCTTCGGCTCAGGTCATGGTCCCGGAGTCCTGGGATCGAGTCCCACATCGGGCTCCCGGCTCAGCGGGGAGCCTGCTTCTCCCTCTGACCCTCTCCCCTCTCGTGCTGTTTTTTTCTCTCTCTCTCTCAAATAAATAAATAAATAAAATCTCTAAAAAATAAATAAAAATAAAAACTACATATCATTTCTGTGATGCATTCTCTTTTTTGCCTTGCTGTGGGGAATGGAGAATATAAGGTAAAAGAAAGTCAAATTTGAACATTTGCACCATTTTAAGAACTAATCTCAGAAACCACTGTACTATAACTTAAAAGTTTGTTGGCGAAAGAGGAAGATATGTGGATCGACTTGTTAGTTTACTAAATTTCATAGTGAATGGAACAAGATGACTGATAGGAGTTAATTAGTTTGTAGTAATTTTAAGTGTGAGCCAGTACCCTTGATGTAAGGGATTGAAAAATAATTTAAATTTTCTTCAAGTGGTAATATTGTGTCTGTTGTTGCTGGGTGTGGTCAAGAACAAAGTGAAGACAGTTGAGGTTAAACCAAATAGATAAGGGAAACAGGGTGTATTACTAGTAGGTTTTGTATTGGTACAAGGCAGTTCAGTAGTACTGTGGTTTAGTCAGGAAAAAATAAGAACTACAAAGCAACCTAAAATATTCTATAACAAAGAAATCATAGTCAAATGAAATTTGTGTAATTGTATTTAGTGACACAATTTCTAGTTCACTGAAGTACAACATAGGGTTGTGTGGTTTATTTATTATTTATTTCATTGTGTTCATTTCATGCAGGTCACTTCCTAATACAGGATATTTTAATATCCTTAACTGTCATCCACATGGTTTTCATGGAAAATTTTTAAGTGAAAATTTCAGAAAATATTTGGGGCAACAACACTAGAGTTAAACAGATTGTGGGGTAGTACAGTTATGCTTTGAAAAATAGTGTTGCTCTTTTATTAGTATAGACTCAGAAAAATTAAAAATAAAAATTAGAAGAAAATGTGCCACTTGTCTAACACCTTGATTACTTAGAGAATTTTGTAGAAAGCAATATAGTGGTCATGCTGATCTTACCCTCTACAATTTTATTTATTTACATAAATAGATATTGGTTGTGAATTTCATATAATTGTTTGCTCTTTGAAATAATGAACATCTAGGGCTGCCCGGCTGGCTCAATTGGAAGAGCATGCAACTCTTGATCTCGGGGTCATGAGTTTGAGCCCCACGTTGGGTGTAGAGATTATTTAAAAACAAAATGTTCTTTAAAAAAGAAGGCGGGGGGCACCTGGTTGGCTCAGTCGGTTAAGCATCTGCTTTTGGCTCACGTGATCCCAGGGTCCTGGGATCAAGCCCCATATCGGGCTCCCTGCTCAGCGGGGAGCCTGCTTCTCCCTCTCCCTCTGCTGCTCCCCCTGCTTGTGCTCTCTCCCTCTCTCTCTGTCAAATAAATAAAATATTTAAAAAAAATAAAAAGGCGGGGGAACACTGGGTGGCTCAGTCAGTTAAGCATCCGACCCTTGGTCTCAGCTCCGGTGTTAATCTCTAGGGTTGTGAGTTCAAGCCCTTTATTGGGCTCTGTGCTGGATGTGGAGCCTACTTAAAAAAATAAAACAGGGCGCCTGGGTGGCTCAGTTGGTTAAGCGACTGCCTTCGGCTCAGGTCATGATCCTGGAGTCCCAGGATCAAGTCCCACATCAGGCTCCCTGCTCAGCAGGGAGTCTGCTTCTCCCTCTGACCCTCCCCCCTCTCATGCTCTCTCTATCTCTCATTCTCTATCTCAAATAAATAAAGTCTTTTAAAAAAATAAAACAAGTAATATCTTTATGTAACGTTAATATGGTAGGTTAGACCTTAAAGTTAATTTTTTTAAAAAACCATATATATTCTTGTCAGAATGAAGATCCAAACCATACATTTATTGATAACTAGGAGGAATCACGGCCCAGTTTCCCATTGTTTGGGGTCATTTCAGTTATCTGGATTGCCTGATTTAACCTCCATTATGAGCTATACACAGAAGCCTAAAGATGTTATATATCCCTTCAGAATTCATGCCGCTAAGTTAAAGGTAGAATCAGAACTAAAATTCGAGTCTCATTACTGAAAGACCAATGGCAGAGTACATTTTTACTTATCCTCAGATTTATCTGAGTCCTAAACCTCCTCTTCTGTGACTTCTTTCTGGCTTCACAGTATTATTCATCCATTCCTTTAAAAAGTTTATGGGAAACCTTATTTTTTATAAGCTCTTTTGGAATGTTTTTGTTCAAATTTGAAAAATAATTTACATCAGCACTACCCAATAGAAGTTTTTGCAATGATGGAAATGTGGCTAGGGGCAGCCACTAGCCACATACAGATACTGAACACTTGGCATGTGGCTAGTGTACCTGAGCACTAAATTTTTAATTTTATTTAATTTTAATTTATTTAAAATTAGTCACATTTGGCCAGCACAGATTTAGATATTCTTTTTTCTTAAGATTTATTTTTTTATTTTACAGACAGAGAGAGAGAGAGAGAGAGAGAGTGGGGGAGAGAATCTCAAGTGGACTCCCTGCTGAGCATGGAACCCAACATGTAGCTGGATCTCATGACCCTGAGATCGTGACCTGAGTTGAAATCAAGAGTCAGTGCTTAACTGAGTGAGCCACCCAGGCATCCCTAGATACTCTTTTTTTTGGGGGGGGGGTAGAGAGAGAGAGCACGCCCCCACATGCGCCTGAGCTGGTGGGGGGGCAGAGGGAGAGGGACAAACAGACTCCTTGCTGAGGGGAGCCCCATGTAGGGCTTGATCCCAGGACCCTGAGATCACGACCTGAGCTGAAGTCAGATGCTTAACCGACTGAGCCACCTAGGCGCCCCATTCCTAGATACTCTTAATAAAGCAAAGAAGTAGAAGTGGACATATTTTTTCACATTCTTTGCTCTTATGATTACTGTATTTGTGTGTTTTTGTGGGGTTGGGTTTTAAAATCTCATTTTTAAAAAATACTGTCTTAGTGAATAAATCTAGTCAGAGAAAACAGCTTAGTAATAGCTATTCAAAAGCTATTTTTAAAAATTCTTTTAATTAATACAATTAAGCAACTGTACACTGCTGACCAACAGAATAATTTCATTTCAGTAGTATTCTGGAATATTCCAGTTAAATAATATTTAAAGCTTAAACTTTTCATAAATACTTGACTAAACTATTATTTAAATCTTTTTACTATAGCCATATCTCAGAAGCCTCTGAAACAAAGAGATATTGAAAGGAAATAAGGTATGCCTAATGATCACCTCTTCACTTGTCCTCTTCAAATCTTTATATATGACTAATTCCTGGCTTTGATTTTGTGAATCCTATTTATACCATCTAGCCCTCCAGTCATTGTATCCTATTACCCTGTTTCATAGTAGCTTAACACTATCTGAAATTTTCGTGCTTATTAAGCTCCATGAGACCAGAATCTTATATCTTTTGATTTCCCAGGACCTAGAACAGGACCTGGCATATAGTTGGTGTTCAGTAATGAACCACATGTCACAAACAAAACAAAAAGGATTCTGTGAGGAATAAGATATATATCTGGAATAACATGCCACTTGAAATGTGGGAATCGGCAAGGTTTTGATTATCTTAGTGATGTTGGTGTGGGTAATTTAAGGTGATTAGTTTAGAATGATTTTGTATAGAAATGTTTCTCCGGGAACTCTTATTTTAAAAACAAACTTTAGTCCAGACATACATGTATGTACTAAATAAATCCCATCCACATAAAGCATCAGAGAGTTGGGGCGCCTGGGTGGCTCAGTCGTTAAGCGTCTGCCTTCGGCTCAGGTCGTGATCCCAGGGTCCTGGGATGGAGCCCCGCATCGGGCTCCCTGCTCGGCGGGAAGCCTGCTTCTCCCTCTCCCACTCCCCCTGCTTGTGTTCCCCTCTCTCACTGTGTCTCTCTCTGTCAAATAAATAAATAAAATCTTTAAAAAAAAAAAAAAAAAAAAGCATCAGAGAGTTGACAAAATAGAGGGGAAAAGTGAGAAAATATTTCCATGGTCAGTTTTTGAGTATTGAGCCTCATTTCCTAACCTCTTAGAGATCAAGGGGTTTACTCGAAGTCATTTTGTATACCATTGGTTGGAATGGTAGGAGAACCATTCCAGCAGAATTGCCTACTCCTGATTTTCCTATGTGTTGTTTTGACTTAGGATCTATGAACAAACATTGCTGTGTAGCAGACATAGGCACTTTGATATAAACAGTAGTTGGCTGATAATGATTTATCTGCAAATAGTTGGAGCACCTGGGTGGCTCGGTTGGTTAAGTGTCTGCCTTCAACTCAGGTCATGATCCCAGGGTCCTGGGATTGAGCCGTGCATCAGGCTCCCTGCTCAGTGGAGAGTCTGCTTCTCCCTCTGCCTCTGCCATTCCCCCTGCTTGTGTTTTCTCTCTTTCTCACTCTCTCTCTCAAATAAATAAAATCTTAAAAAAAAAAAAAAGTAGTTGGAAATCAAATATTCTCTTACAGTAAATTAGGTGATTTAATTTCTGATTTTTAAATGCCAACATGGTAAGTGTGGGAAGGATTCTATTTTTACTTATATCTGTACGTTTTCTTAAGTAGTTAAACAGTGTTTTAAGATGTAAATGAAAGCCTTTTTATTTAGGGAACTTATTGTTATTTGCCTTAACAAAATACAGTCCCACCTAGAGGTTATTCATTAGAGAAATACTGGTGTAATATAGTTTTTTTGAATGGCTATGTGAGGCTTTTCTTTTTTAATCGGCTATCCTATGTTTAAATTAACAGATTTTTTTTTTAATGGCTCTTACCATAGTGCTGTCTTTACTACTGCAGATTTTCTCCCCCCCCCACATATTTTTGTGAAAATTGTTCACAAAATCCAGTATGGCCCAGTGATTGTAGTTATCAGAAATGGAAAATCTTAAAAACAGTATTTTAGGGGTACCTGGGTGGCTCAGTCAGTTAAGTGTCTGCCTTTGGCTCAGGTCATGATCTCAGGGTCCTGGAATAGAGTCCCATGTAAGTGGGCACCCTGTTCAGCAGGGAGTCTGCTTCTCCCTCTCCCTCTGCCCCCCTCATCCCCCCACTTGTATGCGCTCACTCGAGAGCTCTCTCAAATAAGTAAATAAAATCTTTAAAAAAATGTATTTTAGTAATAAAAGGACCCACAACATTGTGTCATGTATGGGAATGGCTTTACTGCCCTTTCATTATTTGTATCACATCTATGACTAGAATGAAAGTAAACTCCCAAGCTTAGAAAGCAGCAGTGACTGTGCCAACAAAATGGGAAGAAATAATTTCCTTTTCTTCTGCATGTGTTAAAGGTGGCAGCAACACCCTACTAGCAATTAAAAGCTAATGGCTTTTTCTGGCTGTCCAGGGATAAATTGTAGGTCACATTAGTATATTTATATCCATAAATAGGAGTATTTATGTTGTGATAGGCAAGAACTTTTTAAAGTGATATTTCTATTTCAAGTTCCCCAAATCTTAGTTTAACGAATCTATGGTAATTTCCCCTCTCCCTTTTATATGCTTTATAGGGATGTTAGTGGAACTAAGGACAACAAAGTGAGTGTTTGGAAATGCTTTCAGTTTCCTGTTGCCTCTGTAACAAATGATGTCAAACCTAGTGGCTTAAACACAACAAAATTTAAAACAACAGATTTACTATCTCGCAGCTCTGGATGTCAGAAGTCTCACGGGGCTAAAATCAAGATATCGGTAGGGTTGCATTCCTTCTGGAGGCTCTAGGGAAGAATCTGTTTTCTTGCCTTTTTCAGCTTCTAGAGGCTGCCTGCATTCCTTGGGTTATGGTCCCCCTCCTCTGTTTTCAAAGCCAGAAGTATAGTGTCTTCAGATCTCTGACTCTTCTCTCCCTTTTTCACTTATAAGGATCCTTGTGATTACATTGGCCCCACCTAGATAATCCAGGATATTCTCTCCATTGTAAGATCCTTAATTACATCTGCAAAGTCCCCTTTACCACATAAGGTAACATATTTACAAGTTCTGGGGGCTAGGATGTGGGCATGTGGTAGGGGGGCATTATTCTATCACATTCTCTATGCAAGTTGAAGATATTGTCTTTGTTAACTATAGTAATAAGGGATATTTTCTGAAGCAGTAAACATTGCCTTTCTAAAGTAATACAGACATGACAGAAAAGTGGTTTAATGGTCAATGACAGTATAGCATGTGATAAACAGTGCAGGTTACAAGTAAGACTGTCTCAGTTTGACTCCTGGCTCTATCCCTGTGTGACCTTGGACAAGCCACCTAACCTGTTTTTCAATTTCCTCATCTGTAAAATGGAGATGCTAATACTCACTTTACAGAATTTTTCTGAGGGCTAAATGTCGTAATTCTTGTAAAGCACTTGGAACAAGACATAAGTGCTCAGTAAATGGTACTGTTTTACTTAAAGCATCTTTAAATTATTCATTTGAAATTTCAAGGGATTCTTATATAGATAAAAATCTGGGTCTACTGAGTTGCAGTTTTTTTGTTTAACATTTTTAATACTTACATCCAGATATTCCAAATATTTGGGAAAACATCTGTGCCCATTAGTCATTAAAAAATTGGGTACAAGCTGAGTAAATATGAATATTTCCTTGGTTTATAATTAGTGAATTGTATTTTTTTCTTTTGAAAACGTATTAAAATTTTTATATGCTCAGTATAGAATCTACAGAGAAGCAAAAGGTAAAGCAAAAAAAGAAAAGAACTCATCCATAATTCCATTCAGAGATAGTAAGCATTTATATTTTAATGAACATCATTTTAGGGCAATGGTTCTCAACCCTGGGGCGATTTTGCCTTCCAAGGGGACATTTGGCGATGTCTGGAGACATTTTTGATTGTTAGTACTGGCAGGTGGTACTACTGTCATCTAGTGGGTAGAGGCTAGGATGCCACTATACATCTTAAAATGGACATGACAGCCCCCCACAATAAATTATCTGGCCCAAAGTGTTAGTAGTGCTGAGGTTGGAAAACCCTATTTCAGGGTGTGATCTCATTGATAAATGTATTGCCTTCTTAGTCTAATTCTCAGTCATGTATTTAAATTTTGGATCACTTCTTGATCCATGAGTTATGTAAAATCTAGATACAAAAGACCAGATTTGATTTGGTAAGTCATATTTGGCTCTTAAGAAATGTTAGTAATTTTAGAGGTTAGTGTAACACAGCAGTTTGATGAGGTTTCCAAAGGTTATATACTGAAATTACCTGCATAATTTTAGATTATGAAGTTGAAGTCATGTTTTTTGTTTTTTAAATATCTTATTTGACAGAAAGAGACAGCCAGAGAGGGAACACAAGCAGGGGGAGTGGGAGAGGGAGAAGCAGGCTTCCCGAGGAGCAGGGAGCCCGACGCGGGGCTCAATCCCAGGACCCTTGGATCCTGACGTGAGCTGAAGGCAGACGCTTAACGACTGAGCCACCCAGGCACCCCAGAAGTTGAAGTCCTGTTACAGTAAACACTAATGCTGTGATTTGGGGCTATGCTTTTGACTGTATTTTGATAGCCAAATGTATTTCCTTCTGTCATTACTTGGTTGGTAATGAATAGTAAAACCGCAGTTATAATTTCCTTTGGTCTTTTCTGCCATCTCTGTATTCACTTAGCAGCCTTTCTCATTCCCTTACTGTACCAGGGGATAGGGTACAGCAATGAACAAAACATAAAAGTACCTTGTACCTTTTCTAGAATGGAAGTACAGTTGACCATTGAACACCATGGTTTGAACTGTGCAGGTTCACTTGCATACAGATTTTTTTTTTAAATAAATACAGTGCAGTACTGTAAACGTATTTTCTCTTCCTTGTGGTTTTCTTAATATTTTCTTTTCTCTTGCCTACTTTATTATAAGAATACAGTATGTAATATGTGTAACATACAATGTATGTATTAATTGACAGTGTTATCAGTTAGGTCAATAGTAGGCTATTAGTAATTAAGTTTTTGGGGAATCAAAAGTTATCTGCAGATTTTTGACTGCACTGGATGCTAGCCTCTAACCTCCATGTTGTTCAAGGGTCAGCTTAGTTTGGTTTTGATGGTTGGTTGGTTTTTCCATGATTAAAGATGGCACTGTTACCCTTTGCATTGGAAATTAAAAATAAATAAGAATTTCAGATATCTGAACACATTTGTCAATTCTCTGGATGGTAAAGTTACTCAAAGACACCTCAAGTATAGCTTGGCATTCTAATATAAATTGATTTTGTGTTTAGTGCAGGTTTTGTATTCATCTATAAATGATTTGAAAAAAGGAAAGTCATTTTATTAGAGTTCCAGATTCTTACCGTGTGTTATGCTCAATGATGATAATATTGTGACAGTTTCTCTTGATATCATTAGTAGTGATTGCAGGGCTATTTTTTTGTTTTTTAAGATTTATTTATTTTTTTAGAGACAGAGCAAGCTGGGGGAGGGACAGAGGGGGAGAGAGAGAGAGAGAATCTCAAGCAGACTACACAGTGAGCATGGAGCTCCACACGGAGCTCAACCTCCCCGCCCTGAGATCATGACCTGAGCCAAAACCAAGAGTCGGTTGGACTCTCAATGGACTGAGCCACCCAGGTGTCCCATGACTGCAGTTTTTATACACTAAAGCAAAAGACAGAAGAGATTCATTTCATTATATATCTACTGTTTTGATAAATATGGACCTTAATATGTTAATATTTTATATATGCCTATAGAATTATTAGAGTCATGGTAGTAAGCTTCATATTAAATGTGGTTATGTAAATGTTTAGTTTCCTGGGAGAAAAATCTCTTGTCTGTCAGTGACTATTTTGTGTGATGTGTTTATGCTATTTCCAGCACTTAATAAAGTATCTTCTACACTGGGGGTGCCTGGGTGGCTCAGTCAAACATCCAGCTCTTGGTTTTGGCTCAGGTCATGATCTCGGAGTCATGGGATTGAGCCCCGCATCAGGCTCCGTGCTCAGCATGGAGTCTGCTTGTCCCTCTCCTTCTGTTCCTCCCCCTTCTCTCTCTCTCTCTCAAATAAATAGATAAAATCTTTAAAAAAAAAAAATCTTCTCCAATTTCTAATTAAGAGATTACTTGATAAAATATAATAAGCTTACATAATAACTTTTGGAAAAAGTTTAAGAATAATTGGGGCAAATTTTTTTTGTTGTGTTTTCCTCTCAGTGACCTGATTACCTACTGCTAGTTTGGTTTTGTGTTGGACGTATAATCACAGTGCAGATACTTTCTAGCTTTATTCATGACCTTTCTTAAGAATGTATAAAACAAGTCTGTACAGTCAGTTCTAAGTGCATGCTGCTAACAAATAGCCTGTGGCATTTCCGTAAAACTAGTTAATGGTTATAACTCGTATTAAAATATTTACATTGTTAAGCCAATCCTATGGCCCCTTACTGTATGCTCCCTTTTGTTTACAATTGATTTGTTTATTGATAATGTGTCAGGCACAGTAGTTGGCCTGGGGATTCAGAGATGAAGTAGTCCCACGTCCTTAACATAGACTTCCAGTCTTTTCATATTGTCTGGCATCTGAGTTGTTTTTATTTCCATGAATTTTATTTCCATGAATAGTGTGCTTTCATTAAATGCTTATAATTTAGTTTTGCAACATATCAAGAAAGGCCCTTCTAATAGTCTAGATATTTGGAAGCTGTGATATTAAAAAGCCAAGAAAGTTATTTTTTCTTTCTTTTTTTTTTTTTTAAGGTTTTATTTATTTATTTGAGAGAGGGAGAGAGAGAGAGTGAGCACACTCAGGCAGAGGGGCAGAGGAAGAGGGAGAAACAGACTCCCTGCTCAGCAGGGATCTTACTGTGGGGCTCGATCCCAGGACCCTGGAATCATGAGCTAAGCCAAAGGCAGATGCTTAACCGACTGAGCCATCCAGGTTCCCTGAAAAAAAAAAAAAAAAAATTTTTTTTTTAAGTAAGCTCTGTGCCCAATGTTGGGTTTGAAATCAACCCCAAGATCAAGAGTCCCATGCTCCACCATCTGAGCCAGCCAGGTGCCCCAAGAAGCCAAGAAAGTTCTTAGCTGAAACCCTTTTAGGTAATGGTTAATGTAGGTTTTTGCACAGGCACTTCCCTCCCTTTCCACAGGTTAGGACTTTCTTGTTTTTCTAAGTCTGGAAATGTCTGAGGTCCCCAGTATCCTCTGTCAGTCCCCACATCCCACAGCTTCTTTTTTTTTTTTTTTTCTTCCAAAGATTTTATTTATTTATTTGAGAGAGAGAGAGCACATGAGAGGGGGGAGGGTCAGAGGGAGAAGCAGACTCCCTGCTGAGCAGGGAGCCCGATGCGGGACTCGATCCTGGGTCTCCAGGATCATGACCGGAGCCGAAGGCAGTCGCTTAACCAACTGAGCCACCCAGGCGCCCCACATCCCACAGCTTCTTAACCCTTGATGTTTTCTTTTGCCATCCAGGCGTTTGTCCCTTTCTGTCATCAGGGACTCTGATTTGCTCATCTTTTATCTCTAGTACTCAAGACTAAACGTAATATGAGTACTTGATATAAAATGAATAAATGAATCTTAACCAGGAGCAATTTCTGAGCCTCATCTCTAGCACTTGCCCTTTACTGCTTTTCTCTTTCCAGTAATAATGTAACTAACTGTACAATTGCAGGAGCCATGTCTGAATTTTCATCCCTATAACTTCAGTGCTTAGCCTAGTGTCTAGTAAATAGTAGATGCTCAATAAATACTTGTGGGTTTGTTTTTGTTTTTGTTTGTTTTTGTTAGAGAAGCCTGTGTAGGTTGGGGTGGGGACAGCCTGGCCGGAACTTTTGCTCTCCTTCCCACTGCAGTCGCACCAGAATGGAAGGAAGGAGGAGCTGGTATGAACCTTGGCCCAACATCGTCACAGCCCACAGAGGACAAGTAACAGACAGCAGCTGGTGTCCAGAGTTTCACAGATGTACGCACGCACGCACGCAAGCACGCGCACACTTCCTTTAGGTTAAGATAGGTCTTTACAATGTATTAAGTGCTGTGGTAAAGCATAGACAGGATGCTATGCCAGCAGAAGAGGGTACTTGACCTGGCTTCAGAGTGTGTGTGATGTGTGAGAGGTGGTCCGGAAAAGCTTCTTGGAGTATTTTAACACATCTGAATAGAATCTTAAAGTATGAGTCGTTGAAGAGAGAGGAGATGCTAGAATGGTGGAGGGCAAGGTGGGAAAGCTGCAGCAGCAAAAGAGGAGGCTGGGCAGTGGGCAAATCAAGAAAGGTCTTCTGCTTTTTGGATTTTATCCTAAGGCTTGGAGAGCCATAAGAGGTTATTATAGGCGTTTTTTGCTTTTGTTTTGAAGTACTATCAGTGCTATAGAGAGTAGATTGGAGGTGGACAGCTTGGAAGGCAGGAAGAACAATTTGGAAGTTGATGCTCTAAATCCAGACGATAAATGATAAGGCAGAGGCAGTGAACATAGCAAGAATTAGAATTGGAAGAAAGTTTGAGGGTAGAATTCAGCTTTGTTTAATGCATTGAGATTATCTTCTCCCAGTCTGGGGGCTTGTCTTTTCACTTGTGTTGTAACTTTGGCATACAGTTTTTTTTTTTTAATTAAAATTGCTGATTTTATTAATCACTTTTATACTCTTTATGTATCATTTAAGAAGTCCTTCCACCGTAAGTTCATAAAGATCTCCTGTTCTTTGCTTTTGTTTTTTCATAAAAGTTTTTGAGTTTTACTTTTTATATTTGATCTTTAACCCACCTGGAGTTGGTATCCTATATGGTGAGGGTCTAATTTTTTTCCTACATGGATAAGCAGTTATCCATACCATTCTTTGCATCTTCTGTCTTTCCTCACCAGTTTGTAGTGCTGCTTCTGTTACATGCCAAATTCCCATATAGGCTTGGATCTCTGTCTAGGATCTTACTGTTTCATTGTCTGTCCCTCTGCCAGTACCTCACCTTTTAATTACTGTAGCTTAATAAGTGTAAAGCTTCCTATTTTAAGCACATTTAATGTGTGTACGAACCAGTCATTCTTTGAATGGATATTGTAGACTTTATTGTTGGAAAACATACACAAATGCTTTCTTGATTGCTTTTAGAGCATTTTTTTTCAAGATATCATTCATATACCATACAGTTCTCCCTTTTAAAGTATACAGTTCTGTGGTTTTTAGTATATCCACAAGGTTGTGCAGCCATTACCACTAATTCCGGAACATTTTATCACCTCAGAAAGAGGTCCCATACCCATTAGCAGTCAGCCTCCGTTTCTCCCTCCTTCCAGTCCCTGGCAACCACTAATCTTCTGTCGCTATGAATTTGCCTATTCTGGACATTTCATACAAATGGAATCATACAGTATGTAGCCTTTCATGACGGCATTCTGTTTAAATTGAGTAAAATTGATAGATAGGCATTCTGTAGGAATAATACCGTCTAAGAAAGTAGGACAAAAATACTGTACCGTAGTGGGGAGAAAGAAGAGAAAATCTTATCAGTATTTATTTATTTTGTTTTTATTGTTTAAGCATTAAACTCATATTTTATTTCTCCATCATTGAAGAATGTGGCTAGGGTTATGCTTTTGCTTAGTTGGTAATGAGTAAATGTCATGTAGCAAATTCTGCAAGGGTTTTGTTCTTCTGTTGATATATCTTGAGTTTATTTGATATGGAGCGAGACTACTTTGATTTGGCTATTGTCTGTAATTGTATAAAAATGACACAATTTGCTTTATATCTTTGTGGATAAGTGAATAAGATCATATGAAAATTTAAAGGGAAGGGAATACATTCTTTCCTGAATTATTTTTTAACACAAGCAGATTTTCCAGTTTAACCCAGAAATTAGTCAGCAGCTGAGAGTTCTTTTTAAAAGGCTACCTCGGAAAGTACCTTTAAGTCAAGATACCCAGATAAGGTTTACTAATATAGAACATTTATTTAACATACTAAAATGTTGTAAGCCTTTTGTGTCATTTGGAGAATTGATGCTTTATTAGTATAATGACTGAAAAATAGTTCAGAAAAGATGTTTTCCCCTAAGTCATAGCATTAAAACTTCACAGAGTTAGCCTCAACCAGAATGGTGGTAAATGTCTTTAAATGCTTCAGAAGTTTGACCAGCAGTCTTCAAACCTCATAATTTTTTTTTTTTTAAAGATTTTTATTTATTGACAGAGAGGGAGACAGCCAGAGAGAGAACACAAGCAGGGGGAGTGGGAGAGGGGGAAGCAGGCTTCCTGCAGAGCAGGGAGCCCGATGCAGGGCTTGATCCCAGGACCCTGGGACCATGACATGAGCCGAAGGCAGACGCTTAACCATCTGAGCCACCCAGGTGCCCAAACCTCATAATTTTGATATCCTCAAATTTCATTAAAAATGTCATAGGGAAACTAAAAATTTGTGAAGTACCTGAAGAGTTAGTATCATTATATAATGGCCTCAAAGTCTCAGAAGTCCAAGCATTTGCATTACCGTGGGAATTTAACAAATTGTTCGAGAGAAAATGCCCAAATTTCAGTGGGAAATAATGTGCTGCTGTACCACTGTGGTTACAGCTGTGGTTGGCCGTGCCCACCAACTATTTAACACTTAGGTAGTAGTAAAAGTACTTTATTTTGTTTGTGGATAAAAGAGTAAATCTTATAATCTGATACAGTTTTTGTTCCCTTAAAGGATAAGATCATCTAAAGACAAATGGAACAACCACTTCCATTTATAATTTTATTTGTATTTCCTTGCTAGAAATTTTCAAGCAGGATCCATTTTGTTTGAAAGATTGACATTGAGTTGTGTAGTCACTGTACCAGATTCGGTTATTGTTTTTTGTCTATAACAGAGCTAGATTAGATGCTATCAATTCTGGCTGCTTTTAGTGAATAATAGGTAAACATTGTTGTTCATTTCCTTTTCGGTGCTATAGAGGTGTGGTCAAGTTCTTAGAACCAAATGGTTGATTTTTTTTTTTTCCATAACTTCCACCCTCACCCTTGACTTTTTTTTTTCAAGATTTTATTTATTTGAGAGAGACAGAGACAGAGACAGCAAGAGAGAGCACAAGCGGGGAGGAGAGAGAGAAAAGCAGGCTCCCCACTGAGCAGGGAGCCTGATGTGGCTTGATCCCAGAGTCCTGGGATCATGACCTGAGCCGAAGGCAGACACTTAACTGACTGAGCCACCCAGGTGCCCCTGATTTTTTTTTTTTTTTTGAAGTTGAAATGTAGGAAGGCTTGTGAAGGAAGAATATTGCTTTTTAGTGTAATTTGTATCGTATTCGTACTTAATAGTAGCAGTTTGTGTTTGCTGATTTTTAAAGGTGTGTGTTTGGGCTCCTTAAAAATACTTATCTCGCACTTCCAAAAAGGTCGTATGGCTTATAGTTTTTTTGTTTGTTTGTTTGTTTTGTTTTTCTTTAATTTATTTGAGAGAGCCCGAGAGAGAGAGAGAGAGAGAGAGAGAGAGAGAGAGAGCGCGCACATGAGCTAGGGGAGAGGCAGAGGGAGAAGGAGAAGCAGATTCGTGCTTCTCTCAGGGCTCACTCGGGCTCAATCCCAGGACCCTGAGATCGTGACCTGAGCCGAAGGCAGAGGCTTAACCCACTGGGCCACCCAGGTGCCCCCGAATAACTTATAGTTTTAAAATAGACATAATAAAGCAAAAGAACATACCTCTGTTGTTTTTAACAGTACACCTTTGTTATTACATTACTAACAAATAATTTTTAAATTATAAAAATCAAAATGGGCAGTGCAGAATTTAACTTATAGTCAAAGGATCACTCTGATCATATCATTAAATTAAATTCTGAATAGAACACAGCACCAAAAAGAATGGCATCTCTTTTAAAACCCCGGCATTAATGGATTTGGGCACTTTTCTTATAGATTAAGCATGTTTTTCAAGTTTTTACCTTAAAGAGTATCAGGTTTCATCCATGCAAACCTATGTACTGAAAATAATGGACCATATTTTTAAAAAAATAGCTCCCCTCTCTCATTTTCTTTTTTGGTATGAATTTGGGGGTAAAAAGAGTAATGAAAATCTCCCTTGATGCTGTCATCCGGAAATCTTCATATTCTGTCGTTAAGTATGAGTCATAGTTGAAAAGTTTTTTTTGGGGGGGGAGGGTATGTGTATATGTATTAAATTGATTTCAGATACAAGGTCTGATTGTCAAACATGAGTGATTATTCAGTTAGAAATCAGTATATGAATATAATTGGTAGCTTTCTCTTGTTTCACCTCAAAGAGTGTATACTTAAGCTTGCCTTTATGTACTACATTTCAAGTTTTTGCTCTAAGACAAAATTACTCTCTAATTTTTTAACATTATGTGTTTTAAAAATTTTTTTTCTTAATAATGTTTTGCTGCAGAAATCACCAAGCAGTAAAAATGCCAGGTTTTCAAGAACCAGCATAGCTGGTTCAATACTGTAGATAGACTGTGTGCACTCCATTCCTGTTACTATAGAAACACATGTAAACTGTGGATTTATCGTAAACCTTGAAAAATGTTACTTGCAGCACTTCACATAAAAAAATATCTGGATCCCTTGTTTACCTGGGGTAAAGGAAGATGATCCTCTTCCTCAATGTTGTGGAAATCACGTTCGTTATATTCCACTACTTTTCTTTAGCCATAAAATTTCTAATGTTGATATATCAAGTAGGCTTTGTATTTTAGTATGGTTGATAATTACTGGAATAGGTTTGGAAAATTAAGGTTGATGTTCATGCCGATTCAATTAACTATGACTGTGAAAATTGTTTTTTGAGAGCTTCTACATTCTGATTTTCAGACATACAGTTGTAATAACTCTAGGGTTTTAAGTGGATATGTTTATTTGAAGTTTTTAATATCTTTTGGTCTTTTGTTGGGTTAATAGACTCTGGAAATTCATTTTATTTCATGCCAGTCCCTTGGGGCTTTAAGCCTTGCAGGGAAGGTTAGCCCAGAACTGATAATCTACGTAGTGGCTAGGTAAGCAGTTATCAGTCAGATTTTGCCAAGGATATTACCTGAGTAGACTATAACTGCGTTTATATTCTCTTGTATTCTGCATGGAAAGATCCTCAACAACTGTTTAAAGAGTTTCATTTATATGTAATAACTCCCTTAAGTTTACACATTTCAGTTTAAAAGACTCATTAAGCCCCACCTCTTAGCCTTCACTTTGGGGAGCATATGGATGAATAAAATGACTTCCTACTCTTAAGAAAATCACATAAACAGATTGTTTCCAGGTTAATTCTAAGAGGTATGCATAGTGCATCTTAATAACATAGAGGAAAGTTACTCAGACTAGCCTAGAGCTTAAGTGACTACTTGAAAATGACTTTCTGAGCTCAGAAGATGGTTAAAAATCAAGCAAAAAAAGGTATAAAAGGGCATATTAGGTATTGGAAATCACATTGGTAAAGGCACAGTGGTATGAAATCAGAGTGTATACACTAATTCCCAGTGGTTTAACATTACTAGCATACAAAAATAACTGGAGGTTGGAGACCTAGGTAGAGACCTTGCTTCAAGGGCTTTGAGTGCTCTATTGGCCATAGTGCTTGGACTTCTAGGAATCATTGAAGGATTTTAATCAGGTCAGTGATATGCTTAAGATTTACAAATTAAGTGACCTAGGAATGTATTTAAGGGGTAGTTGGGTCTGAAAACAGATATAGGCAATTTATATGACATCTTAGAACCACTTTTTTTTTTTTTTTTTTAAGATTTTATTTATTTATTTGACAGCAAAAGCAGGGGGAGCAGCAGAGGGAGAGGGAGGAGCAGGCTCCCCGCTGAGCTGGGGCTCCATCCCAGGACCCAGGGATCATGACCTGAGCCAAAGGCAGACGCTTAACCGACTGAGCCACCCAGGCGCCCCTTAGAACCACTTTTGATTCCAAAAAGCTTGAATAATGAAATCACCGTGAGGAATTTTGACATAAAATATAGTTGACCTTTGAATAATATGGCTTTGAACTGCATGGTTCTTAACAAGTAAATAAATTTCTCAGAATCCTTAAGTGTATAAAGTAAGTAGCAACAACAACAACAAAAATACATCTGCATGGCTCCACTTATATGTGGATTTTTCTTGATAAATACAGTACGATACTGTATATTTTTTCATGATTTTCTTAACATCTTTTATTTAGTTTTCTTTATTGTAAAAAGTAACTTAAACTGTACATTAAACGCATCATGACAGATCAAATAAATCTTTGGCTTTTTACATTTAACACATCATGAATACTTAATTGATGTTCCTAGCTTCAGCCTGTTCATCTGAAACACATGGCACACTTTTTTTTTCAGAGTCTAAGTGTCTAAGATTTGACTTAAGGAGTCTATAAACTTTCTATTATCATTCCCCTCCTGAATATGTTGGTAAATAAATACATAAGAGCTCTAAAGCTTTAGTTGACAAATTTCAAATGCTTTTCCCTTTAAAACTGTCTGTGAGCAGCTTCAACAAAATTAAGAAAAAAAGGGGGGCGCCTGGGTTGCTCAGTCGTTAAGCGTCTGCCTTCAGCTCAGGTCATGATCCCAGGGTCCTGGGATCGAGCCCTACATCGGGCTCCCTGCTCCGCGGGAAGCCTGCTTCTCCCTCTCCCATTCCCCCTGCTTGTGTTCCCTTTATCGCTGTGTCTCTCTCTGTGTCAAATAAATAAAATCTTTAAAAAAAAAAAAAAAAAAAAATTAAGAAAAAAAGGTATTCATTGACTGACTTAATATCATCTTAAAAAAAATTGGTCAGAGGAAGAATTTATCATAAATTGTTTGCCTGTGGTGGTTTCATTTACCTGGAAGTACATATTAGAGTGGGCGGAAGACTAGTACCATTATTTAGTCACCCACCAAACTGTTAACTCTGGGGAGTGGGATTGGGGAAATGTGAAGTGTAAGATGTGAGCATTTCTGTTGTTGTTGCTACTTACTTTATATACTTAGGGATTTTGAGAAATTAGTTTACTTGTTAAGAGCCATTGCTATGAAACAGAGGCTTGGATTTATAGGATGTCTGACTATGAACAAGTTATTTAATCATGCTGGTCTTTGTGTTTCATTTGTAAAATAAGCATCGTATTTCTTCAGAGGGTTGTTATGAAGAATAAAAAAAGTAAACGTGAAGCAGTTAGAATGGTTTGACATATAAGCTCTCAAATGTTAGCCATTATTACTATTATTTTAGTAATACAAAATAATTAAAACATACCATCTTTATCAGGGATTTATTAAGGACAAAGGTGTGAGAATTTTTGGTGGCCTCTACCAAAGGGTTTTAAAATTAGAGGGTGTGAAATGCCTAACTTCCAAATCCTGCCTGTCTTTCATGGCCTAAATGCCTCCTTGCCTAGTTAACATTGTTCTTCTCAAATGTTGGTTATGATTGTGATGGTAACACAATTTAATTCTTAGTCACCTTCTGATTCAGGTTCACATTATTTATTACTATTTTATGATTCTTGCCCATAAAATCTCATCTAGTATACTAAAGAGATTGTAAATGCCTTTAGGTTGGAGATCAGGTTTTTCACAAGTTCTGTGTACCCAACATCACACTGACTGATAATAATAGCCAACAAGTATTGAGCTCTAACTATACTCCAGGCACTGTCCAAAGTACTGCTCACAGATTAACTATTAATTCTTACAACAATTCTATACAAAGTAGACAATTATAAATATCCAGTTTCTGGGTAAGGAAACTGAGATTTAGGGAGATTAAGTTGCCAAAGTTACATAGCTAACAGCCTTAAATTTGGGTTTTGAACCTAGCAGTTTGATTCTGAGCCTTATTTTCAACCACAGTGCTCACTGGAGAGCCATCTAATTCTTTAAGGTCTTATCTATTTAGATCAATTAATTGGTGTGTCTGCTGTTTGGAACCTAGCTGTCAGACTCGAGTACACACAAAAATCACTATGTAGAGGAATTTAGTTATAGTCCTAAAATGTCTTTCTTTTAAAAATTACCAAAACTGCTTTCTTGATTGCATTATTATATCATTTGGAGGTATAATATGAAAAAGCGTGGCTCTATTCACGCTTCAACTTTCTAGAAAGGATAATAATGTGGGACATTTGGCTTAGTTGGTCAGAATTTGGTGTCAGGTTTTTTTGTTTTGTCTTTTTTTTTTCAAGATTTATTTATTTATTTGTCAGAGAGCGAGAGAGCACAAGCAGGGGGAGCGGCAGGCAGAGGGAGAAGCAGGCTCCTTTGCCTAGCAAGGAGCCTGATGCGGGATTCGATCCCAGGACCCCATGATCATGACCTGAGTTGAAGGCAGACGCCCAACCGACTGAGCCACCCAGGCATCCCCGTCTTGTTTTTAAGTAATCTCTACGCCCAATGCGGGGCTTGAACTCACAACCTGTAGATCAAGAGTCACATAGTCTACCAGCTGAACCAGCCAGGTGCCCCGGTGCCAAGTTTTAATGCAGGCTTTTACCACCTTAAGAAGCTGTAGCTTTTTCTTTTTAAAATTTCTTCCAAACCTTAGCCAAGTTATTTTGTTTTTTCCCAACTTTTCACTTTTAAGATTTAAGGAAGTTAATAGAATATTATAGTCAACACCTACATTAGCCAGTGGTTAACATTTGCCCCTTTTATATGTCCTTTTTTAATCCCAAGACATTTGAAAGTTGTGATCCCATGGCACTTTAAATAGTTCAGCATGCCTCTTCTAAGAATAAGGACATTCTTTTATATAAACTGAACACTGTTATTATACCCTTGAAAATTAATAGCTCCATTTTTTAATGGCCAGTCCATTAAAATTCTAAGTTTTCTCCAAAATACATTTTTTACCTGTGTGTGTGTATATGTTTAAATTTGTAATTTCATCGGGGCGCCTGGGTGGCTCAGTCGTTAAGCGTCTGCCTTCGGCTCAGGTCATGATCCCGGGGTCCTGGGATCGAGCCCCACATCGGGCTCTCTGCTCAGCGGAAAGCCTGCTTCTCCCTCTCCCACTCCCCCTGCTTGTGTTCCCTCTCTCGCTGTCTCTCTCTCTGTCAAATAAATAAATAAAATCTTAAATAAATAAATAAATAAATAAATTTGTAATTTCATCAAAGTTCATGCGTTACATTGGTGGTTAAATGTTTTAAAATCTAGAAGAAACTGGGCGCCTGGGTGGCTCAGTTGGCTAAGTGTCTGTCTTTGACTCAGGTCATGATCTCAGGGTCCTGGGACTGAGCCCCACATTGGGCTCTCTGCTCAGTGGGTAGTCTGCTTCTCCCTCTCACTCTCCGTCTGTGCTCTCCCTCTCTCTCTCAAATAAATAAATAAAATCTTTAAAAAAAAATCTAGAGGAATCTTTCCATCTTTTGTTTGTTTATAACATTAGCTTTTTTGAAGAGCCCAGGCCAGTTGTCTGATAGAATGTTCCACATTTTGTATTTGTCTGATTGTTTCCTCATTTTTCAGTTTAAAGCATTGGGAAGAATACTTAGGAGATGACGATGTGTTAATCACATCATGAGGCCCATAATGCCAGGTTGTCCTGCTTTTGGTAATGCCATGTTTAATCACTTGTTTAAAATGGTGCCTGCCAGATCTATTGTATGTATTTCTGTTTGCAATTATACGTAATCTGTGGAGTAACAAATATTTAAACTATCATTCACTTTTCCCATTTTTGCCCGGGAACCCTCAGTCTCTTCGCATTTTCTAGAATGTCAGAATAAAGGATGTTGTTTGTAAGATATGTGTTTTGCAAATATTTTCTCCCTGCCTGTAATGTACCTTTTTGTTTTTTTGTTTTATCTCTGTAATTTTTTTTTATTTTTCTATTTTTAAGATTTTATTTATTTATTTGAGAGAGAGAGACAGATCATGAACAGGGGGAAGGAGGCAATGGAAGAGGGAGAAGCAGACTCCCTGCTGAGCAGGGAGCCCAGTGCAGGGCTGGATCACAGGACCCTGAGATCATGACCTGAGCTGAAGGCAGACGCTTAACCAACTGAGCCACCCAGGCACTCCTATAATTTTTTTTTTAATTGAAGTATAGTTGACATAAAGTATTAGTTTCAGGTGTTCAACACAGTGATTCAACAATTATTTACATTACAAAATGCTCTTCACAGCAAGTATAGTTACCATTTGTCACCATACAAATTTATTACAATATTATTGACTATATTTCCTATGTTGTACTTTTCATCCCCATGACTTATTTTACGACTGGAATTTTGTACCTCTTAATCCTCTTCACCTATTTTGCCTATATTCCCACCCCCTTTCTCTCTGGGAACCAGCAGTTTGTGTATTTATGAGCAATTTCTGTTTTTCTTTTTTTTTTGATTTGTTTTTGTTTGCTCATTTTTTGTGTTTTTTAGATAGCACATGTAAGTGAAATCATATAGTGTTTGTCTTAGACTTACTTCACCCTTAGATCGCCCCTCTAGATCTATCAAAATGGCAAGGTTTCATTATTTTTTATGGCTAATATTCTACTGTGTATATATGTCACATCTTTATTCATGTTATCAATGGACAGGTTACTTCCATATTCTGGTTATTGTAAATAATGCTGCAGTAAACATAGTGGTGCATATATCTTTTCAAATTAGTGTTTTAATTTTCTTTGGCCCAGAGTGGTGTTACTGGATTGTATTGTATTTCTGTTTTTAATTTTTTGAACCTCCTTACTGTTTTCCATAGTGATTGCACCAATTTACATTCTCACCAACAGTGCACAAGTATTTCCTTTTCTCTACATCATGGCTAATACTTCTTTCTTTCTTTTTAAGATTTTATTTATTTATTTGAGAGAGAGCATGCGAAAGCATGAGAGTTGGGAGGGACAGAGAGAGAGGGAGAGGGAGAAGCAGAATCCATGTGGAGCAGGGAGCCCGATGCGGGGCTCAAGTGCAGGACCCAGGGTCATGACCTGAGCTGAAGTCAGATGCCTAACAGACTGAGCCACCCAGGCACCCCTACACTTATTATTTCTTATGTTTCCATTCTGACTCATGTGAGGTGATATCTCATTGCATTTTCCTGATGATTAGAGTGATGTTGAACCTCTTTTCATGTGTCTCTTACCCATCTGTATGTCTTCTTTGGAAAACTGTCTATTCAGGTCCTCCCACCCATTTTAATAATTTATTTGGGGTTTTTTGGCATTGAGTTGTATGAGTTCTTTATATATTTTGGTATTAACCCATTATCAGATATATCATTTGCAAATATCTTCTCCCACTCAGTAGGTTGCCTTTTTGTTGTGTTGATGGTTTCCTTTGCAGTGCAAAAGCTTTTTGGTTTAATGTAATTCCAATTATTTATTTTTGCTTTTGTTTCCCTTGCCTAGGAAACAGATCCAGAAAAATATTGCTAAGACTGATGTATAAGAGTTTACTGACTATGTTGTCTTTTAGGAGTTTTACGGTTTTAGGTCTTAAATTTAAGTCTAATTCATTTTGAGTTTATTTTTTTGTATGGCATAAGAAAGTGATCCAGCTTCATTATTTTGTGTTAAGCTGTCCAGTTTTCCCAACATCATTTATTGAAATGACTGCCTTTTCTCTATTGTGTATTCTTGCCTCCTTTGTCATAGGTTAATTGACCATATATGTGTGGGTTTATTTCTGGGCTCTTTATTCTGTTCCATTGATCTGTGCGTCTGTTTTTGTGCCGCTACCATACTGTTTTGATTACTGTATCTTTGTAGTATAGTTTGAAATCTTGGATTGTGATATCAAGGATTATGATATGGTGATTGTGTTCTTTCTCAAGATTGTCTTTATTATGTTGAGGTATGTGCTCTTGATACCCACTTTATTGAGAGTTTTTATCATGAATGAACGTCAAATTCTTTTCTGCATTTATTGAGAAGTTCGTATGATTTTTATCCTTCATTTCTTAATGTGGTGTATCATGTTGATTGATTTGCAGATATTGAACCATCCTTGCATCCCTAGAACAAATCCTACTTTATTGTGGTGAATGATTCCTTTTTTTTTTTTTTTTTTTTAAGATTTTATTTATTTGTCAGAGCATAAGCTGGGGGAGCAGCAGGTAGAGGGAGAAGCAGGCTCCTCGTTGAGCAAAGAGCCTGATGTGGGACTTGATCCTACGACCCTGGGATCATGACCTGAGCTAAAGGCAAATGCTTAACCGACTGAGCCACCCAGGCGTACCATGAATGATCCTTTTAATGTATTGTTGAATTTGATTTGCTAACCTTTTGTTGAGGATTTTGCATCTGTGATCATCAGGGATATTGGTCTGTCATTTTCTTCTTCTTTTTCTTTTGTAGTGTCTTTGTCTAGTTTTGATCTCAGGATAATGCTGGCCTCATAGAATGAATTTGTAAGCATTTCTTCCTCTTCTATTTCTTTTGGAATAGTTTGAGAAGGATAGGTATTAACTCTTTTTTAAATGTTTGGTAGAATTCACCTGTGAAGCCATCTGGTCATGAACTTTTGTATGTTGGAAGTTTTTAGATTACCAGTTCAATTTCATTACTTATAATTGGTCTGTTCAGATTTTCTTTTCTTTCTGATTCAGTCTTGGAAGATTGTGTGTTCCTAGGAATTTATCCATTTCTTCTAGGTTATCCAACTTGTTGCCATATAATTTTTCTAGTAGTCTCTTATCCTTTATGTTTCTTTGGTGTTGGTTATAACTTTCCCTCTCTCATTTCCGATTTTTTTTTAAAGATTTTTTATTTATTTATTTGACAGAGAGAGACACAGTGAGAGAGGGAACACAAGCAGGGGGAGTGGAAGAGGGAGAAGCAGGCTTCCCGCTGAGCAGGGAGTCTGATGCGGGGCTTGATCCCAGGACCCTGGGACCACAACCTGAGCTGAAGGCAGACGCTTAATGACTGAGCCACCCAGGCGCCCCCTCTCATTTCCGATTTTATTTATTTGAGTTCTCTCTCTTCTTACTGAGTCTGGCTAAAGGCTTATCAATCTTGATTATCTTTTCAAAGAAGCAGCTTTTAGTTTCATTGATCTTTCCTACTTTTTTTTATTTCATTTATTTTTGTTCCGATCTTTATTGTTTCTTTTTTTCTACTGACTTTGGCTTTTTTTTTTTTTTTTTTTTTTTTCTTTTTCTTTTTCTAGTTCCATTAAGTGTAAGGTTAGATTATTTATTTGAGGTTTTTGTTTCTTCTAGTAAGCCTGTCTTGTTCTAAATTTCCCTCTTTTTGAACCATTGTATTTCCATTTTAATTTGTCTCCAGGTATTTTTTATTTCCTCTTTGATTTCTTTCTTGACCCATTGGTTGTTTAGTAGCATGTTGTTTAGCCTCTGTGTGTTTGTAGTTTTTGCAGTTGTTTTCTTGTAATTGATTTCTAGTTCTATACTGTTGTGGTCAGAAAAGATGTTTGATATAATTCCATTCATCTTAAATTTATTGAAACTGCTTTGTGACCTAACATGTCATCTGTCCTGGAGAATGTTCTGTGTATGCTTGAAAAGATGTGTATTCTAGCTTTTTTGGGTGGAATATTTCCGTATATATCTGTTAAGTCCATCTGGTTTATTGTGTCACTCAAAGCCACTGTTTCCTTATTGATTTTCTGTCTGGATGAACTAGCCATTGATGTAAGTGGGGGTGTTAAAGTCCCCTGCTATTATTGTGTTACTGTCAAATTTCTCCTTTTATGTCTGTTAATATTTGCTTTATATATTTAGGTGCTTTTATGTTTGGTACATTTAATTTTTACAATTGTTATATCCTCTTGTTGGATTGACACCTTTATCATTATGTAATGCCATTCTTTGTCTCTTATTACAGTGTTTGTTTTAAGGTCTGTTTTGTCTGATAGAAGTATTACTACTCCAGCTTTTTCTTTTTTTCCATTTGCATGGAATATCTTTTTCCACTTCTTCACTTTCAGTCTGTATGTGTCTTTGGTTCTTAAGTGAGCCTCTTGTAGACAGCATATAGATAGGTCTTGTTTTTTACCCATTTAGTCACCCTATGTCTGTTGGAGCATTTAGTCCATTTACATTTAAAGTAATTATTGATAGGTATGTACTTCCATTTAGTTAATTGTTTTCCACTTGTTTTTGTAGTTCTCTGTTCCTTTCTCCTCTTACTTTTTTCCCATGTGATTTGATGACCTTCTTTAGTGTTATGCTTGGAATTCTTTTTATTTTTTTTGTATCTATTATAGGTTTTTGGTATGTGGTTACCATGAGTTTCATAATTAACATTCTATGTATATGGTTGCTTAAGTTCAAACATATTCTAAGAGCACTCCATTTTTACTCCCTCTCTCCCATGTTGAATGTATATGACATCATATTTTACATCTTTTTATTTTGTGTATCCCTTAACTAATTTTTGTAGATGTAGTTGAGTTTACTACTTTTGTCTTTTAATCTGCATACTAGCTTTATAAGTGATTGATTTACTACGTCTACTTATGTATTGCTTTTACCAGTGAAGCTTTTTCCTTTCATAATTTTCTTCTCGTTATGCCTTTATTTTCTGCTTAAAGAAGTCCCTTTAACATCTCTTCCCCCACCCCCCTTTAACATTTCATGTAAGGCCACTTTAGTGGTGATGAACTCCTTTAACTTTTGTTTGTCTCTGAAACTCTTTATCTCTTCTTCAATTCTGAATGATAACCTTTCTAGGGAGAGTATTCTTGGATGTAGGTTTTTTTCCTTTCAGCCCTTTAAATATATCATGCCACTTTCTTCTGGCCTGTAAGGTTTTTGCTGAAAAATCAGCTGATAGTGTTGTGGTGTTTCCTTGTACATAACTATATGCTCTTCTCTTGCTGCTTTTAAGATTCTCTCTATTTTTGATTTTTGATATTTTAATAATAATGTGTCTTGGTGTGGATCTCTTTGGGTCCAGCTTGCTTGGGGCTCTCTCTGCTTCCTGGACCTGGATGTCTGTTTCCTTCTCCAGGTTAGGGAAGTTTTCAGCTATTATTTCTCAGATAAATTTTCTGCCCCTTTCTCTTCTTCTTCTTCTTAAGGGATCCCTATAATGTGAATGTTAGTATGCTTGATGTTGTTCTATTGGTCCCTTAACCTTCCTAATTAAAAAAAAAAAAAAATTATGTAAGTAATCTCTACACCCAACGTGGGGCTTGAACTTACAACCCCAAGATCAAGAGTCACACACTCTTCCGACTGAGCTAGCCAGGTGCCCCATCTATCCTCATTTTTAAAAAATTCTTTTTTCTTTTCGCTGTTCAGTTTGGGTGCTGTCCACTACCCTGTCTTCCAGATCTCTGATCCATTCTTCTGCTTCTTCTGATCTGCTGTTGATTCCCTCTGGGATTTTTCATTTCAATTATTGTATTCTTCAGATCTGATTGGTTCTTTTTTATATTTTCTGTCTCTTTGTTGAAGTTGTCATAGAGTTCATTCACTTTTCTCTCAAGTCTGGTTAGCATCTTCATGACCATTACTTTGAACTCTTTTTCAGATAGATTGCTTATCTGTGTTTTGTTTAGTTCTTTCTAGGAGGTTTCGTTTTATTCTTCCATTTGGAATATATTCCTCTGTCCTCTTGTTTTATCTGACTCTCTGTGTTTGTTTCTATGTTTAAGGTAGGTCACCTGTGTCTCCTGGTCCTAAAAGTAGTTGCCTTATCTGGAAGACGTTGTGTAGTGCAGTCCCCCTTGTCACCAGAACCCAGTGCTCCAGAGCTGTCCCCTGTGTGGGCTGCATGTGTCCTATTGTGACTGGGCCCTGATTGCTGTGGGTGTGCTGCTGGTGGGTGGGGCTATCCCTTAGCCCAGCTGTCAGCAGTAACCAGCCACGTCTGTTATAGGTGCAGTGGTGGGCAGGGATGTCCCCCAGGCTTTCTGGCTGCAGTGTAGTCGGTGCCAGCACAGCTGACTGAGAAGTTTCACTGTAGCTGCTGAGGGCATGTGATGGGTTAGGCTGGCCCCCTGCAAAGCTGGCTGAGAGGCCTGACCACGACTGCTGTGGGCATGATGCTGGTGGGCAAAGCTGGCTAACCCTCTTTCGTGGGGCAGAAGTCACTTTGAAGGGGCGCTTGTCCTGGACCAGGGCTGCCTGGTGGGTGGTAGTCATTTTGGGAGGTATTGCTCCTGATGGAGGTTGTCTGCTGTGTGTGGTGGGGTAGGAGCTGCTTTGGAGGGGCCCCTGCTGGGATGGGTGGGTTGGATGGGGCAGGTCCACAGGGGAACTGCAGAGCCGGCAAGTGGAGTGAGCAGGGTAGATGGAGAGTGTCAGGCCTGGCTTCTACAAGTGTCTAACCAGCAAGGCTGAAGGAGAGCAAGAAAAATGACTCACCAGCAATTGCAGTCCCATAGAAAGCCGTTACAGATCCCTGCCCCTGCAGCATATGTCCTAAATCTCGATAAATCTCTTTCACTATAACCTAGGCAATTTTCAAACTGTTGCTTTTGTGTTGGGTCTCAGACCAAGTGACGTAGTGCTGGCCCTTTAAGAGCAAAGTCTTGATTTTGCGTAGCCCTCTGGATCTCCCAGAGTTAAGCTCAGGATTTTCTAGCCAGACATTATGGGGGTTTGTCTTCCTGGTACAGGGGCTTGATCCCCTCCTCAAGGAGTGCCTCTGTGCCTGTGATATCCCTCCCTCTTGTAGGTCACTGCACAAGGGGTTTGGTTCCTGACCACATGTCTGCCCCTCCTACCCTTCTCATTGTGGCCTTCTCTTTATGTCTTTAGCTGTGACCGATTTGTTCTGCTAGTCTTCAGCTTGTTTTCAGAGTGTCATGGAATAGATTAAGTGAGGAGATTGGACTAGCATGACATGTAGTTGTCATCCTGGTGTGTCTGTGGGAGAAGGAGAGCTCATGATCCTCCTACTCCCCTATCTTCCCCTGTTCTCATGGCTACCATTTTTAAATCACCTTTTTCTTTTTTTAACTCTGTCCTTTGAAAAGCAAAAGTTTTAAATTTTGAAGTCCATTTTGTCAGTCTTTTTCTTTCACAGTTCATGGTATTTGTTTAAGAAAATCTTTGCCTAATCCAGTGGTATATCTTGTCCCATGTTTTTATTCTAGAAGTTTTATCATTTTGACTTTAGTATTAGGTTTACGAACTAATTGTAGTTATTTTCGGGTATAATGTAAAGTAAGGGTTGAGGTTCAGTTTTTCCATACTGATATCCAGTCAGTTGTTCCAGCCCCATTTGTTGCGAAAATACTGTCTTCTCCCCTTGAATAACCTTGGCACCTTTGTGGTAGGTCAGTTGACCATGTAACTATGGGTATGAATATTTTAAATACGTGTTTATTTATTTATTATTTTTTATAATGAGCATAACACATTTTTACCAAACAAGGAATTAGTGGGTGAGTAAAGTTATACTGTAGGGTAATATCCCCAGAAATCTGGCAGGTAAATGGAGGTATACTAGTTATAAGCCCTCAGAGGAATAGGGACTATTTCTTTCATTTATCGATTGAATGATACTGAACAAGACAGACATGGTCTCTACCCATGTCCGCCTTTTTAGAGCAGTAAGGGAGTAAGGGAGACAGACAATAAGAAGGTAAACACATGTTTGTATAACACATATTATGGCAAATGCTATAAAGGAGAAAAATACAGGACCTCAGCAGGCCTCTCGGAGGGATTATGTGTGTTCAGGTAGCTGGAGGAATACGTGAGCATCCTGATCGCAAAGATGAAGTGGGCACATTTGAGAAACTGAAAGGAAACCTATGCGGCTGGAGTGCAATGCTTGCAGCAGAGAGTGCTGGTAAATGACTTCGGAAATGTAAACTGACGTCTGACCATGCAGGGGCTTGCTGGCCATGATAAATAGTCTCGATTTTATTTGAGTGCATTGGGAAGGCCCTGAAGGTTTGTTCTTTTGTTTTTGCTTAAGACTATGTAACTACTGTCTAGATCAGTACGTTAAATATAACTAGCTGATAGAACCGGCAGCTCAGAAACCTCCCTTTTGGTCTTATCCAGTGTTTATAGCCTACCACCGTCCCCCACCCCCCCAGTAAGCAAGTACTATTTTGACAGATGTCTCCATAGTTAGTCTATTTATTTATTTGAGAGAGAGAGAGAGAGCACTCACATGAGCAGGGGGAGGGGCAGAGGGAGAGAGCGAATCTCTAAGCAAACTCCGCGCTTAGCAGAGAGCCTGACGTGCAGCTTGATCCCAGGACCCCGAGATCATGACCTGAGCCGAAGTCAGATGCTTAACTGACTGAGCCACCCAGGCACCCCTCCATAGAGTTAGTTTTAACTTTACCCTGTTTTTGAACCTTATGTAAATGAAATCACATTGTATACTATATAAATGGAATCACTCTGTCTGGCCTCTTTCACTCAAAATGACATTGTGAGAGTCATCTGTGTTGTTGAGTATAGCAATAATTCCTTTTTCTTTTTTTTTTTCCCGTATCCTAATATAGCTATATATATTAGAGTATATAGTCTATTTGTTACAGTATAACAAAACTGTGGGAAACAACCTTCCCCTACGTTTATACTACTTTTTACTGAAGTGTTTTCTGAACAAGAACTAAATTCAGCATGCAATTGATCAGTAATGGCAAATGAACCTGCAAATAAAATTTAAAACAGATTAGATATAGATGTATAGATTATGGATATTTCAGAGCTGACCAAAAGAAGGTAAACACTGCATTGGAGTATAAAATATTTCTATTTTACATGAACTGGGTTTAAAATGAATGAAAAAGTACAAAGACAAAATACGGAAATTACAAAGGACAATGTATCAACTTAGCATGAAACAGGTTGCAGGTATAGAGAATGAAATATTTTCCAAAGGTGATCCATCCACAAAACAATTACATTAAAATAATGTGCACTTTTAAACAGATGTCCCACTGCCACCACATATGAATAGCTTAAATAATCATTAAAAAAAAATCAAAAACCTCACTGCTTTCTCTGGAAAAGGAGAGTCACACCATAAGCAGAAGGAATTTGAACAAGAATTCACAAAAGACTATCACTGCTATGAGTAAATGAGTGACTTGGAATGATCTCTATAATTGTGGTCACCATTACTGAAGAAATGGCACAGAGGATCTACAAGCCTGAAACATTTCTGATTCATACTGCTTCTTGGCACAGATTTTCCAGTGAAAATGGACTAAAATATGAGCCCTCCTCAAGCTTGAGAACCTTTCAGCCAAATGATCCAGCTGCCCCTTCCCTTTTCTTCTCCTCCCAGCTGAGTCCCAGAAAAGGATGGTGGAAAAATCTCAAAAATTGCTGCTCTAGGGCATCTATCTGTACTGATCTCCAGAAGGATTCAGACTTTCTGAATAGAAACTGGAGCCAAAAGTGTGTTCAGCTTCATTTTTCAAATTTATATTTAAATGAAAATTAAGTTTAAATGAAAATAGGCATGAGGGGGTACCTAAAAATCAACTAAGGAGGGATTGAACTGCTTGGAACTTCTGCATCAGGAATCCCAAATCTAGAAGGAAGTAATATGCAGATAAAACATGGTCTCACCATGTTTCTCAGTCTCAAAAGATCCAGGAGCCCCCTCTTGTCCTGTGGATCTCCTATGGAAGAGAAATCCTAAGATACTTTTTAAAAAAAATTTTATTATGTTATGTTAGTCACCATACAATACATCATTAGTTTTTGATGTGGTGATCCATGATCCATTGTTTTCGTATAACACCCAGTGCTCCATGCAGTACATGCCCAATAATTCCTTTTTCTTGCTGTATTTTGAGGGGTAGTCAAATGATTGGGTTAGTTTTTAAAAGGGGACTGGCCGTTATATGGGAAAATAGATCATAGGCAGGAGAAGAAGTATGAAGACTGAGAAGGTAGCTATGGAATAGATTAAGTGAGGAGATTGGACTAGCATGAAGAAGAAAAGATATGGAATGAAATAGACAAATATGAGATGTATACTTTGGAGATAAAACTCCAGGAGTTTACTGATACATTGGGGAAGAGTAGTAGTGAGGGTAAGGGATGTATCAGAGTCTCAGATATCTGGCTTTGGCAACTGATAGATGGAGGTTTCTTTTTTTTCTCATAGGAAGGACTGGAGGAAGGACACATGGAAGTAGAATAAAAACTAAGTTCATTATTAGGTATTTTAAGATGCTTGTGAGATACAAGGGAAGCTGTCAGACATGCGTTTGGATTGTGGCTATGGAGCATATTGGAAAGAAGTGCAGAGTATGGATAATTTGCAGAAGAGGTGGCAGCTGCTGAGTAGAGTACTGTATTGAGTTAGAAGATCTGAGTTTCACCATTTTTTTCAACTTCTGTTGGCTATGTGATTAAGGGCAAATCACTTGATCTTTTCGAGGGCCATTTCTTCACATCTGTAAAATGGGAATAAAACTTTGCTTCATTGGATTAAACAAAGGGTAATATGTGAGCAAGGCCACATTTTATAGTTATTTGGGCCCGTGGATGCTCAGAAAAGTTTATTCATGCATATACAATTTGAGTTGAGTAGGAAAGTCAGATTATGGAAGACCTTGAGAGGGCATGGAAGGGACTTGATATAATATGGAGCTTTAGAGTTTCTTAGAATGGGAGTAGACTTATCAAAGTTCAGTTTAAGGACACATCTTCTAACTGCTATGCAGGAAGAAGTTAAAGATGAGAAATATCTAGAAAATCAGTTGTCGTAGTTCAGGATTAAGGTGCTGAGGGCTTGGCCTGACATGGATCAAAGAACAAATCAGAGACTTCAGTGGAAGAAACTCCAAGATTTGTTCAGTGCCTCATTTTGTGGCTTCACAGAGAGGGGAGAATCAGCCACCCACACGACTGAGGCTTCTAGCTTGGGAAGCTAGAAAAATAGTGGAAGCAATGACAAATCTGGGGTAGTCTGAAAGGAAAACTGAGCTAGGACAAAGACAGTTCATTCAATTTTGAACATATGACTCTTATAGTATGATTGTCTTTGGGTAGCTGGATATTCTCTGGCAGTTAGATATTGTGGTAAAGAGAGCAGGATCAGAAGGTAAGAGATTGATTCTTTTTCATGTTAATCACTAATGAGCTTTTTGGTCTTGGAAAACTTAGCATCTCAAATATTAAATGTAGTCATCTGAAAAATGAAGCTAACACCTGTCCTGTCAGCCTTACAGGATTGTTTTGAGGATCAAATAAGAATGCATGTGAAAATACTTGCGTGTAATTGTAAACTCCTATATAATTGTAAGATGTAATGTTATTTCCTTAGTTCAAACTAAAATGAAATATTTAGTTCTAGGGCTAGAGGAGAAAAGGAGGGAAATACCAAACTTCTTAAAAGTTCATGTTTGGAACTAAATCAGAAACATCAAAAACCTTAGTCTCTGAATACATATGCCTAAAAACCTCTGTAGACTATAATTTGGGAGACTAATCTGGAAGCTGATCTTGTATATGACAGTATGAGAACCAAAAACACAGGTTGCATCTTGTCAAATGTCAGTATTTAACTTGTCTTCAAGTTGGAAGTTTGAAGAACTTTTGAATTCCACCTGTTTATTGGCCCCGTGTGTTTACAGAATTTTAGAACATACCATTCTTTGTAAGCTATACATTTTTGCCAAGGGTCAAATTAGGGTAATGTTTCAATTCTTCAGCTATGCATAAAGAAATGATTCCTAACATTTATCAGCATTACCAGTATGTTACGCTGGTTATTTGCATCACTGACTCTGAAACCAGACTGCCTCGATCAAATCCCAGCTCTGTCAATTAATGACTAGCCTTGTGCACTTGAGCAAGTCATTTAACCTCAGTGTGCCTCTATTTCTCAGTCTGTAATGAGAACTAAGGTTAACATCTACCTGAAGGTTGTTGGGAGGATTGAATGTACTGTATGTAAAGCACTTAGAATGGTTCCTGGTACATACTAAGCACTATTTAAGTGTTAGTGGCGGTTACTATAGAATAGTTAGTTGTCATTTTGGCAGTGATCGGGAATAAAGAGCATGAACAAAAGAATCACATCCTCTCAGAAGTTATGGCTGAGTGAAGTGGAAGTCGTAGCATGGTAAAAATCTTGGGGTGTAGAGTCAGACACACTTAGATACAAATAGTCATTCTGCCCCCTTTGCTTTATGGTTTAAAGCAAGGCATCTAACCCCTCTGAAGCTCAGTTTCTTTTCTCTATGAACCAGGAGTCACCATGCCTATCCTGCAAAGTTGTTAGGAGGATTAAATGAGATAATGTATAAAGTGCTTGGCCCAGAGTAGATGCTAAAAAATGAGAGTGCTGTCTAACACTTCCCTGCATCCCATCTCACTGTAGAGCGATATGGGCAGTTTGATTTCCTGTATGCTCTTGTATTCATTTGTTTGCAATTTTAGAACTTCTAAAATTCTTTCCATTTGCTAACAGTGTAAACAGCAGCTGTTTAATCAGATATGCCTTGAAAAGCGTATTATCAGCAATCATTTCCCTCTTCTGTTTGCTGTTTTGGGTTACGTGCTTTATCATTATGGTAATTCCTAGTAGAATCAAGATCGTAGGCGTTATTAATTGGTCATAGAATCAAACTGGACTGTAGCCTCATAGTCCTTCTTCACGGTGCTCCAGGCAGCTAAAATCAGTTCATCAGACTCAGTGCAGTAGAGAAATGCTCTCTGCCTTAGAGCTTTCTAGAAGAAATGTTCATGAGATAATCAAGATAATATCTGAACTGTCCATTAATCCTGTCTCAAGATGTGGGCTTGTCAAACTTTATGACAACACAGAGTGGTCTTAGAGCATTTCATAATAGATGGTTATCTATATTACAACATTGTTACATAGTGTGAACATCTTTAGGCACCTTCTAGAGGGGGTGCAGTAATCGTAAGAGTATAATGCAATAACAACAATGCAAAGATTGTAATGCAATGAGCCAACTAAGAGGGTGCATCAGAATCAGCTGGAATGTGATCCTAAAATATTGAGACTCTAGGCCTCACCACAGATTTATCGAATCAGATTCATCAGTAGATAGACGTTGATTGACATGTACATTTTGTAAAACTGCCCCAGATCATTATATTTATGCTGCTGGTTAAAAACAACTAATACTATCAAGACTATAGAGAATCAGGCACCCTCACTACTGGTATGATGGTAAATTGATACTGCAAAACTGTTCTACAGGCTGTGCTATATCTATTAAGATTTCACATCTGTCCAATAGGAATACATACATGCCCACAGAGCTAGTTTCAAGAAAGTTTCCTGTAGACCTACTTATAATTTCAAACAATTGTGAGCAGCTAAATGATTCTCAGTACACAAATGGTTAAGTACATTGTGGTATAGATACCATAGGTGTTTACTGTGTAACTATTTAAAAAAGTATATATGAAAATTATACATGCTGATGTAGAAAGATATCTAGGATATATTGTTAAGTTGAATAAGCAAGTCACAGAATCAACCCTATTTTCAAAATTTTGTATGTAACTATATAAAGATTTGGAAGAATACTCACCAAAGTATTTACAGTGGTTATCCATGACAGAAGAATGGGAATGATGGAGAGGGAGGAATAAGAGGCCTTTTTACTTTTGTATTTAAAATATTTGCAATAAGATTTTGTTATTTTTTGTAACAACAAAGAGCCTCACTGGACAAAACATGAGTGATTTAAAAGAAGCTTGTATGGAACCTAATTTATATGTGTCAGAACATTGCTTACTTTGCAAATACCAGTTTTAACCTGAGACTTATCATTTCTAACTTGGGAAACAGAAAGGAATGCAAAACTATTCTGAATGTTTGCTAAGAGGATAAAATTTTGTTACTAAAACTGTGAAAGTAATTGAGAGTTTCAAATAGATAAGTGTTTAAGGTAAAAAGCATTTGACTTGTATCAGATTTATATTGGCTACCTGTTTTAAAAATATTTAGTGTTTGTGTATATCTGGATATGAAAATTGGGTACAGGATATTTTAGTAAATTCTTTTTCAATTGATAAGCCTCTAGCCTGTGAGGATATTAACACTTTTTAATCTCCTCTTTTAAAACTTTAGGCCCGATGAGAGAAAGGGAAAGTTAAGGATGCTGGAGCAGAACAATGGATTTCTCTTTCTCTTTCATGCAAGGGATCATGGGAAACACAATTCAGCAACCACCTCAACTCATTGACTCCGCCAACATCCGTCAGGAGGATGCCTTTGATAACAACAGTGACATTGTTGAAGATGGTGGCCAGACACCATATGAAGCTACCTTGCAGCAAGGATTTCAGTACCCACCTACAACAGAAGATCTTCCTCCACTCACAAATGGCTATCCACCATCAATCAGCATGTATGAAACTCAAACCAAATACCAGTCATATAATCAGTATCCCAATGGATCAGCCAATGGCTTTGGTGCAGTTAGAAACTTTAGCCCCACTGACTATTACCATTCAGAAATTCCAAACACAAGACCACATGAAATTCTGGAAAAACCTTCTCCTCCACAGCCACCACCTCCTCCTTCGGTACCACAAACTGTGATTCCAAAGAAGACTGGCTCACCTGAAATTAAACTAAAAATAACCAAAACTATCCAGAATGGCAGGGAATTGTTTGAGTCTTCCCTTTGTGGAGACCTTTTAAATGAAGTACAGGCAAGTGAGCACACAAAATCAAAGCATGAAAGCAGAAAAGAAAAGAGGAAAAAAAGCAACAAGCATGACTCATCTAGATCTGAAGAGCGCAAGTCACACAAAATCCCCAAATTAGAACCAGAGGAACAAAATGTAAGTTGAAACATCTTTTTGAAAAATTTTGTAATATTTCAGATTTACTGGAAGTCCAAGAGATATTTTTTAGTTTTTATCCCTTCAAATTTAAATATTTCTGGTAACTTCTTTCTTCTAATCCCTAGCAAGGAGCTTGGGATGTTATAATGGGTGCTGAGTAAAATTTTTTGACTAAATGAATGGACATGATTAGAGTGAAGAAATATTTTAAAACATGGGACACTAAGAACCTTGCTGCTTATGTTTCTTTGTCTAATAGCTTCACTTATTTTTATTTGCTTATAATAAACTGGTTTCTAAAGATGAAGAGGAACGGCAAGGAGATGGTTAATTATATTGGTTATCTTTATTTAGACCAACTTTTCCCAGTGTTAATGACTTAATACTCATTACTAGTGTGTTTGCTACAAAATAAACTGAAGTAATAGAAGTACTGTTTTTATTAAAATCAATTAGTATTCATATAAAAACTTCAGGTGGAATTTTTATGAGTCATCCTTCATAGGTAAGATGCATGCTGCTGAATTTTTTTTAGTATATCTGAGGTTTTAGTATGAATTTTCTTATTAATAGGTATGTAACAAATCAGTTCTAGCTTGAATGAAATTTTTAGTTAGTATTCTAATACATGGTTTGAATTGAAGACATACGTTTCCTAGACTTTGATTTGGGAAGAAAATAAGTATCTATTTTGGCAACACTAGTCTGCTTTTATATGCTGTATGCCTGAATAAGTTAATTTGTTATCTTCTGTTTAAAGAATTGTTTACTTCATACCAACTCACCTTTTCCTTGGTAACTGGGTTCCAGTACTTCATACAACTCAAATGTGATCATTTTCTGGAGTAAAAGGCTACACCAATTCTAGACTCTCGTGAGTCTCAGTGTAATATTTCAATATGTTTTTCTCATTTTTCTATAGTTTTATTTATTCATTTAACAGTTATTGACTAAGTACCTACTCTGTGCTAGGCACTTTTCTAAGAATTAAAGTAGGGCAATGAATGAAAATTAAAGATGCCTACTTTCAGGTTGCTTATATTTTAATAAGAGGAATGAGAAAATACATACGTACCTACATATGAGCATACGTATATAAGTTCATATAGTGTTAAGTGCTATGAAGAAAATAAAACTGGGTAAAGAAATAAAGGTATTATTTAGAGACATTTTAGCTATTCTGGTATCTTAGTTCTGCATTTGTAAAATGAAGGCTTTGTAACTAAGTGGTTTTTAAAATGCCTTTTAATTTCTTAAATCATTTATTAAATGCTCCGCTCCCTGAACTTAGTTTACATAGTATCTTATACAGACTGTTTCTTAAGTAAATGACTACATGGAAGGAGAGAAGTTAACCTTTTGTACTCCAGATGCATTCACTGTAGCACTTTTTACCTAGACCTGCAGTGAAAAGGTATGTGATGCACTGTGACCCTTGGGAATCACAAAAACCTGAATTGGGTTAAAACGAAAGCTAAAGCTTAGTTCCTAAGAACTGTTTTGTTGGTCCTTCTTGCTTTTGCTCTAGAAAATCTAGCCAATAGGAGAATATCCAGTTTTACTTGCTGGACTAGACTTTTTACCTCCATGGATAAAGTACATTAAAAATATATTTCAAAATAGAAATAGGTCTGGAATCAGAAGCAGGATAAGACAGTCTGCTTACTTTTTGTATCTCCTATTTGTTTTATTGGAATCTAGGAAAACAGTGCAATGGTATATATATTTTTTTTACCTTGACTATATTTTTATCATTTAGTGTAGGATACACTTTTTAAACTAGTTGTACTCCAGTAACTTTGTGAATGAAAAAAAGGGGAAGAAAACTAAGAACAAATAATGGAGTCATTCTTTCACGGATCCTCATCCAATTTCAGGAAAATCACTTCCCAAGAGCAGCAATTCTAATAAATCTTTCCATGTCTAAAAAGAAACTGAAACAAAAGGGAAATCATGGGAAACCTGTGATAGTTTACTAGATATTGTGTGCTTTTAGTAGCAGTGCAATGATATTTCTAATAGTCACTTTATAATGAGATTTTAAAGCCAATTCTTTGTTGGATATCTGCTATGCCTAGCTCTTTGTATCACTTAAACCTTCAGTTAATTGCTATATCCAGGGATTAGATAAGATTTAAAAGTCTTAGTTATGTTCTTTTTTAGTAAATCATGTGGGGCATAATTTAGGATTTCATTATTTAGGATTTTACAATATCTTGAGGCAAAAGAATACCAATTTGACTGAAGATAGAGATGTAGAAAGTGATATTGATTGCACTAACTCCTATCAAGACCGTTGCCTAAAAGTTGAGTTTTTGGCAAAAATCCAGGGTTTTTTGTTTTGTTTCTCTCTCCCCTTTGTTTCTCTCCCTCCCCCGTCCTTTTTTCACCTTGTCCCCTTTCTTCCTTCCCTTTTTCTCTTTGTTACTCTCTCCCTTCCCTCCTTCCTTTCTTTCCAAAGAGAAAAAAGAGTTCTTGTTAGTTGAATTTTGATTAATTAAAATTTATCACACATGGGGAATAATTATAAATATACGAGATGGATGCCGTAAAAGTTGTACTCCATTCTGGTAATAGAACTTTAAAGCTAGAGCTCCCAAGGCTCTTGCTTGTTGTTAGTGTCATACTTCAGTACTGTACAGAGGACCAGTGATGTTCACAAAATAATTGGTTTTGTAACCTTATGGTTTTGTTTTGTTTTTTAATTAGGTTTCATTAACTTGAACAACATTTATTTTGTTTCCCTTAGGACAGTTTCTTGTAAGTGTTCAATTTTTGATACCCTTGTGCCTCCTGGTTGTTACTAAGGGTCCAAGCCCTTGCTTGGTGTTTAGCATTGTAGAGGGCTTAGAAATGAAAGAGGAGCTCAAGTGAGAGTCTGCTGACTCTCACTGGACAGCTCCCCTCCCCAGATGCTTTAGAGAGGCATAATGAGAACTGGGTGCTTGGAGAAAAAGTTTGAAATGATGGTCCTTACGCTGGATTTGCTTCTATATATAATTTTGTTCCTTAAAAGCCCACTCATAGGTTCTTTCTTGAACAAACAATCTCATTTAAATTAATAGTTAATGATTTCACTCATTACTTTTTTCTTTTCTTTTTTCTTGGTATTTGATCTTGCAAATATTTCCTCCCAATTCTGAGCTGTTTGGCCTTCTAAAGAGTGGCTGTTATTTGGAACAACCTAAGTGTATCTTCTCAACAATAAAATGTGTCCAAACATCTCGGCAGCAGGAGAGCTGAGATCACTATTGAAATTGTATATTTTGTAACGCTGGTTTAGCTGTTTTTCCTCTTATCAAATTAGAAACATGTGGAAGTGTTTCTGTGTGTCTTCCTCCTTGGCAGGTGCCATGCCTCCGGCATGTGAGTGTAGGCCCTATTCAAACATTGTTCTTCCACCAGCACCTCAGTGGGCTTATCCACTAAGACTAGTCTCATTAACTCTTAGCTTGCCATTTTTACTCATGAAAAGCCAAATAGTGACTTTGGTTCCATTAGCACTAAGTTAGAGGTTATGTTTGATTCAGAGTATTAGGTCTTAAAATTCTTAGAAGCTGTTCACATGCAAAAAGTTCTTTTTGTACAGATGTTTTAGTGTTTAAGATTATGCAGTTATTCAGAAAGTAAAAGAAAAATGCATGAATAATTTATTGCCTTTGAATTTTTCTTTCCACCTTAAATGTGGATGTAAGTTTTTTTAAAAAGAGTATGATTTTGCTTAATGTTTTGAAAATTATTAGGGGTTAGGAATTCTGCCAGATTTGATGCATATTATTCATCTTAATAAAGCTCTTGTGTTTTAATAAAAGCACTAGGCCAAATTTTTTTAAAAGGAATATTTTGGATAATTAATTTTATTTTAGTTGCTCTCTTAACGTATTTTTTTCCTATTTAAGAAACTTGGAATATAGGTCTTTCCATATGGAATCAACTAAAAATGTAAAAAAGCAGTATATACCCGTAAAATCAAAAATTTAAAACTAAGGAGAGCTGAGTTAACTCACTGTCATCTTTTTCTCTGACGCTCTCTTCCTAAAGCAACACTATTAGTACCAGAAAGGGTATCTTTTGTCCTTACTTGATTTTAATCTCTTTTAAGCTTATCTATCCTTTGAACAACTAAAGGAAAATGGATGTTATACCCAGAAGTATTTTATCTGTTGGCATTTTCTGACTCATTTTTCTTGACTCCTAAGCATTTGACTTCCATTGACCATGTTGTCTTAAAAACTTCACCCCTTAACTGGTGTTTATGATACTATGTTATCTGTTAACCGGTTTATCTCCTTACCCTTTCTTTTGGGCTCAAGTCAAGGCCTACTGGATATTTCTCCCATCCAAGTACTAACCAGGCCCAACCCTGCTTAGGTTCTGAGATCAGATGAGATGAGGCACATTCAGGGTGGTATGGCTATAGACTAAATGCCTACTAGATATTTCTATTTGGCTCATGCATTAGCACATTTTACAATATATATTTCCTTTCTATCATCGCAGCATCCTTATTCAACTTCTTTTTCTTTCTTTTATATATATAGTCTTGAAAGCTTAGAATAAATCTTAGGCTTATTTCTTACCCTTGCCATTGTTTTCCTTTTAAGATGACTCTGTAAACAATTTTAACAGTGTTTCAAGCTAGCCTGAAGGAAAAGCAAACATTCTGGAACAAACCATAAAAAAATTTAAAAAAATAAGACATTTGAATATTAAAAGTTTTGAAGGAATTCCTTTCTTTAATCCAGAAAGGGAAAAATGTTAATGGGCTTCAGACCAGTTCTTACAATGATAGTAGGATTCTGTTGTTTGGCAAAGATGAGTCACTCCTTATCTATCTGCCCTCAAAAGGAGTTACAGAGATCCCTTACACCTAGACATCATGAAGATTGAATGTGCGGAGGAGGATGACTCGCTTTCTTAGCGGCATATGTACTTCCTCAAGTGGCCTTGTCTTCCTGTGGTAGCTTGAGAATGAGAAGTTGAGGTGAAGGCTTAAGCTACTTCTGTAGATTGAAGTGAAGCTACCAAAGGGCCTATGCAAATGGAGACAGTATTTCAGACTGCTTTATTATTATACCAGCAATTTGGAAAACAGTTTTCATTTGAACATAGATTTTTCTTTCCTTGCTCAGTGAGTGTGTCCTATTAGATTACATAGTCCTGGTACCACCACAGACACATCTGACAGAGCACATTTTGTGCCCGTCAACAAGTTGCCACTACCTTTTTTTCCAAAATACTCTCCACATAATAGCTAACATGATTTTTTTAAAACATAAATTGGTGTATGTTACTTCTCTACCTAATCCTCTTTGGTGGCTTTTTATTGACCTTAATATAAAACACTTGACTATACTTACAAGGCCCTTGTATTATAGCCTGCCTCCCCTCTCTCATCTTGTAACCTCTCTTCTTTGGGCAATTAAGTCAGTTGTAAAGTCCTTCCTGAAATTTCTACTTTTAAACCCCAGGAACTTCACAAGTTCCATGCCTTCTTTCTGGAATGTTCTTCTGCCCACTTTTTACTAGACTAACTCCTCTTCCTCTGATTCTCCGATTATAATTGACTTTCTCAGAGAGGCCTTTCTTGACCTTCATATTTAAAGATATACCCCCCATTATTTCTCTTCATACATTTACATTATATAAGTGTGTGTTTTTGTTTAATGTCTGTCTGTCCTGCCCAACTGTAAGCTTTTTGAGGTGAGGGATCAAATCTATTTGTTCATCATTGCATACCCACCTACTAGAACAGTGCCTGGAAAGTCATAGGCACTGTTGAGTAAACGATTGATACTTGGGGTTTGGGATATTAGTCTGGCTTATCATTTCCTAATAGTTACAAACTTTTCTACAATTTTTTCTTTAATAAAACTTTGTTTTTACTGTTTTTACAGCAGTGTCTTGAATTAATTGAAAATTTTAAGTAGCTTCTAGAATTACCCATATTTTTAAATTGGAATTAAGACTTAATTTGATGGCTATATCTCTCTTTATGCCATCTAAATTAAGTTCTATTCTTTGACGAGTGAGAAGTTTTAAAAAATCTTTTAAATTACAAAGTAATCTGCTTTTTACAGGAAATACAAATAACACAAAAATACAGATCTTCCTTTACCATTTCCCTAACCTCATTCCCCAAAGATAACTACTTTTATCAATCTGATATAAAATGTATCAAACCTTTTAATATGGGCTATTTTAAAATAAAAAGTTAGAAGATGTTGATAGACCTGTAGATTACTGACATGAAATAATGCTATACTTAACCATCCTCTGCTTAGATTTTCTCATTTTGTTTTCTGTAGCTAGTTTCTTAAAATATAATTGCCCAATTGAAGAGTGATATTTTTTGAATTTTGATAGATACTTCTAAGTAGCCTTCCCAAAGGGTTGCAGAAATTAATTTTTAAGTAACATATGTGTGGGTTTTATTATTGGAAAAATAATGTTTATCATAGACAATTTGACAGATAACAGAAGAGCATACCAAAAGAATCACTTTTTCCATCACCTGGTGGTATTCTAATTTTTCTTTCTCTGCACATTAAAAAAAATTATTTTGGGGTGCCTGGGTGGCTCAGTCAGTTGAGCGGCTGCCTTCGGCTCAGGTAATGATTCCAGGGTCCTGGGATCGAGCCCCACATCGGGCTCCCTGCTCAGTGGGGAGCCTGCTTCTCCCTCTTTCTCTGCCTGTGGCTCCCCCTGCTTGTGTTCTCTCTCTGTCAGATAAATAAATAAAATCTTTAAAAAAATAAATAAGAAATTATTTTTCCAAGATTGGAATCATACTATACAAACTGCTTTGCAATTTGCTTTTTTCAAATAACATTATATTGTCATTTTCCTATGTCATTTTATTTATTTTTTCAAAAGATTTTATTTTTAAGTAATCTCTGCACCCAATGTGGGGCTTGAACTCACAAACCCGAGATCAAGAGCCACATGCTCTACCAGCTAAGCCAGCCAGGCACCCCCCCATGTCATTTTAAAATATATTTATATTACTTCACTGTCTAGTTATACTATATCCTATTTAATTTAAATTACTGGACATCTAGATTGTTTCCTAATATTTGCTCTTATAAATAGGACTAGTGTGCATATCTTTCTGTGTGTATATTTATATCTCTCAGTGCTTTTCAGTATACATATACATTTAGAAGTGGATTTGCTTGATCAGAGTCTGAAAATTTAAGGCTTTTCATACGTGCCAAATTGCTCTCCTGAAAAATTCCAAGTTACATCTTACTAGCAATCTCAGAGTGCTCATTTTTCTGCACCCTGTTAGGTTAAAAAAAACAACAGCAACAACAATCAACACATTAAGTTTTAAAAGTAATAAGAAATGAGATCTAGCTATGGTGTGGAATGCAACATGAATTTAAGACATAGCGTCATGTATTGCATTAGTTGAATTCTTACTACCTACATTATTCAGTTAATAAATGTCCTTTATTTTCTTTGCTATTTAGTTTTGATTTCTTTTTGTGTATGTCATTGTTCTTTGGTTGGCTGCCATTTTGTTCTTTTTATCTATACCTTTTCACCTAGAGACCAAATGAGAGGGTTGACACTATGTCAGAAAAACCAAGAGAAGAGCCAGTACTAAAAGAGGAACCTCCGGTGAGTTGCTCTATTGAATATTGTCTAACCAGGGATGGTGTAAGAAGGTGAAAGCAGGGTGATTAAATTATAACACATTCCATACGTATTATTACAGTTCCATACTTCTGGATTTCAGAAATTATACTGAAATAAATCTTGGAGCTGGTTTAAGAGGTAGATACTTTCAGTGAATTATTTTTCTTTTCAAAACTATGACCACTTTTTCTTACGGAAGTATAATTGACATATATCATATTAGTTTCAGGTGTACAACATATTGATTTGATATGAAAATACATTACAAAATGATCACCACAAGAAGTCTAGTTACCGTCTGTCACCATATAAAATTACAAAAATATTTTTATGACCATTTTTAATGGATTATGTGAATTCTCAAGATGGCTTATCAATAATAAGACATCAGAAACATCAGTCCTATTTTCAATATTTGGAGTGGGGTTCATTATTTTCCTTCTCTTCCTTTTTGCTAGTTATGGTTAAGTGTCAGGGAAAGTATAATTGAAGATAAATTTTACATGGTTAGCATGCTTAAAGTACTTTGTTCATAGTTTCTTTTTTTTTTTTAACTTTCTCTGCTGATGAAGTTTTATGAACTTTTCCTATAGGTTCAGCCAATATTATCTTCTGTTCCAACAACAGAAGTGTCTGCTGGTGTTAAGTTCCAGGTTGGCGATCTTGTTTGGTCTAAGGTGGGAACCTATCCTTGGTGGCCTTGCATGGTTTCAAGTGATCCCCAGCTCGAGGTTCATACCAAAATTAACACAAGAGGTAAGTAAAGGCCCACATAGATATTAAATAAAAGGTTGGGGAAAAAAACTGAATCTTAAATGTTGTATATGACTCTAAGGATATACACATGAGGGGCGCCTGGGTGGCTCAGCTGGTTAAGCATATAACTCTTGATTTCAGCTCATGGTCTCATGGGCCATGGGATTGAGGCTGCATTGGGCTCCATGCTCAGTGGGGAGTCTGCTTGAGGGTTCTCGCCCTCTGCCCTTCCCCCCACTCATTCTCTCTCTCTCTAAGGTAAATAAATAAATCTTTAAAAAAAAAAAGAATATGCATATAATCTAACACCAGAATATCAGTTTTTAATGACCAGTGATTTAATTATGATCTTAATGGGCAAAAAGCCTCTACAACTGATATGGTCCTTGTTTTCCCTTATAACACCCTGCATTTGTTCTATAATTTCTTCTGTACTTCTTTAAAAACCTTTATCTGACTGATATCTCATATGAATTCCAAAAGAAAACAGTTGAGTAAGTAATAAGATGTCTTATATGAGCTTAGTAGGCATTTGGGCCATGCTTTTGTTGTATGTCTTATTTCATCATTGATTCCTTTGAGTAGTAATTTTTTACCCACATAAGTGCTTTTCATCCTGATAAAATTTTCAGGATGCTTTTTCCCTCCACTCCATTTTTGAATCTGCAAATTTACTGAGACATCCTTTTAAATTCAATACAACATAAACGTACAGCTTGAATCTAGCTATTTAGCATAGAATCCTACCTTAGGAATATTAATAAATGTTAAGAAAAGATGTGTTCTGACTTTTCTCTAATTTTTTTCATGGGTTTGTCTAAAACATGTGGATTAGATTTCTGATATTCTAGCATTTGGAATGGACTTGCTTAGTTAGCCAGGGGAAGGTTTGAGCTTGGAATTTATTTCTGGATATTTGCTTTGTGAACTCACTCTTGTTATGTTTTGAATTCCTTATTGTTTGTGACAACTTTGTGCCTATTTCTTTTTCTCTTTAAACTTTCTGTCTTGCTACCTGTTCACTGTTAATGAAGAGAAAAAATGTCTACATAAGTCTTGCAAGTCAGATTTGTGACAAGATCAGCCGTATCTGTAACTTTTGTGCTACATAGCCGGTAATCTGCCCTGGTACAGAAGGCAGTTATCTGTCATTATAACCTGCTGATTCAAGATTGGGTAACTGGAAGCATCAATGGGGCAGAAGTAAAAACAACAACAACAAAAAAAACCATTGTTGAATGTCTACTTTCACGCAAGACACTGTGTTAAGCAATTCTCTTATATATTTTATGCGATCCACATAGCAGCAACACTACAAAGTAGGTACTGTTATTATCCTTATGTTTTGACTAAGTAGAGTTTCAGAGAGTCCTTATTCCATAACCTCCACTCTTTTTTTTTTTTAAAGATTTTATTTATTTTATTATTTATTTGACAGAGACACAGCGAGAGAGGGAACACAAGCAGGGGGAGTGGGAGAGGGAGAAGCAGGCTTCCCGCAGAGCAGGGAGCCTGATGCGGGGCTAGATCCCAGGATCCTGGGACCATGACCTGAGCTGAAGGCAGACGCTTAACGACTGAGCCACCCAGGCGCCCCTCCACGACCTCCACAACCTCCACAACCTCCACAACCTCCACTCTTAAACATACTATGTATTAGAAGGAAAGTAATTGAATTCACCTAGTCATAATTTACCAAGGTTGGGGGGAAGGCAGTCCTAGTTCTTTCATTTATTACTGATTACTAAGTGTTGGACTAGTATTCTCTGAAGTACCTTGCAGGTTTAATAATCTTTGTGTCCATGAATGGGAGAAGAAAGGGACAGGGATTTCCCAAAGGACCAAGCCTTTTTAAATTTTAATTCCAGGTAACATACAGTGTTATATTAGTTTCAGGTGTATAATATAGTAATTCAACACTTCCATACATCACCCTGTGCTCATCACAAGTGCACTCCTTAATCCCTGTCACCTATTTAACCCATCCCCCCACGTATCTCCCCTCTGATAACCATCAGTTTGTTCTCTATAGTTAAGAGTCCGATGGGCGCCTGGGTGGCTCAGATGGTTAAGCATCTGCCTTCGGCTCAGGTCATGATCCCAGGGTCCTGGGATCGAGCCCCACATCGGGCTCCTGGCTCAGCGGGGAGCCTGCTTCTCCTCCTCCCTCTGCCTCTCTCCCTGCTCATGCTCTCTCTCTCCCTCTCTGTATCTGTGTCTCAAGTGAATAAATAAATAAAAAAAAATCTTTAAAAAAAAAAATAAACTTTAAAAAAAAAAAAAGAGTCCGTTTCTTGATATGTCTCTCTCTCTCTTATTTTTTTACCTTTGCTTGTTTTGTTTGTTAAATTCCATGTATGAGTGAAATCATATGGTATCTGACTTATTTTGCTTAGCACTATACTCTCTAGTTCCATCCATGTCATTGCAAATGGCAAGATTTCATTCTTTTTATGGCTGAGTAATATATATATATATATATATATACACACACACACACACACACACACATTACATCTTCTTTATTCACCAGTTGATGGATACTTGGGCTGCTTCCGTATCTTGGCTATTGTAAATAGTGCTGCTATAAACATAAAGTGCATGTATCCCTTTCAGTTAGTATTTTTGTGTTCTTTGGGTAAATACCCAGTAGTGCAGTTGCTGGATCATAAGGTAGTTCTGTTTTTAACTTTTTGAGGATACTCCATACTGTTTTCCACAGTGGCTGCAGCAGTTTGCATTCCCACCAACAGTGCAAGAGGGTTCCCCTTTCTCCGCATCCTTGCCAACACCTGTTGCTGCTTGTGTTGTTAATTTAGACATTCTGACAGGTGTGAGATGATATCTCATTGTAGTTTTGATTTGCATTTCCCTGATGATCAGTGATGATTAGTATCTTTCATGTGTCTGTTAGGGCAAAGCCTTCCTAAATAAAATAATCCATGTACCTGTCTGGGTATCTGGAGCACTCTGGGGTATTAGATCATGTGAGAGTTGTGGCTCTTCAATTCTCTCTCCTTAGAAAAGCGTGCTTTTGAAATTATGTAGAGTTTCACATTTAATTACTCTATGAAAACCTGCTAATTACAGCTTTTTTATGGGATACAAGTGAAAGCACAATTTTATGCCGCATCTGTATTTCAAAGGAAGTATTTAAATTTAGGAATTAATCTAATATGGTCTGGAATTCCCTAGGCAATCTCCTGCTTTACTGCTGGTAAAATTTGTTTGTATGATTGAGAAAACCAGAACTCTGAGAATTTAGAAATTTTTTAAAGTTTAAATTAATTAAAAGTGTATTTTGAGGGGCGCCTGGGTGGCTCAGCCGTTAAGCAGCTGCCTTCGGCTCAGGTCATGATCCCAGGGTCCTGGTATCGAGCCCCGCATCGGGCTCCCTGCTCGGCGGGAAGCCTGCTTCTCCCTCTGCCTGCCGCCCCCCCTGTTTGTGTTCCCTCTCTCGCTGTGTCTCTCTCTATCAAATAAATAAAATCTTTAAAAAAAAAAAAAGAGTGGAGGTTATGGAATAAGGACTCTCTGAAACTCTGTTTACTTATTCAAAACATAAGGATAGGGCGCCTGGGTGGCTCAGTTGGTTAAGTGTCTGCCTTTGGCTCAGGTCATGGTGTCGGGGTCCTGGGATCGAGCCCCGCATCGGGCTCCTTGCTCGGCGGGAAGCCTGCTTCTCCCTCTCCCACTCCCCCTGCTTGTGTTCCTTCTCTCGCTGTGTCTCTCTCTATCAAATAAATAAATAAAATCTTTTTTTTTAAAGTATATTTCGATATTTTTAATTTTCTTTTTTGCAGTAGTTTTTAAAATAATAGCTTTCTTGAGATATGATTTACATACAAATTAGTGATTTTTAGTACATTTGCGGAGTTGTGCAGTCATCACTACATCTAATTTTAAAACTTTTTTTTAAAAGACTTTATTTGGGTCACCTGGGTGGCTCAGTTGTTAAACGTCTGCCTTTGGCTCAGGTCATGATCCTAGGATCATGGATGAGCCCCGCATCGGGCTCCCTGCTCAGCGGGAAGCCTGCTTCTCCCTCTCCCACTGCCCTGCTTGTGTTCCCTCTCTCGCTGTCTCTCTGTCAAATAAATAAAAAAAAAATCTTAAAAAAAATATATGTTAAAAAAATAAATAAAAGGCTTTATTTGACGTCGTGGGAGCGAGCTTGCGTGAGTGAGGGAGGGGCAAAGGGGAAGAGAGAATCCCAAGCAGACTCCCCGCTGAGTGCAGAGCCCAAAGCAGGGCTGGATCTCACCACCCTGAGATCATGACCTGAGCTGAAAATAAGAGTCAGACACTTAACCAACTGGGCCACCCAGGTGCTCCTGGAACATTTTCCTCAACCCAAAATGAAATCCCATGTCCATTAGCAGTCATTCCCCATTCCTCCTCTCTTCCCCCAGCGCTAAGCAACCACTAATTACTTTTTGTCTCTATAGATTTGCCTTTTCTGGACATTTCATATAAATGGAACCATATAACATATGGCCTTTTGTGTCTGGCTTCTTTCACTTAGCCTCATGTTTTAGAGGTTCATGTTGTGGCATCTGTCAGTACTTCTTTTTTTGTTGCCAAATAGTATTCCATTGTATAGCTGTATGCAGTGCAGTTTTAGAGAAAGTTTTCTGTTTTTCTGAAAATCAAAAAAACACAGTATAAAAATTTTATTGATATGTTCACATATGATGACTGTGAAGCATTTTGTGTTGCTTGTTATCTAAACAACCTTGTAAAATTTTCCTTAATTATTTTTAGATAGTAGTCATTGATTTCCATATTATTATTGGTCCATATTACTAGATTCTTAGCTTTGGAAAAAATAACAGTTTTTACACATAAAGATCAAATTCTTTGTAAGAGCATGTGGAAAGATGTTTGTATCACATGTCTGTTTTAAGTTACATTTCATTGTTGTGGTCTCATCTTAAGTTTCTTTTTCTTTTTTTTTCTTCAGGCCTTATTGAGGTGTAATTGACCAAAGTTATATATATTTAAAGTGTACATACAACATAATGATTTGATATACATATACTTTGGCCAATTTACATATCCAGCACTTCACACAGTTATTTTTGTGTGTGGATGTTTGGTGAGAATGCTTAAGATCTACACTCTCAACAACTTTCATGTATATAATACAGTATTTTTTTTTTTAAGATTTTATTTATTTGACAGAGAGAGAGATAGCAAGAGCAGGAACACAAGCAGGGGGAGTGGGAGAGGGAGAAGCAGGCTTCCAGCTGAGCAGGGAGCCTGATGTGGGGCTCGATCCCAGGACCCTGGGACCATGACCTGAGCTGAAGGCAGACGCTTAACGACTGAGCCACCCAGGCACCCCTGTAATACAGTATTATTAACTATAGTAACCATGCTGTACATTAGATTCCTAGAACGTATTCATCTTATGACTGAAGGCTTATACCCTTTGACTAGCATCTCCCTATTTCTCTCCCACCCCAGCCCCTGATAACTGGCAACCATCATTCTACATTGTTTCTATGAGTTGGACTTTTTTTAAAGATTCCACATACAAGTAAGATCATATGGTATCTGTCTTTCTCTGTCTGACTTATTTTCACTTAGCACGGTGTCCACTAGGTTCGTCCATTCTGGCAGGATTTCCTTTTATCTCATGGCTGAATAATCATTTTAAGTCTAAAAGTTGAAAATGAAATGCTTTTTCTGCATATAACAATACAAAATATATATAGTCAGAAGTGAAAAGTGCCTATAATTTCATCCTTCAGATAATGTAACTACTATTAAAAGTTTGAGAGTAGGGGCACCTGGGTGGCTCACTGGGTTAAGCATCTGACTCTTGATTTTGGCTCAAGTCATGATCTCACGGTTGTGAGATAGAGCCCCATGTCAGGCTCTGCGCTGGGCGTGGAGACTGCTTAAGATTCCCTCTCTGCCTCCTGCTCACACTTGCTCTCTCTCCCTCTTAAAAAAAAAAAGTTTGAGAGTAATTATATTTCTCTATGTATATTGTAATTAATAGGATAGTAAATATTTTTACTGAGAGGTTTTTTTTTTTTTAAGATTTTATTCATTTATTTGACACAGAGAGAGAGATCACAAGTAGGCAGACAGGCATGCAGGCAGGCAGAGGGAGAAGCAGGCCCCCCAATGAGCATGGAGCCTGATGTACAGTTCGATCCCAGGACCCTGGGATCATGACCTGAGCCAAAGGCAGACGCTTAACAGACTGAGCCACCAGGTGCCCCTACTGAGAGTTTTAAATGATATCATATTATACCTATTGTAACTTTTATTTTTATTTATTTTTAATTTATTTAAATTCAATTAACATAGTGTATTATTAGTTTCAGAGGTTGAGTTTAGTGATTCATCAGTTGCATATAATACCCAGTGCTCATTATACCCTGTGCCCTCCTTAATGTGCATCATCCAGTTACCCCATCCCCTTCCCTCTCCCCTCCAGTAGCCCCCAAGTGTGTTTCCTATGATTAATAGTCTCTTATGGTTTGTCTCCCTCCCTGATTTCATTTTGTTTTATTTTTCCCTCCCTTCCCCTGTGCTCCACTGTTTTGTTTCTTAAATTCCACGTATGAGTGAGATCATATAATTGTCTTTCTATGATTGACTTATTTCACTTAGCATAATACCTTCTAGTTCCATCCACATTGTTGCAAATGGCAAGATTTCATTTTTTTGATGGCTGAGTAATATTCCATTTTGTGTGTGTGTGTGTGTGTGTGTGTGTGTGTGTGTGTGTACCACATCTTCTTTACCTATTACAACTTTTAATCCTAACTTTTTTTTTTTTTAGTTTAAAACTGGATGGTTTTACCTTTATATTATTTTTCTTAAATAAAAAGATTTCCAGGGCACCTGGATGGCTCAGTCATTTGAGTGACTGGAGATTTTGGCTCAGGTCATGATCCTCAGGGTCGTGGGGTCAAGCCCCATGTAGGGCTCCACACTCAGCCGGGAGTCTGCTTGAGATTCTCTCCCTCTGTCCCTCCCCCCCACGTATGTGTGCACATGCATTCTCTCTCTCTCTCTCTCTCTCTAAAATAAATAAATAAATCTTTAAAGAGAAAATCTCCTCTGCATTTTTCTTTTGGAATTCAGCCCATTATTCAAACACAGATGTGCTTGCTTCTCATTTTTTCAGGTCTTTAGATTTCTATTTCATTCATAGTTCTTTGGCCAGCAGAAAATAAAGTGATAATAACAAAGAGGCAAGTTGTTTAATTTGTTTCATCTGTACTAATGATTTAATAGAGGAAGAAGTTGAAAATAAAGATTAAAATGAGATTGTGTCATCTCTGAGTTTTAGTTTTCATGTTTTTAACTATAATTTAAAGACTGTTTCTGAATAACTAACTGACTTTTGAAAACAGATTATGCCCTGTGTTCTTTTAACCCTATCACCTGTACCCACTACCATATCTTCCAGACTCACCTGTTAGTTTAGGTTATATTTCTTTTTTTGTCCCTAAAAACTCTTGGACTTTTGATAAACCTTCTTTGATTAATTATAGTCAAATTTGTGCTTGGCTCTTCCCTCTCAGATTAGATTATATGGAAATCGAATTGTGTGTGTATTTCTCTCTTACAGGCTATTTTACATAAGAAATTTTAATCTGGTTTCAAAATAATTCCTTAGATAATCTCCCATAATGTCTAATAAAATTTAAAAATTTTCAAATCCAAGATATAATCGATTTCAGATAACTGAGTTCAATTTAAGCTTATACCTACATTTTTCTAGTTAGGATCTGCTTATTACCTTTCTCTGCCTACCTGAATTATCTTGGATTCGCCAAGACCAGTTATACAGTACTCTATTAACCTGAGACATTTTCTGTAGAGTTGTGTTTTTCAAACTATGTATGGTAAAAGACCAGTTTTTGTTCGTTTTTTAAAAAATTTCCAATCCACCATGGATCAATACTTACATAAAATACAATAAAAGTAACTATTATGAAAAGGAAAGGCCTTCTCCTGCAAAAAAATACATAGTACAAGATCCCTGATCATGTGCCTAAATGTCATGACAATGTCAAATTATCGTAGTTTCTAAATGCTTACTTTTCTGTGCTTATTTTGTCACAGACTGGCTTGTTATGGGAACCACCCTTGGAGAGTAGCACTGTTCTAGAACAGCAGTTCTCAGATATTTTGGTCCCAGGACCCCTTTTACTCTTAAAATTTGAAGACTCTAAAAAGCTTTTGTTTACATGGATTCTATCTATTACTATTTATTTCAATTTGGAAATTAAAACTAAGAGAATTTAAAAATATTTACTGATTCATTTAAAAATAATCCATTATATGTTATCATTATATTTTTATGAAAAATAACTATTTTCTCAAAAATATTACTGAAAAGAATAGTATCATTTTACATCATTGCAAACCTCTTTAATGTCTGGCTTAAGTGAAGATACTAGATTCTTGTATCTGCTTCTACATTCATTCTGTTACGATTTGTTGTTTTGGTTGAACTATATGAAGATAATCTGACTTCAGGCAGATGTGTAGTTGAAAAAGGATAGTGTATTTTAATAGCCTTTTTAGATAATTGTGGATATATTTCTTTGATATTACACCAAAACTCAGTAAGTAGTGGGTTAGTTGCAATATGGAAGCTGAAATCATATCCATAAACTTTTTGTACTTTGTTACATTGAAATCCATTGGTTCTGTCTTGCACTTTGGATGAATCTTTTACCTTTCATGATTTTATAACATCATATATTGGCCATTTAAAAAATACTGGTTTTGGGGCGCCTGGGTGGCTCAGTTGGTTAAGTGTCTGACTTTCACTCAGGTCATGATCTTAGGGTCCTGGGATTGAGCCCACCCCCCCGTGGGGCTCTGCACTAAGCATGCTTATCTCCCCCCCACCCCCCCTGCAGGCACGCTCTCTTCTTTCTCTCTTTCTCAAATAAATAAAATTTTAAAAAATAAAAAATATTGGCTTTACCAAGTGAGACATATCTTCCAAATGTTGACACATCCTTCTATAGATTTTTTTTTCTTTAGAGTGTGCACAGGAGCTGGGGGACGGGCAGAGGGAGAGAGAATCTCAAGCAAGGCTCTGATCTCACGTTCCTGAGATCATGACATGACCTGACCTGAGCTGAAATCAAGAGTTGGGTGCTTAATCGCTGGCCACCCAAGGACCCATCCTCTATAGATATTTTTAAAATCACATTAATTTATATGACCAGTTATTTCATCAGAAAATTCTTTGATTATTGGGAAGTTGGAAGACTCAGGTTTTCCAAAATTCTAATTTTTGCTTGAAAGATCAAATTTTGTCATTGGCAACAAATACTGTCAGTTGATTTCCTTGAAATAACAAACTTGCTTTGTTCTTTTTTGAGGAAATACCTGCCAGATGCTCAAGTTCAAATAACCACAGTTTCTCTGTCAGTCATTCTTTCAAATAAAAATGATGTTTTATGAAAAAGTGGCCAGTGATCTTGCAACTCAATCACACAAGTACTTTTCCTCAAGATAACTGTCACACTTGAGTAAGCAAAAGCGCTTTATGCATACTTCCCAATTCATCATGCAGAGTATTAAAAAGACAGTGTCCAAAGGTTGAAATTTAGTGAAATTAATCATTTTTACTACTTCATCAAGGACATTAAATAAAACTGGCTTTTTGTTTTGTTTTGTTTTAACTGCCAGTATGTGGCTATGAAGAATGTGATACTAGTATTGTTTGGAGTCATTCACTGTCTTTATTTGTGCCAACGTGCCAGCAGTCTTACCCACCATTGTTCTTGCAGTATGAAGTGCACATGCCACCAACTGAAAAGATGGTAGCATCTTGGTATTGTTATGAAGATAGTTTTGACCTCACAGGATCCCTGAGTCAGTGGCCTCCTCTCCATCCCCAAGTCTATATAGCCCACTTTTATATAGCCAGAAAAGCAATTTGACTAGCACTTTTAAAGTCCAAGAAAATATGTTATATATATATTTTGAAGATTATACTTGAGAGAGAGCGAGTACCCACGAGCGGGGGAGGGGAGGCAGAGGGAGAGGGAGAAGCAGACGCCCCACTGAGCAGGGAGCCAACATGGGGCTCGATCCCAGGACTCTGGGATCATGACCTGAGCCGAAGGTAGACACTTAACTGAATGAGCCACCCAGGCGCCCCCGTTACACATTTTTTGAAGAAAAAATTATTTATTCCCAGATTTGTTTGTAAAAGGGTTTGAGACAAGCAAAAAGAAGGTGCGTAACCAAGGTAACAAATCTGATAATTAGCAGAATTTCTGATTTTCTTTCTCTTAAAACTTGCTGGACTAATTTTAATCATTTGGGAGTGATTTTTTTTTACAGTAACTATTACTTGTGTAATTGGTAAGTGTTGGATTATATCTTTGGACAATCCAAAGCGTACAAGTTTTAATAGGAGTGATACTAGGGAACCTGGCTTAGGTTCATGTTTTTGGCAGAGTATATGTGGATGCTTATGTTCTGAAATGGTTAATAAGAATTTTTGCTTACAGGTGCCCGGGAGTATCACGTCCAGTTTTTTAGCAACCAGCCAGAGAGGGCATGGGTTCATGAAAAGCGAGTACGAGAGTATAAAGGTCATAAACAGTATGAAGAATTATTGGCTGAAGCAACCAAACAAGCCAGCAATCACTCTGAGAAACAAAAGGTATCTGACAACATATTAACATTACCAATCGAATATGGTTTTTAGAGGATTTAATAATTTAATAGAAGTTTTCATACTTGATTTCAGATAGTTGTTAACCTAAGTCCAGTTTTAATAATTTATTTTATGTCAGTAAGTTTTATATTTTATATAAACAACATTAGAATACTATTAAAAACTTGAACTCTGCTTAGTACAGTGTTGGATTCTATTTTTGAATTGAATTAGTGTACATAAGACTAGTAGATGCTAGTGAAATGTAGATTTTGCCAGGGAGTTTTATTCTTTTTCCTATTTCATTATCTTTACATAATTTCCTTTATTCTTATCTAGTAAAATTGTTTTGTGAAAGTAAAGTTTCTAAAATATTCAGTGAGCACCTACTGTGAGACGGGCACTATTTTAAGCATTTTGTGTATATTAATTCATTTAATCTCCATAACAACTTAAGTGGCGTAGACACCATTATTCCTATTTCTGCAGATGAAGAAATCGAGGCACAGACAGCTTAAGTAACCAGTTCAACCAAGGTCACACTTAGTGATAGAACCAAGAAATATGTTTGTGGTGGTGGATATTTTAGAATTATGACATCAGCTCCTGATAATCTATCTGGTTGACATTTTTAAACTCAACTAATTTTAGGGTGGGTCTCTTGTAATTCAGAAATTTGTCATACTTTTACACTTTAAAAGCTAAATTTGATCACAGAGGATTTTGATTAATTTTATCAGACAACATTTTACAGATTTATACATCAGCGTTCCACATATACCATCCCTTCTCATAGTTTCGTTAGCTAATTTTGGGCTACCTCAGTCTAACTCCCTGGATAATTCCTGATGGCTTTGGTCATCAAAAGTTTTCTTATCTGTCTGGCCAACTCAAAGTCTTCTGAGCAACAGTGAAGGAGACCTGTGGAAATTGGTTCAGGTTCATTTTTTCTCTCATACATTCCTTCTTTCCTATGTCTTGTCAACTTTCATTTGTTCCTCTGGGCTCTTTCCTTTCTCTGCATTCTGCCCCTGTTTGCATTATGGTACAAACTACCAGCACGAATGCAGACTCTGCCATTTGCTCTGTTGTGATCTCTGTAGCACCCCTGAGCTTTAGGGTGTCATTTTTAATGTTGGTGTTTTATTGACCATTGAAAGTAATCGTTCTGCAGTCTCTCTTCCCTTTGCCCTCATTGCTAGCTTTTTATGAACATAATGTGAGAAGGACAGCTCCCTCTTTGAGGGACTTGTCCAGCAGAGTGGTCAACGAAAAAGGATGTATAAGAGTAGACCTGCATATCATCTGATAGTAATACTGACTTACCAAAGTTAGGGAGTTAGAACATTTCATGTATTTGACTGAAGAACCTGAAGATATTTATTTATGTTACCTGGAAAGATGACAGGATCACATGGGAAATACATATTGGTTTAAATGTACCAATTAGATTGAAGAGTATCTGATCATGCCTGTGTCTTTTATATGCCTGGGTCTTTTTTTAGATTCGGAAACCCCGGCCTCAGAGAGAACGTGCTCAGTGGGATATTGGCATTGCCCATGCAGAGAAGGCATTGAAAATGACCCGAGAGGAAAGAATAGAACAGTATACTTTTATCTATATTGATAAACAGCCTGAGGAGGCTTTGTCCCAAGCAAAAAAGAATGTTGCCTCCAAAGCTGAAGTTAAGAAAACCCGAAGACCAAGGTCAGTGCTGAATACTCAGCCAGAACAGACCAATGCAGGTGAGGTGGCCTCCTCGCTCTCAAGTACTGAAATTCGGAGACAGAGCCAGAGGCGGCACACAAGTGTGGAAGAAGAAGAACCACCTCCTGTTAAAATAGCCTGGAAAACGGCCGCCGCGAGGAAATCTTTACCAGCTTCCATTACAATGCACAAAGGGAGCCTGGATTTGCAGAAGTGTAACATGTCTCCGGTTGTGAAGATTGAACAAGTGTTTGCTCTTCAGAACGCTACAGGAGATGGGAAATTTATCGATCAGTTTGTTTATTCAACGAAGGTACCTCCTTTTTTCATGGGTGTTTTGGGGGAACATTATTTAATAAGTAGTCAACCTTAGCATTTAAAAAGAAACCCCACAAACAAGACAAAGTCATAATTTAAATACCCTTTTATCCGCTGCATTTGAAATGTACAGTGAGTTTACTGTGTTTAAGAGGGGGCAAAAAAGACAGGCAAAAAGGCTATGTTTTCCTTCCTTTTTTCCCTCTTTTGTAATATCCGCATCTGTACTAGATTAATCTTGAGCTGTGCAGCCAAAATTGAGCTTAACTCCCTAAAGTTTTGGAAAAAAACTCGGCACTTTGCCTGTTTCCAGTTTGTATAGTTAGTTTTTCTTAGCTGCAAAGTGTGCTTCTTCTTATATTTTTGTCAGTTATCTGAATTAACCATTGTAATAATTATACCTGCTGATCTGTTTGGTTGCACCGGCAATTTTGTTAGACTCATGTTCACTTTGGATAGCTAATGCAGTTAAGAGAAATTCCAGAACTGTGTTTGTTCTGTAACAATTAACTGTGGTGATAGCGTGGGTAATGGGGTGAAAATACCTCTTCAAATTGAGTATCTCCATCAGCCAGCCCTGAACCTCCATTTAGGGCACTTATATTTTAGCTTTTAAACTTTAAAATTGTGTCATAACATTTGTAATGTTTATTCCATATACCTCTTCACTGTCCTCCAAATCCTTACCACAGTTGTGGGCTTGTGAATTCAATTTAGCGGCACCTCGTGGGTGTGTGCTTTTAAAGAACTCTGCTTATTTCCTAACATTGTCATATGCACATGAAAATAATTATAGTATGCCTCATCAGTGATATATTTTTCCAAGTTTTTATTTAAATTCCAGGTAGTTAACATACAGTGTAATACTAGTTTCAGCTGTAGAATTTAGTGATTGAACACTTACATGCGACACCCTGTGCTCAAGTGATACTATTTTACTAGAGAGAAGTACAAGGGTTCTCTATTAGTTTGTTTCTGACTGTAGGTTCAGCTGATTTCAGTAAGACTAGACTGCTTGGAAAGGCTTAAGTTAGAGGGCGCCTGGGTGGCTCAGTTGGTTAAGCGACTGCCTTCGGCTCAGGTCATGATCCTGGAGTCCCGGGATCAGAGTCCCGCATCGGGCTCCCTGCTCAGCGGGGAGTCAGCAGGGAGTCTGCTTCTCCCTCTGACCCTCCCCCTTCTTGTGCTCTCTCTCATTCTCTCTCTCAAATAAATAAATAAAATCTTTAAAAAAAGAAAGGCTTAAGTTACAGTCTCCACTTGGTTCTACTGACAGCTTGGAATAGCAAATGAATACTCTGCATCTTTTTTTAATGCAAATTGGCTTCATTCTTGGAGCTAGATTTTATCTGCATTTGGATATACAAATCAAACTTTGTCACCCCACTCCAAAGAGTGCAATTTAAATGAAATTTGAGATAAAGTTGTCTTTTGTTTATTTATTTAAACTTTGGAAAAAGATTTATTTATTAGAGAGAGAGTCCCCACACATGAGGGGCAGGCAGGCAGGGGCAGAGGGAGAGAGAAATCTCAAGCAGACTCCCCGCTGAGCATGGGGGCGGGTAGGGTCTCAATCTCATGACCCTGAGATGACCTGAGCCAAAATCAAGAGTTGGACACTTAACTACCTGAGCCACCCAGGCGTCCCAAAACTGATCTTTTTAAAATGAACATCTTAAAAATACAAATATTTACAAACCACTCCTTTATTTCATTGTATTAAAAATACCTAAAATGAGACGGAGCTATAATTGTAGCTGCCTTCTATCTGCTTCAAGTTGCTTATTGGGTACACATTTTGGTCATCATGAATGTCAAATTTCTGTACCTAAGGATATTCTTGTCTTTTAAGACATGAGTGTAGTAGGGTACTTAACCAAATGAGAATGACTCCAGTTCTTTTCCTGTGATGAGGTAACGGGAGAGACTATTCAGACCAGAAAACATTTCGGTTTTGACAGAAAACTAGGTGATACAGTTTCATTTTTTTAGTGATATGCCTCATGTGGAGTCGTTTTTTTTCCTCACATAATCTCGTACATTTTTTTTTTTTTTTTTTTTTTTTAAAGATTTTTTATTTATTTATTTGAGAGAGAGAGAGAATGAGAGAGAGCGAGTACATGAGAGGGGGGAGGGTCAGAGGGAGAAGCAGACTCCCCGCTGAGCAGGGAGCCCGCTGCGGGACTCGATCCAGGGACTCCAGGATCATGACCTGAGCCGAAGGCAGTCGCTTAACCAACTGAGCCACCCAGGCGCCCAATCTCGTACATTTTAGAATACATCCTGATGACTTAATAAAATTGCTCTGGTAATGGTGAAGATGATAAATTAACTGCAGTCAAAGACCGTGTAAAATTCAAGCAAATCATGACCATCTTAAGCTGTCTTTGTAAGCCAACGATGCCATTTGCCTGGTAATCAGCTGTTTTTTATTTTGTCTTATTTTAAAGGGAATTGGTAACAAAACGGAAATAAGTGTCAGAGGACAGGACAGACTTATAATTTCTACACCAAACCAGAGAAATGAAAAGGCAACTCAGAATATATCATCTCCTGAAGCAACATCTGGTCCTACAGGTGGGTAAGGAATGAAGAGTATAGTATATAGTAGGGTATATATGTATTTTGAGAGGTCATAGTTCTGTTCTGCTATAACATAGTAGCTGTGTTCCTAAGAAACTTTCAGTTATCAAAATCAAATTACATTTAAAAACATTGAGTTATAAAAGCAATTACTTCAATAGGAAAAAACGGTTTAGGGGCTAGGGAGCTTTATTCATAGTAAGTTATTTTTCCTATAGGAGTTTAAGTAATAAGGCTTTGTAATTAAAAGAGTATGGTTATGAAATCTGTACACATCTGAGTAAATGCACCATTTGATTATCTCTCTTTGCATGAAAATAACAGCTTTACTTTTCTAGCACTATTAACACATTCTTACCATTTCCTCTTTCATCTCTTACTAGAAACTAATTTTCAGATGCCCATGTTCTTTTTATTATTCTTAGGTGTACTAGATGTTAGTAAGTAGGGGACTAGGGCCTAACTCTCCTATTATAATTTATATATTATAATCTGTTCTCTGATTAACAGATACCATGAATTGAAAATCAAACTATATTATTCTTGTTTAAAATAGAAATGCCTATATAAGGTTGTGCCTTTGGAATGGTCAAAGTAATTTTTGTTAAGGGACTGACATACTAAGAATCTTATAGTTTAACTGAGGGTCTGGTGGGTTTGGTTTATATAACAGTATTACTGTTTCATACAGCCATCAAGCAAAGAGTTAGATTGTCAACTGGTTTGGTCATTTGGAATTTTAGTTTAGGAGAAACGAGTTTGTTTCACCTTGTTCTTTTAAAAAAATGTTGGAATCATATCAAAGAAGGGATCGAGTAATTTTCTAGAAGGATTAAAGTCTTGAGAACTGAGGTAGTAGCCTTGAATCAGTAGTAACTCAGGCAGAATTGTGATTGAGTGGCACGAAGGGGCAAATATTTTTGTAAGGGAAACTTTGAGTAAGATTCTTATTATTGTAAGAGCTAAAATAAAAGCAATCACTGTTCAGGAAAGAACTTGGGCTAGCTTTCTTTAAAAAAAAATGTGAGGGGGGCTACAAGACAGGGAGAGGTGGTAGCAGGGGAGATGGGGCATATGGGGCATACAAAACATTATGCCTTTATCCAAATTTGAGTTGGGAAGGGAAGCTGCATTAAAATAAGGAGAGAGTAGCAAAGTCCAGAACCAGATTTGCAACTTGTATCATTTCACAATACTGTATAAAAAAATGAAATTATGATGTTAAAGAAATGAATAAATGGACTTAAACAATTTTGCATTAATTAGCCATAATTGAAAACATTTGTTCCCTTCTTTGAAGATTAAAAGAATCTTTTGGCCTCAGCTCTCCAGTCAGGTACATCAATTTTGTTATCTTTCTTTACATTAAACTGTTGTAATTGATCTGATTTAAGTGTGATACTTAGCCTAGGGGGGATCTTTATTTAAATATCTACATTCTCCTATTCAGGGTAAACTCTTCATATTAGATTGATCTTAAATAGTATACTTTTATTTTTAATGGAGTTTATTTTTTTCCTTCCCCTCAGCTACTGAACGTTTTCTTTTCACATAGTCTTTTCACTGTAATATTTAAGTTTTGCCATGAAATTTTTTTTTTAAGTGGAAGGTTCTAATTCTTTATATCTGGAAAAAGCTCAGTTTCTTCTGTAGGCAGGCACTATATTTAGGTTGTAAATTAATGAGTGCTCTAAAGCTTTGACCTTGGTTTAAATTTGGTTACCAGCTGTGGTTGATGAGCGTATTTTGCCTTTTTAAATGACCATTTTGCTTCTTGTGGAAATAACTTCAGTAGTTGCAAAGTAAGAGAAAAGACTATCTCCTTTCAGGACCCAGTTGTATCATCTCGGTTGGTGTTAACTACTTAGAATTCTTGAGCCTTTTCTTAGTAAGTTTAGGGGCACGTAGAGTGTGTGGCACTGCTAATTTCTGTGATTTGAAGAATTGTATTTGCCTTTATACTATATTTCTAAGCTATTTTCCAAATCCGGAGACGCTCACCTCCTCTCTCTTAAGACAAGAATGTAGTATTTTTTAGTGGTTTTAAGTGTAGTAGATTTTATGTGTTCTTCGGGTAGCTTTCAGAACAATTATAAGAAGTCGTGTTGCCTTATTTTCTATAAGATAGTAGATCAAATACCGTCTGTACTTAATGGAATTCATGTTGTCATCATCAAAACAAGTAAAGCTATTTTGTTTGTTTTAAGCAGTTCTATTTTCATTTTCCTCTTTCCTGGTAGGTACTTGAATATTGATGATTATATTAAAGTCTGGATTTCTGGGATACTCAGGTGCCTGTGAGGGTAGGATATCTGTTGTCTTAGTGAACATTTCCATCAGTGTAAAGCAGAGTGAGCATGAAGGAAGGAGCCAACACCTTCATTTGTGACTTTTCTGCTAGAAATCAACACAGCTTAGGAACAATATATTAGTATCACACTACCTCCTTCTTCCCCAAAACAGACATAGTGCGATCCTTCTTTATTTTGGCTTTGAACTAAGGAAGGAAACCATTTACACATAGACAAGAACAATGAAACCACAAAATATGAAGGTAATGTGGAAGGTTTTATTGAAGTAGCTTCTGCCTGCTTTGATAAGAGCTTTCTCCCTTGGCAAGGTGTGGAAGGGTGATTATTATGTAGGAAGGACCATGTAGGTGGTCCTAGCGCTGAGAAGATGGAGAACAGCTGTGCTGCAGGCATCGTTCCTTCTCAGGATTGCAGAATGAATCATTCCTGACTTAGTGTTCTTTCTAATGGTGGTCCTCATTCTAAGTTTTATCCTGTCCAAAATGGGGTCCATGTGAGTTGTTTTTCTGTTTACTTCCAAAGAATTTTACTGTTTAAAAGTATTACTTAGTTTCTGTTTTACTACTTAACATGAAAAACTTTACTAACTTGTTTCAAAAAGTTTTTCATAACTCATTATTTCTAAAGCGTAACAAGTCCCTTGACATCCAAATTAATGATTTGGTTTTGGCCACATCTTTGTGCCTTTTTCCTCTTTTTGTTAATAATATAACAGTAGCAAAATCTCACACAGGTACACCAAGCACCGTTAAACACTTTACATATAGAATTAGTTTAATTCATTTGTTAAAATTAAAAATATGTAATACTGATTGAATTTTTAGTGATTTATAATTGAAAGACCAGAAGTAAAACAAAACAATTACAATTAGAAAACAAAGTAATGGATAAGAAAAGCAGGGAATTGGGTCAAATCTTAATTACATGAATGTCAAGTCATCCTTAAATGAGTTTTTGTTTCTTCCTTTAAATCATCTCTTAGGCTCAGTAGAAAAGAAGCAACAGAGAAGATCGATTAGAACTCGTTCTGAATCAGAGAAATCCACTGAGGTTGTGCCAAAGAAGAAGATCAAAAAGGAGCAGGTTGGCTTCCTACATGTAGAGAGTTAAAACATTGTATTTGTAAATGTTGTGGCTTATCTGGTTTCTTAAAAGAAAGAGAAACTTTCCCCAAACTGGGTTTCCTTTTTCTGGACTATCTTATGCTTCTGTCCTGGTGAGTTCCAGTGCCTAATTCTAATACAACCATCCCTGTGATTCTGCTTCAAGCATTTTCACAGAAAATAGGCTTCAGGAGATGGGAAGCCAGTGGTACAAGACTCTTAAAGAATTCCTCACATTTATTTTGAAATTTCTGTTATGAGCAAAGTGATTTCATGTTTTCATGATTTTTATTTGGAACCATCATTGAGTCCCCCCTGCCCTTTTAAATTTTGATTTTTTGTTTAAGCTGCTGGTATGTATTGTTTTTATTTTCTAAACAAATCAAATTAATTTAACTATGAGAGTTCTATTTAAGACACAGATAATCATAGATGATCTGGTTTTTCTGTTGGTATCACAGATTTTTTGGAATGTTATTTTCCCAGTGGAGTGGCACTCACCTGTGATTGGGTTATCAGAAACACCATTTAAGTAAAAACAAAAAAGAGGAGGGAGATTTGACTGAAGGGTATTAAACCAGTGTAATCAATGTAGTAATATGCATATGAAATTACCTGTTCAAAGAAATTTTTAGAAACCATTATTCCTTGAAATTAAACTCACAATAAGAATTTTTCCAAATTTTTTAAAGTGGAAGAATATCCATTTTTTATAGCCCAGACAGCTGCTGTTAAACAAAAAAGAATTCTGAATAGTATTCCAATAAGCTTTATATTTTTAAAACCACTTAATATGGAAGTGTGGACTTTTCTATTCAAATTATTTCCTTCATAATTTAAATTTCCAAACTTAAAAGGTGATTTTGTGGGTGCTCTATGGTATCTCCAAGCATGTAAAACAATTTTCCCAGAAATATTTAACTAAAATTTAAATAATATACTAATTTGTCATTCATTCACCATAATTAACTTTCATACTTAGGAAATTATATTCCAAAAAATCTTTCTAAGCTCTTGCAAATCTATAGCATTAATTACCAAAACAAGGTCGTGATTTTTCCAGCTGGTTCCCAAATTCAGTCTGTGACCAGTTTAAAATTAATAAGCAGAATGAGTATAAAAAGCGGGACAAATTGTTAATGCCACTGTGTTATAGTTAGTAGTAGAACAATAACAGTGATTGTTTAGAAGATTTTATATTTGTATTACTAATTGTATCTTATAAAAGCGCTTCTGTTGTATGTTTTTTTACCTGTTGTAAAAAAAATAAAAATTTTTTTTAAAAAGCTTAGAACAATCCTTAAATATTTACAAAATGTGTTTCAACATGCATATCTCACCACATCTTAAAGAAACATAAAATTCAATTCATAGCTAAAACAGGAACTCCTCCAAACAGCATCCTTTCTTTAATTCCAATGGTTCAAGCCTCAAATTACCACGTGTTTTACATATACATTGGCAGAATAACTTCTGATCTCGCTCTCCTAATGTAGGATCAAGACACTGTTCATAAGACACTCAAGAAAGTGCTTTTGCAATATCACAAACTTATTTTCTTAAGTTTGTACTAGCAGCAAAAGTATTGAGCTTCCAGCTGTATGGAGCCCTGTAGCACTCTCTACAGAGAGGGTCCTGATTCCCAGCAACTTAGCTGTGAGTGCAGGCGCGGAAGGGTCTTAAAGTGGCGTGAGTTACATTAACCTGAGTATCATAGTAAGTAAAAATTTATCCTAACGTCTTTGGGGCGGGAGGGGTTTATAGCAACATTGGGGCTGGTTGCAGAAACAACCCCTCTCCTGCCTCCCAGACACTGAGGAAAGGATTCTTGTTCTCTTCATATACCAAGGGAATGGTGGGAAAAGTCTTTGCTAGAGAGCATGTGGCTGTGTGTTGTCACTTGGAATTCAGCATAGGCAGCTAGGATTTAAACCCTCCCTGACCTTGAGACAGAGAACTTTACCCAGAAGATGGGACGGAGTTCAGATTTCAGATACATTAATCACTCATCATTACTTAGATTGATGGAAGTATTGTTTTTTTCCCTCTGTTAATTAAAAGTGAAAAAAAAAAAAATTCCTTGTTAATGGTATATTTTTCTGTCCAAACAGGTTGAAACAGTTCCTCAGGCTACAGTGAAGACTGGATTACAGAAAGGTGAGTTACTATAGTGTTGCCTTGCATTTCCTTGATTAAAACCAATTTTTAAGAATTACTTATTTGTACTTCATGTATTTTTGTTTGTCTCTGTAAATCACTGTTGTTGCTCTTCAGTCAAAAATTTATGTGAAACTGAAGTATTTCCTGGTGTGTGTGTATGTGTATGTGTGTGTGTGTGTGTGTGTGTGTGTGTGTGTGTGTTTTAGAGTTGATCTTATTCTGTACCTCCATGTGTAAAGTCTTACTTGTTTTTGTAAATTGGAGAACACCATGTAGACTTGATACTGTTTCCAACTTTTCTCCATAAGATTCTGGGGTTTCACTGGTTTATAAACTAGGGATGTGACGAATCCATTTTTTTTGGTATTCGACTGAATACCGAATAGTAGCTATTAATGTTTGTCAAACATGGACTATGACAAATCAGACAAGACAACCTGATTGAAAAAAAATCTTGCCACGTTTATTTTGACAGTGCTGTAAAATCTTTTTTTTTTTTTTAATTAAAATGATTCGTAGCATATTTATGGCCATTATTAGATGACCTTATGCGAATCTATTTGAGATATGCACAAAGTTTAAGAAACCTTAAACTTATATCCGTATTTTCTGTGTGCAATTTGACTACAGTACAAACTCCATAGCATGATTCGTGCGTTTTTGGTGAGATCATTCAAACTGTATTTAATACCTGTAGTTTACTCTGGGCAAATTGCATTATTTAAAAAAAAAAAAAAACACCAGCCTCTCTGCATTCTCGGGGAGAAGTCTGCAGCGATGGTCTCCGTGGAGATCCTCAGCAGAACTGAACAGCCTCTCGGAGGGAACACTGCTTGGCGGAGCTCCAAGAAAAGACATCGCGATCGCTGCGAGATTAGGAGGCCTGATTGCGTTGTGTTTCCACCATTCCACAGGGTCGGCGGACCGGGGAGTGCAGGGCTCTGTCAGATTCAGTGACAGCTCCGTCTCCGCAGCGATTGAGGAAACTGTGGACTGAGATTCCTGTACAATTTCATCCCAGAAACTCCAGACTTGGAGTCTCCATGCAAGATTTCTTTGTCGGCGGCTCGATAAACAGTTTCTTTGTTTTCAATTTTGATTTCGCCAATCATCATTATTGGCATTTTCCTGCCTGGTTTCTTCTTCAAGACTCTGAACGATTGCTTTAACATTCAGATGATTTTTTTTTTTTTTTTTTTTTTTTTTTTTGGTCTGAGCTGGATGGGTACAGCTTAAATCATGGGTCCAGCCTAAAAACCACCGTTTAACTTACACTGATCAATTTCAACATGGACTGTTTTTGTTTTTTTGTTTTTTGTTTTTAAATAAAGCATCATTAATGCACATCTGCAGGGTTTTGCCAAACAGCCCAAACTGTATACATTACAATCATTAAAAGCTCTTATTTTTTTTAATATTAGTGCCGTTATCATGGAGAACAGCATGGCAGCTGTCTTTGGCAGTCTGTCATTTTTCTAGCATTTTCAGAAACTCATCGGAAATGGCGGTACCTGTGTTTTCCCTTCGAAAGCCTCTCAGTACAGCACTCCTGTTCCTCTGTTAAAACTCCTTGTTAATCCAGTGATCTTTTAGGCCAAGGAAATACTTTGTGGTGGTGTTCTGGGTCCACACACCAGCAATGAAGGAGATAGATTTGTGTACTTGTGTTTTTTAATCAGCGTTAACATGGGCAGGCACCCTCATTTATAGATGTAAGGAAACATTCAGTGAAAAAACTTGTAGAATGGGATGTGATAACAAGGTTCCAGTAATCTGAGCAGTCTAAAGAGGCCCACATCCTCCACCACAGAACATGGCTATATACCAAGTGCTACTCTCACTCAGCCTGTTGCGGATCTTCATGGCCTCAGGAGACTTGTTTCTCCATGGTCTCTTCTGGACTGCACACTTCCACCATAGCTTGCTGGGCTGATCTAGATGTCTGTTTGTTGTATGGAAATTTTGGGGGAAAAAAATCCAAAACACAAACTGTGGGTTGAAATATTAACCGTCTCCTTGGTTCCCTGGTATTCACCGTGCCTGATCTGCACATTTCATCGTGGCTGTTTCTGTATAGCCTATACTGCATTAGCCCAAGAGATTGTTGCTTTGTAACTTTTTGCACTATTGTTTTGGCTGGATTTGTATTACACACAGTTTTAAAAAAATTCCACACTATTCTCTGCCTTTTTTTTTTTTTTCATATTTATTCCTTCCCGCACAAATTCCACATAGAGGCCTCTCATCCAGCTCTTCGTGATTTGGCTGCACTTGAACATTGATTGTCCGTTACAACCCTCAGCAATGTGCCTCCTAAATGGCATGACATATGTAGATGTGCTGCAGCACTTGTTAATGGTCACAATAAATGCCACTTCACCAAGGAAGTCTCAGATGAACAATTATGAACATCCAAAATTTATTCGGGGGGCAATAATCAACTGAATTGCAAAATTCGGGGGAAAATGGCACTATCCGTGTACGAATCGAATACAAATCAAAGATTTGTCACATCCCTAATAAAAACAAGATGGAGATGTCTCTGCGACCATATTTGTAAGCTACACAGTGTGTTGGGTTTTATGTCTTCCCCCTCCAAATTGAATGGTTCTTTGGATTGCTCCAAATCAATCGGCTATCCTGTAGTTTTGATAGAATTGGTTTTTAGCTTGGAACTTGGGCTCTGTTGACTGAAAATAGCTTTAGAGCAGGAGCACTGAATTAAATGTTTTAATAGAGCGGTTGTAAATTAAATCACTCACTATCAGGAAGGTCATAAGCTTCTGAAGTTTTGACTCGTGACTTCAGTGTTACAAAGAGAGCTGTGCTTTTTTCACACTACAGATGAGTTTGGGGAAAGAAAGAATCTCCCACAAAAAAAAAAATGAAAACAACAAACCTTAAGCACTATTTTAGGATTAATTTCAGTATGTTGTATTAAGGTGCCAGCGAGATTTCAGATTCCTGTAAACCTCTAAAGAAAAGGAGTCGCGCCTCAACTGATGTAGAAATGACTAGCTCAGCATACAGAGACACATCTGACTCCGATTCTAGAGGACTGAGTGACCTGCAGGTAAATATGTTCAAGGCTCGGGGCACAGTGCTCTCTTTTGCTTTGCAAGATGAACAAAATGTTTTGCCTGACTTATTTGGGGAGATTGGGGAATTTTTTAAATACTCAGGGAACAAATCATTTTGGTTATTTTGTAATTTACAAATGTCTTAATTTTGCTGATCTCTTATGTAAGAGAAACATAGTTTCTGTATTGTAAATTTTAACTATAATTTTTCTCAAAACATCAGGTATATGGTACCCAGGGGTTTTTACAAAGAAAGAAAGAAGAGGTATCAAGGTTTATTTGAGCATATCTTGCTAGGATTTTCATAGCTCCTCACTTGGAGGAAATTTTTGTTTTATTTTTCTTAAAAAGTGCTATGTTTTCCATGTAGGTAGGCTTTGGAAAGCAAGTAGATAGCCCTTCCGCTACTGCAGATGTAGATGTTTCTGATGTGCAGTCCGTGGATTCAAGTTTGTCAAGAAGAGGTGTTGGAGTCGGTAAGAAGGACACTGTGTGTCAGGTAGGCAAGCGACGGATAGCTTGAAATAATTGCTGTAATATTCCACCGATAATATAGTTAACCTCCTGCTGGACAGAGTAGTATCTTTCTAAATTATATTACTTTAAAGCTATAGGTCCTAAAGCCTTTTCTGGGTCTCTTCTGCACATGCAAGTGCCCATCTTCATTGCGATACTCAGTTTTTAATTAGAAGTAAATGGGGGACACCTGCCTGGCTCAGTCAGTAGAGCATGCAACTCTTGATCCTTGGGGTTGTGAGTTCAAGACCCATGTTGGGCCTAGAGCTTACTTACGAAAAAAGTAAATGGCAGATGATTTATTTCAAAAAACATTTTCTTAAATTTAAGTTGGTATTGCCTTTTTTAATGTGTATTTACCCTTTTTGAAAAATACTGTTTTGCCCTGTGAAGAAAAGTTAAAGTATTGCACATTCCAAAAAAGGAATCATGGAAGATCAAGTATGCCTATTAAACTTATACCATATTGGGTCTGGAAATAGTTATCTAGTTCAGTGGTTCTTTTTTTCTTTCTTAATGTATTAAATATAGGAGTCTTCCTGTGTTTTTATTATTTTTGTCATGATGAGCACCGGGTGATATATGGAATTGTTGAATCACTGTATTATACGCCTGAAACTCATATAGCACTGTGTTAACTAACTGGAATTAAAATTAAAACTTTAAAAAAATAAAAATAAAAAATTAACTTCAGTGATTCTTAAAGTGAGGGCCAAGGACCAGCAGCATCAGCATTGTCAGGATACTGGTTAGAAATGCAAATTCTTGGACCCTACCATAGGCCTGCTGAATCAGCAACTGTGGAAGAGGAATCCAGTACTCTGTGCCTTAAAAGGCCCTCCAAGTGATTCTGATGCCTGCTAAAGTTTTAGAACTACTGCTTTTTGCCATGTTACAGATCTGTGAAAGCTCTGGTGACCCTCTGATTCCTTGTGAGGGAGAGTGCTGCAAACACTTTCACCTGGAGTGCCTGGGATTGGCATCACTCCCTGATGGAAAGTTCATCTGCGTGGAATGTAAAACCGGTAAGTTTACTTAGTTTGATAGATATGAAAAGACAGGTAGGGAGGAATGTGCCATGCCAGCCCCCATGACATCTAATTCTCTTACCACTTTTATGTAGCTCTCATTCTCCACTCCCATAGATATTTCAACAAATTAAGACCATTCAGGGATTGGGATTCCTAAGATCAAAAGAGTAGTTAGCAATATTATTGTCAAATTTCCTCCTACTGGTGCTTTTACTGTAAAATCTATGAAATCATTGAGATGGATTTGTGTTTTATCGAAACAACTATGCAAAATATGTAGATTGAATTATTTTTTAGATGGGTTTGAGAGTTTTGTGTTAAATAAAAAGTCCCTTGACTTTAATAGACTGGAATAAGCATCAATCACGAACTATAACCATGGTGATTATATTTTTATTGGAAAGGTGCAGCTACTGGAAATTGTTTTTTAGACATTGGAGGTTTTGGATTCACCATTTTTTTCTTATCCCCCTGCCTCATATAGACTACTACTGATCAAAACAATTTGCAGAGAAAGAAAGTTGAACACTTTACCCAAAGTCAAAAGACAACATATAATGAAACTGGGATTTAAATCCAGAAAGTAGCTTAACCCCAGAGTCCTTACTCTTTACTGTTGCTTTCTACCACCTTGACTCAGTAGGGTGAAGATTGTATTTCGTAGTCATATGAAACAGACACATACATACACATGTAAAAATTAAGCTATAAAAGCTGTTTTGAACATGTAACTTGTATGTTCCCCTATATAAAATATTATTTATCACATTTAGACTCTGCAGTAAAATTTTTGAACAGTTTGCCAACTGGCAGCCTCAAGGTCAGATTATCTACACATTGTTTTATTTGGCCTTCAAAATGTGTTTTCAATGTGTGAACATGGAACAGGCACGTATTCCTAGTTCCCCACATTCCCTACCATTCCCTTTTCTAAAATCCTATCACTCCAGGCATGTATGTAATCTACCTGGCCCCTTAAGCACTTAAGTTGCAATCTCTGATACAAACTACTGATAGAGGGGCGCCTGGGTGGCTCAGTCGTTAAGCATCTGCCTTCAGCTCAGGTCATGATCCCAGGGTCCTGGGTTCGAGCCCCACATCGGGCTCCCTGCTCAGTGGGAAGCCTGCGCCTCCTCTCCCACTCCCCCTGCTTGTGTTTCCTCTCTTGCTGTGTCTCTGTCAAATAAATAAATAAAATCTTAAAAAAAAAAAACTGATAGGAAGGACCATGTTTCATGGTATTAGAATACTCTGAGGGCTTTTCTCCTAACTCTAGAACCCAGCAGAGTAGAATTCTGCCAACAAAGTTTAGATATAATCTAATTTGGCACACATCTATTAGAAAATTTAAAAGAGAAATTTGCTTTAAAAACAAGTAGAGCAAAGTTGGAAGACTTACTTCCTGATTTAAAAATTTGCTACAAAGCAAAAATAATAATAATAATTTTTTTTAATATGAAAAATAAGAATTGACTACAAAGCTACAGTAATTAAAACAATATGGTACTGGCATGAAGACAGAAGTATAACCAACGGAATAGAATAGGGAGCCCAGAAATAAACATTCACACATTTGGTCAAATGATTTTTTGACAAGGGTGCAAAAACCATTCAATGGGAAAGGACAGTCTTCAACAAATGGTGCTGGGAAAACTGGATATCCACATGCAAAAGAATGAAGTTGAACCTTTACCTAACAACAGTGTACAAAAATTAATTCAAATGGATCAAAGACCAAAACATAAGAGCTAAAACTATAAAAATCTAAGAAGAAAACATAAGGGAACAGCTTCATGACATTGGATTTTACATTGATTTCCTAGATACAACACCAAAGGCACGGGCAACAAAAGAAAAAATAAATCGGGCTTTATCAAAATTAAAAACCTGGTACACCATTAACAGACTGAAAAAGCAACCCACAAAATGGGAGAAAGTATTAGCAAATCCCGTGTCTGAAAAGGGATTAATATCCAGAATGTATAAGGAACTACAACTCAACAACAAAAAACCAAACAACCCAATTGGGCAAAGGACTTGGATAGACATTTCTCCAAAGAAGATCTACAAATGGGTCAATAAGCACATGAAAAATGTTCAACGCCATTAGTAATCAGGGAAATGCAAATTAAAATCACATGAGATGCCACTCCATACTCACTACAATGGCTATTATTTAAAAAAAAAAAAATGTTGGTCAGGTTATGGAGAAATTGGAACCTTTGTGTTCTGTCAGCAGGAATGTAACATGATACAACCTCTGTGGAAAATAGTATGGCAGTTCCTCAGAAAATTAAACATAGAATTACTGTATGATCCAGCAATTCCACTTCTGGGTATATACCCAAAAGAACCAAAAACAGAGACTCAAACAGATATTTGTACACCATGGTCACTGCACCATTATTCACAATAGCCAAAAGGTGGAAGTGATCCAAGTGTCCACTGATGAATGAATGGATAAATAAAATGTGGTGTGTACATGCAGTAGAATGTTTTTTAAAATGAAATTTAAGGGACGCCTGGGTGGCTCAGTCGGTTAAGCGTCTGCCTTCGGCTCAGGTCGTGATCCCAGGGTCCTGGGATCGAGTCCCGCATCGGGCTCCCTGCTCCGCGGGGAGCCTGCTTCTCCCTCTGCCTCTGTCTCTCTCTCTCTCTGTCTCTCATGAATAAATGAATAAAATCTTTAAAAAAAATAAAAAAATAAAAAAAAATAAAATGAAATTTAAAAAATGAAATTCTAATACATGCTATAACATGGATGAGCCTTGAGGACATGATTGTGAACAAAATACAGTAGTCACAAAGGACAAATATTATTTGATTCCACTTATATGAATTAATTACCTAGAGTAGCCAAATTTATAGAGACAGAAAGTAGAGCAGTTTTTACCAAGGTGGTTTTTTGATTGTTTTTTGTTTTGTTTTTTGTTGGTTTTTACCAGAGAGGAATGGGGACTTATTATTTAAATGGGTATAGAATTTCAGGATGGGATGATGAAAAACTCCTGGAGATAGTGGTGATGGTTGCAAAATAATGAGTATTTAATTCACGTTCTCAACTGTACATTCAGAAATGATTAAAATGGTAAATTTTATATTATGTATTTTTAACCACAGTTTAAAACACAATTATTTTTTAATTTTTAAAAAATTGCTTTTGGGTGGCTCTTGGGTGACACTTGGGTGGCTCAGTCGGTTGAGCGTCCCACTCTTTGGTTTTGGCTCAGGTCATGATCTCGGGGTCATGAGATTTAGCTCCATGTCGGACTCCACACTCAGCGCAAAGTCTGCTTGAGATTCTTTCCCTTTCCCTCCCCCTCTGCCCCTTCCCCTGCTCTACACACACACACACACTCTCTCTCTCTCTCTCTCAAATAAAAAAATAAACTCTTTAAAAAATTGCTTTTATTTATTATTACATGAAAATTACTTTGATACTAATCTGTTACCCTTCCAACAGATTAGGAGTAAAAATTTCAAACCATTGTTTAAGGTCATTTAGAAAGTTTTCTTCTGTTTATCAAAGGCAGATACTTTGTACATAGAAAGTATTATAGGATACATGCCTAAGAAGTTCTTATACTATCACTTATTATCGTTTAAGACAAATGTGATTTCTAGAAAGAAAGCACTTTCATTTGACCTTGTGAATAAAATGTATACAATCAAGTTTACTTATTAATTATTATAAATGAAGACCATGTCCTACTGAGAAGGGAGGACATCTCCTAGGGCTCTAAACTTAAGTCTTAAAGGAGTTTGATAGTTCAGCTATTAGTATAACAGTGTCACTGGTTATAACAATTTTCATTTATATTAGACCTATTTTGATCATTATGCAAGTGAAGCCTTTTTTTTTTTTTTTTTACACACACAGGGCAATTTATGCATTTTGGCAAAGCTGTAAAGGCAAACCTCTTAACCTTTAAAATAATTTCTTTTAATTTTTTAAATTTCTAAAAGTTATTTTTAAAACAGTACTATCGCTTTCATATCTACATACATGTTAATATATAATTTGAAATTATATATTTGTAACAAGACAACAAACCCCACTCTATTTACAACAAAGCCAGTTTAAAAAATACACATTTGAACATCATAATCATAAGTACTAATTTTAAAGAATTAAGTACTAATTTTAAAGAATATTTATAGTTCAGCCAATTTGTAGAGGTCAGGTACTTTAATATAAAATAATTTAAAATAAAATCTAACTAAAAAATCAAAACAAAAAACTATTCCATTAAAAAAAAAGATTCCATTTTTTTTCAGATTTTTTTATAACATTATAAGAAAAATGGGCAAAAGACTTGAATACTTTCCAAAAGATGATATCCAAATAGCCAGTAAATAATCACTTAAAATTCTGTATGTAAGATGAACACACAATGAAAATTCCTATCCTAATAAAAGAGGCAGAAAATTACCCACAGAAAAGGCAATTACCTTCAAAGAATAACAACAAAAATGTTGTTATAATTTGCAGTTCTTTGTTTACAACTAAACATTTTTTTCTCTATCTTTATTGAGTCTCTAGTGAATGATCTGTTCATGTTTTGTCCATTTGTGTATTGTGCTGATAAAGATGTTCTTTGCATTTGTTAATATTTTAAATTTATTTCTAATTACACAAATAGTGTATATATACAATCTTATGAAAATATTATAATTATAGTTCAAGGAGATTGTGTGTATACACAAACACATGTATGTATGTAACATTTTGTGTATTGTAACAAAAATGTATTAATTGTTCTGCAGCTTGCTTTTTTCACTATCTTGGAGCTCTTTTTATGTCAATACAAATACATTCTATTTAATTGCTACCTAGTGCTCCATAGTGTGCATATATTACAGTTTATTTAACTATTCTCCTATTGAAGGACATTTGAGTTGCTTTCAGTTCTTTGCAGTTACAAACAGTGCTTCATTCAATATCCTTTTACAAGTACAAGTCTTCCCAACGTAGACAGCAAAAGCAGAATTTCTAGGTCACAGAAAGTGAATGTACAATTAATGGATATTGCCATGTAGCCTTCTAAGGTAGTTCCTTCCAACCTGAACTCCTACTAGCAATATATCAGAGTACCTGTTCAACAGTTTGTATCATCAAACTCTTTTTTCTTATTTGATGAATTTTTAAAATGTTACTTGGGTTTAATTATCATTTATCTGATTACTAGTGAAGTTGAGGGTTTTTTCCCACATGTTTATTGGCTGTTTGTCTTTCTGCTTTCTGTAAACTGCCTCTTCATATTCTGCCCACTTTATTTATTTATTCATTCAGTCGGTCATTTTTTTTTTTTTTTTTTTTTAAGATTTTATTTATTTATTTGAGACAGAGAGAATGAGAGAGAGAGAGAGAGCACATGAGAGGGGGGAGGGTCAGAGGGAGAAGCAGGCTCCCTGCCGAGCAGGGAGCCCGATGCGGGACTCGATCCAGGGACTCCAGGATCATGACCTGAGCCGAAGGCAGTCGCTTAACCAACTGAGCCACCCAGGCGCCCCCAGTCGGTCATTTTTAAGTAAGCCCTCTGGCTCAATGTGGGGCTTGAACTCATCACCCCAAGATCAAGAGTCACATGCTCTACTGTCTGAGCCAGCGAGGTGCTCCTGCCCACTTTTATATTAGGCTATTCTGTTTCTGTATTAAATTATATTTCTGTATGAATCCTGTTGAGTTACCTTTGCTTATATGTTGCATATATTTTCTCCATATGTGAACTCTTTTTGTAACAAAACATAATCCTTTGTCATCTTTGTGGCATGTATTTTTCCACATCTGCCCTGTTCCTTCTTTTTTACCTATTCTATTCTAATTGACATTAATCCTAGCTTTAAATGTTTGACAGATTGTAGAACCTTCTGAGCTTAAAGTTTTCTTTGTAGGAAGGCTTTTAATTATGGTTTCAGTTTTTTAAAGAATTTATAGAACTATTCATATTTTCTGTTTATTTTTGTGTGAGTGTTGGTAATTATGCATTTCTAAGAATCTATCCATTCATGTAAATTTTCATTTATTGGCAAAAATGTAGTGATACCCTTTTATTTTTTTAATAGTTGTAAGATTTGTAGTGATGTACCATTTCTTGTATTGTTAATATTGGTGCCTTTTCTCCCTTTATTAGTCGCTCTTGCCAGAGATATCACTTTTATAACTCTTTTTCAGAAAAACAACTTTTGGGTTTTTTAATCCTCCTCAATGTATATTAATTTCACTTCATTCTTAAAAGAGTGCTTTCACTGGATATAGAATGCTGACTTAGTAACAGCCCTTTCAGCCCTTTGGAGATGACATCCCATTGTTTTCTGATTTCCATTTTTCCTTTGCTGTCAGCTCTCAGTCTTACTGTTGCTTCTTTGAAGGTCATTGTCTTTTCTGTGGATAATATTAATATTTTCTCTTTGTTCTTGATTTACTACAATTTGAATAAGATGTGTAGCTGTCATTTTCTGTGTTTTGCATTAGGATTATGAGTTTTCATTTTATGTCTGTTTTACATATGGAAATTGTGACTAATGGAATCTCTTTTGTCTTTGGTAATACCTTTTATGTATTCTTGGTTGGGAAGACCTTCCCACTCTCATATGTTGAAAAATTCTGTTCTGGGTTTTCTATGGATTGATTTTATTATAGAGTGAGAACTGAAGATCTAAATTGTTTTTAGTGCCTCATCTCCAAATTGATGATCAATTATTCTAGCCAAATTTATTAAATAACCTTTTAAGCATTCCATGCTCATGGATTAGAAGAACAAACATTGTTAAAATTTCTGTACTACCCAAAGCAATCTACACATTAAATGCAGTCCCTATCAAAATACCACCAGCATTTTTCACAGAGCTAGAACAAACAATCCTAAAATTTGTACGGAACGACAAAAGACCCCAGATAGCCAAAGCAATCCTGGAAAAGAAAAATAAAACTGGAGGCATCACAATTCTGGACTTCAAGCTATATTACAAAGCTGTGGTCATCAGGACAGTATGGTACTGGCACAAAAAGAGACACATAGATCAGCGGAACAGAATAGAGAACCCAGAACTAATGGTCAACTAATGGTCAACTAATCTTCAACAAAGCAGGAGAGGGTATCCAATAGAAAAAGACAGTCTTTTCAACAAATGGTGTTGGGAAAACTGGACAGCCACATGCAGAAGAATGAAACTCGACCACTTCCATACACCATACACAAAAATAAATTCAAAATGGATGAAAGACCTAAATGTGAGACAGGAAACCATCAAAATCCTAGAGGAGAACGCTGGAAGAAACCTCTTTGAACACAGCCTTAGCAAATTCTTACTGGACATGTCACCGGAGGCAAGGGAAACAAAAGCAAAAATGAGCTATTGGAACTTCATCAAGATAAAATCTTCTGCACAGCGAAGGAAACAATCAACAAAACTAAAAGGCAGCCTACAGAATGGGAGAAGATATTTGCAAATGACATATCTGATAGAAGGTTAGTATCCAAAATCTATAAAGAACTTAACAACTCACACCCAAAACAAATAATCCAGTTAATAAATGGGCAGAAGACATGAATAGACACTTTTCCAAAGAACACATCCAGACGGCTAACAGAAACATGAAAAGATGCTCAACATCACTCATCATCAGGGAAATACAAATCAAAACCATGATGAGATATCACCTCACACCTGTCAGAATGGCTAAAATTAACAACACAAGACACAACAGGTGTCGGCAAGGTTGCAGAGAAAGGGTAACCCTCTTGGTAGGATGCAAACTGGTGCAGCCACTCTGGAGAACAGTTTGGTGTTTCCTCAAAAAGTTAAAAACAGAACTACCCTATGAACCAGCAATTGCACTACTAGGTATTTACCCAAAGGATAAAAAAATACGGATTTGAAGGGATATGTGCACCCCAATGTTTGTAGCAGCGTTTTCAACAATAGCCAAACTACGGAGAGAGCCCAGATGTCCATCAACTGATGAATGGATAAAGCAGTTGGTAGGGGGGGTGTAGTGTGTGTGTGTGTGTGTGTGTGTGTGTGTGTGTGTGTGTGTGTGTGTAATGGAATATTATTCAGCCATCAAAAAGAATGAAATCTTGCCATTTGCAATGATGTGGATGGAGCTAGAGTGTATTATGCTAAGTGAAATAAGTCAGAGAAAGACAAATACCATATGATCTCACTCATATGTGGAATTTAAGTAAGAAAACAGATGAATATATGGGAAGGGGGCAAAGAAAAAAAGGAGAGAGGCAAACAAGCCGTAAGTGACTCTTAACTGTAGAGAACAAACTGCTGGGTGATGGAGAGAGGTGGGTGGGGGATAGGCTAGATGGGTGATGGGTATTAAAAAGGACACTTTTTGTAATGAGCACTGGGTGTTGTAGATAAGTGATGAGTCACTGAATTCTACTCCAGAAACCAATATTGCATTGTATGTTAATGAACTAAAATTAAAATTAAAAAATGAAATAAATAACCTTATAATTTAACCATTTATTTTTAATGCCTTTTTTTGTATGTGAAATTCTTATACAGAACAGTAGAGTCTCTTTGGGGAGTAGCTCTTTGATGTCATTCGCTGCTTCTATTTAAGAAGAATATGCTTTAATCAGATTTTATTTAATCTGTGTTCCTCAACCAATTTTTCAGGACAGCACCCATGTTTTTCGTGTAAAGTGTCTGGTACAGATGTGAAGCGTTGCTCTGTTGGTGCTTGTGGGAAATTTTATCACGAAGCCTGTGTCCGCAAATTCCCCACTGCCATCTTTGAATCAAAAGGATTCCGCTGTCCTCAGCACTGTTGCTCTGCCTGTTCCATGGAGAAAGATATCTACAAAGCAAGTAAAGGTAAAACAGAGTTAAAAAAAAGGGGACTAAGGTTTTTTTCTTTTTAAGTGCAGTAGCAAATGATAAGCACATTATTTTTAAGAGTATTAGGTAATTATCCCTCTCTGCATCTGTAGATGTAACCGCTCAGCCACAATAGCACAATAAGTAGAGATTAGGTTCTAATTCAGATCATGAGAAGAAAATTCCATATGTTCAAAATTACCCTTGAGAATTTCTTTCACAGGTGACATTGAGACCACCGTCTCCGGCATCAGAGCCAACAAGTTTTTCTTTGAAGGATCTCTCTCTCAATGGGCACTGCATTTAGGGTCCTGCATAGGAATGACAGAACCACACGTGTGGAGAAAAATATTATCTTACCATAACAGCATCCCATGGAACCCAAAAGAGCCCAACTCCAAAAAGCTCACTTTATATCCAGCTGAGGCCTGATTACGTAGATTTTGTTTTTTCTGATTTGTCTTTAAACAGGTCGCATGATGCGATGTTTGAGGTGTCCGGTAGCCTATCACTCCGGAGAGGCTTGCATTGCTGCCGGCAGCACATTTGTATCCTCCTGCATGCTCATCTGTAGTAATCATTCCAAACGGAGCACCAGGGCTTCCTCGGCCATAAATGTAGGCTTTTGTTTCGTTTGTGCAAGAGGTGAGTGTCAGTCCTTTTTCTTTCTTTGAGTTCAGTGGCATATTTCCCCATCAAACTAGAATTTCAGTTATATCCCCGAGAGATTAACACTTTCAGTAGTCCCTTTTATAACATGAAACATTCAAATTGTTAGAATATTAATTCTTCTCTAACTTAATATCTGCATTTTTTTTAGTAACTTAGAATTACAGATAAGTTCTTAGTGTTCCTGTATGGAGCATCAAAAGATTAATCTATTCCCTTCTGCAAACAATTCTTCTGTTCAAAGTAGACTCTTCCCAAGTCATATTCTTTAATCCAGAGTTTTCAACTGATTGAGATTTCACTTGGAAGGCAAGATAAGCACATTTATTTTTTAATTGTTTATGTTGTATTTTATCCTGTTTTGGTCTGGCATTGAGGAAGGCCTGATGGGATACAGCCAAGACAACAGATGTGGTGATGTTAGCTAAGAGTCAGCGATACAAGCTTTCTTACTTGCCACCTGTTGATATTTAAGTATGTCAAGAGATTGATCAAGTAAAAACAATATTGTGTCCCTGAGGGGGGTCAATGAACTTGAGTTCGTGATAAATATAAAATAAGATTTCTTTGGTTGAATATAATACAGAGTATTCAGTTTTACAGTGTCTCAGCTGTATTATAAGAAAACAGTTTTTAGTATTAAACATTTTAGAAATTAATATCCCCTAGTGCAGTTTTTTTGTTTGTTTTGTTTTTTTTTTAAATACAAATACTAAGTTTTCTGAACTTACCTTAGTGGTGAAATAATTGAAAGGACTTCATGGTGTATCAGGCCTATTAAATTATATTTAGACTAAACTGAAGATGAGGTGTTCGGTTTGGTTTTGGTTTTACTTGGTTTTGTTTGTTTTTTCCTTTAGGAGATAGTTCTTTTAATTTGGTGAAAGTATTATAAAGTATTTTAATAGAATTTAGGTAGTGTGACAGATCTTGAGTTGTTTTGGTATGGTGTCTTTTGTTTTAAAAAAAAATAGCCAGAAGAGGTTGGCAGTAAAAGATTAAGTAAACGGCAGTCCTTCTGGCCACCGGCTGAGTCCATTGTATGTATAGCCTTCAGTTTGCCAGAGTTTGCAGCAAGCACCTGGGGCTGTGTGCCATTAGAGGGAAAGCAGTGTGTCTTTCTTTACCAGAGCAATTACAACTGTATTCTGCTCTGAAACCTGGCTGCTACATGGAGGAGTAGGTCTGAAATGTTTTGTGCCACATTATAACAGGTGGCAGAAAGGATTCAAATAGTCAAAAGAAATAAAAAGTCACCCCTGATGTCTTTACGGTCTCCCCATGCCTGAGAAAGTAATGATAGTATGGAAATAGTGAATTATCAATTGGATGGCTAGCTTTAGAGACAGATGAGTGTCAGTGATAACATGAAGTCTCTCTCGCTTTGTAAACATTTTATTCTACCTTGCTGGGCACTCAGTATTACTTGCACACGCACACACAAACACACGGTGCATGCTAGAGAGTGTGTAACTGAGCCAACGTTTTATTTTATTTTTTTAAGATTATTTATTTATTTATTTGAGATAGAGCAACAGCAAGAGAGCGAGTGAGAGAGAGAGAGAGCATGAACGGAGGGGTGGGGAGGCAGAGGGAGAAGCGGGCTCTCCAAGCAGGGAGCCAGATGTGGGACTCAATCCCAGGGCAGCCACTTAACTGACTGAGCCACCCAGGCGCCCCTGAGCCAACATTTTAAATGTCAACTCTGTAACTATCATGTTGGCTCACTTGGTACATTCTGAATCAAGTACCATCAATATATTAACCACTCCTTTCTTTTCATTCAATAATTGGGAAACATTTAAAACAGGTATTTTCAATTTAAGATAGGCAGAAAATGGCCCATTGTCAAGGAGCCTAGTTTTATAGAGACTAACCATTTAAAGTTTAACTTAGATGCTTTGATTAAAAGCTTGAAGTAATGCAAATGAGGGGAAAACTCACGTTTTACAGGACCTGTATTTGCATCTTAACAATTTGATAGATATCTGAAAGATATACTGTATTTAAATGCCTGTGTAATCGATTATTTAATTCTCAAATATTTTAACTATGAAACTTTGTACAGTAAATAGAAACTGTCATTTTCCTTTCCAAAATATAGAAATTTATCCTAAATAGATCAGATGTTGGGATTTGAGAAGGCTTAAGTCAACAGTTTTCACAAGTAAATAATATATGTTCTCTCATCAGTTTTTACAGAGGTCTCCTTTTTTTAAAAAAAAAAGAGACATAATTGTAATAAATCCACACATAAAAAAGGAGGCTTTAATTGTGTATGTTTTGGTATTAGAAAACTTAGTTTGTTTTGCTTTTGTTTCTTGCCTTATACGGAGTCTTTCCCTCCTCACAAAGGATTTTTCTCTTAGTTCATGGTTATTGATTGTTTAAAATCATTCAGCTAATTCTTAAGGACTGAATGATTATCTAGAAATGTTTTTAGAAATGTTTTAAGGTTTAGAGGAACACTGCTCCACCCCTGACCCTCATGGTGCCATAGAAAGTGTTCCATCATATTTCAGTGTAGTATACACACATCCTTTAGGCTTTCCTTCCATCCAGGCAGGTGGTGGGGGCGGGGGGGGGGGGGGTTGTAAAATCAAGTTACTTAACATTCTCTCCCTTTCTTTGTAATGGTAATTTATAATGGAGAAGGTAGATTAGGGCTTTCTTTTCATTTTAATAATAGCAATTTTTTTGTATCTGTAAATCAAACTCTACTGGATATGCTGAGTGAATTGTCACAGTTGCCTTAAGGAGTTATTGCCCCATTTTATATGGATGAGAACACCGAAGCACAGATTACATCATTTACTTGAAGGTTGCAGAAGTTTAAATAGAGGGACTAGCATTTGCACCCGATCTTTCTTGTTTCAAACCCACTGTTTTTTACACTACACTGCTTCTCTCTGTTAAATTATGAAATTCATTTGACATTGTATAACTTTTTTTAGAAGACTTTTATGCTGTTACCAATTAGCAATTTTAAGTCCCATTCTGTCCTCCAGGTCGGAGATGTTTCTTAAATCTTTCTCAGTGTAGGGTAGCACCAAATGAAGATAACACCCACGGCAAAAAGTAAATGGTAACCCCTTTAAAAACAAAACTCTTCCCTCTTCTCAAAATGATCTCTATAAAACTGCTGTCATGATCCGTATTTTAAAGTCCAGATCATTGTGAACTGTCCAGTCACCAAACAGAGAAATGTTCCCTGGTCTCACACTGCCCTAGGTTTAGGAATGGCCCGTAGTGAACTCAACAAAGAGGGGAAGGGGATGGAAGGGAGCGGAGAAGTGGGCATCACAAGTGGGTTGAAGGAGATCTTCTGTTTCCCTCCAATAGGATAGCTGGATTGGTAGGTCAGAAGAACTGTCTTTAGTTTATATCATGGCAGGGAAGAAATGTAAACAGTTTGCATTACCTTAGTGAAGTTCAACAAATTATGGCTCCTTTAAAATCATATGTCATATTGATAGAGAATAGCTTCATTATCTGGCAGAAAAAGCTAGAATTTATTTGAGTACATCTCAAGATACGACTAGAGGAGAGACTCAATTCTGCCTTTCAGTACTCCTTGATACGTTGAAGGTGGATCAGTGTCTCTACCATGTTATGTAAATAACTCTTATTTGCTATTAAGTGATATGTCATTTTGTTCTTTGGACTGTCATCATAGTACTTGTAAATATTAAGGAATGTAGCTTTGTCTTCCATAGGGGGTTTTAAGTATGACGTCAAATGCAGTTTACATCTCCAAATTAATTTTTAGTTTTCTTCTGGGTGTGTAGGTTTTTATGGGATAAGGCACTGAGTAGCTCAAACTCCCTTTAATAACTCTGGCAAGCCTTTTCTGTCAGATCTTCCTTTTTCTTCATATTCTCCCCCCACCCCCAGCTTTTAGCACAGCTACATAATAGATGTTGGTTTATTTTTTTTCCCTCATGGAATCATGGGTAGTTTCATTGCAGCTCATCTCTTTCTGTTTGTTTCGTATAGGGCTGATAGTTCAGGACCATTCAGACCCCATGTTCAGTTCATATGCCTATAAGTCCCACTACCTACTGAATGAATCAAATCGTGCAGAGTTGATGAAATTACCTATGATTCCTTCTTCGTCAGCTTCCAAAAAGAAATGTGAGAAAGGTAATAATCAAAATAGTTTATCTCTTTTATTTTTGCATTTCCTTTTTTTTTTTTTTCCTCTTTAAATGAAGGGGGGAAATGTATGCCTGTCAAGCACCATCTGTTGCTTTTGGTAAATTCTGCCTGGTGGTTGTGACTGTGTCTTCATGTGGCTGCAACATTATTAAAAAGGGCTTAAAATAATTCCATTATTACAAATTCTTACCTACTTACTCTTCTCCTTGAATAAATTCTCACACATTCCATATATCTGTGGGTTATTACAATTGAAAGGCTAGGATTTTGCTTTATATATAGAAAGATATTCTAAAGGCTCTTGCTCTTTTGCCTGATGTAGAACTACCATTGGAAAAGAATAGACATGATGTAAATTATTATGAACTTTCAACTAAAAAACCTGGGTAGGTTATTAAAAGAGAAACCAAGATACCGATACTTAAAATTTTGATTTTAGGGTATATGCTATCCTTTTGTTTCTTAAATGTTTTTGTTAGGATGCTATGAAAACTAGCTGCCCTTCTCTTAGGAGACTTTGGTGGGCAGCTGGGGAGATTAACCCAAATATTGGATATTGAAAGGCAACCCAGCTCAACTGAAGAATTGCTTATGGATAGTTTATCCACAGAGAACCAAGAGCTAAATGTATGTTTATATTCTCCCAATTAATTTAACCTATAGGAGAAAATCATACCTTGTTTTTAGCTTTACATAGCCTACTTGTAACACAGGGAAAAGGTAATTTAACAGTACTGTATTATTTAGGGAGTTATCCCAGAGGGTAAAATGAATAACCTGGAAGGTGAAGGCCTTTTCCTGTATACATTCCCATTATGATCTGGGGGCCAGGTTCCGAATCTTTAGAGAAAAATTAATCCATACCTAATAGACTGGGTATATTTGAAATAAGGTTTGTTTGTTTTTTTTCATTCTTTTTGTTGCCTGCTTGATGTGTCTTTGCTCTTTGTCAGACATCTGAAGTGGCAACCCATGACTAAAAGAAAATACCACTAACTAAACAGGGTGACTAGAACCTATAAGAAATAGGTTGGAGAGAGTATTGGCTTGCTTGCTTGCTTGCTTGTTTGTTTTCCATTGAAGTCAGAGGATGTCACCTGACTGGTGATACCACCTACTTCTAAAACAAAGATGGACAGAGAGGTCTAACTCCATAATGCAATAAAATTAGACTACCCGAGGCATTCATTTTAGGAAATGCCTTATTTCCTACTGGCGCCTTCATAAAATTAGATTAATTCAGTTGTTTCTTACTTTGTTTTCAGTACTCAGTATTGACCTTGACATGAATTGAAATTATTTTGAGCCCTCTATTTGCTTAGCTTGAACCATGTCTTACTTCTTCTTGCGTCCTAAAGCAGTTTTCTTGCATAGCACCAAGGTGGATTGTTCATATTTTCATTTTTCTATTTTTCTTGTGTATTTTTTGTCAAAAAATCGTGATGATTTTCATTGACGGTTCTGGGTCTGTATTTCCTCTGAAATAAGACTTTTAAGTTTTAATTTTAATTAAGGACTATTCCATTATGTTAAAAAATGGCCAGGCTGACTTTTCCATATCAGCTCTAATGATCACATGTCCTCTAAAGCTGTTTGCAAAGACTGCTCTCCTTACTGGTCCTTCCTTTCTGATGGAGAAGTCAATTATCTCATTTTACTTGAAACTTACAGAATTCCCTACCTAGGCTAAGAGCACTCAGGCAGCTAATCTGTAGGTTGGAGAATTGGAACAATGAATCCATATTGAGATCTGCAAAGAAAAAAATCTTAATGATTAAAGCAAAATCTTTTAAGCAGAGGAAATATAGTAATTTATTTCATCACTGATTGTATATAGATTTTTCTTTCTGTTTTTATGTTAATCAGTTGGAAGTTTGAAAGTCTACAGGAAGAAAAGATTTTCTGGAAAATTGATAGCAAACCCTCAAAAGGTTGGAGCTGTGATTTCATAAAGTTGTGTAGAGGGCTCTTAACCTTTTGCTTATGAGATTTTAAGTCTCAGTACATTCATGGGTTATAGACTTGATTTTCTAATAGAATTAATTTTTTTTTGCAGTAAATGTCTTTATTATATTTCATCTAAAGTGGTTAACATCCTTCTATCACTTGTTGAACACCTATTAGAAATAGGTAACCTCCCCCCAAATCTCTTTTATTTCTTTACATTTAAAAATATTCTTTGTTTGCTGCACTTGTTTTGGTCTTAATCCAGAGATCATTTCAAAGGAGAGGATTTTGCTAGGGAACTTGGAGAGGGATCTCCTTGTGTATGGTACTTCATTTTACAGTGACATTTACTTAGTTTTATGCTATAAAGCAGTGGTTCTCAATATGAAGTCAGAAAAACTTATGTAAAAATTTTTGAACTATGTTTAATATTTCAGAAAATCTAACAGAATCATACATTCGCACAAAATAAGGCTGCATACGTTTCTTTATATTTAGCTATGATTTGAACAACTTAATGTGATAAGACTAGTTTTATTATTGGGATCAGAAGCTCTGATTGGCAGTTATATATTTCTTTGGTTAATAAAAACAGGAGAAATTGTTACCTTTAACAGGGGCTTTGTTTTTTGGGTTTTTTTTTTTTTTTTGGCTTAGGGTTTTTTGGTTTTTTTGGGTTTTGGGGTTTTTGTTTTGTTTTGTTTTTGGTTGATAAAATATTAAAAAACATGGGTCCCTGAGGAAGGGAAAGGGGATCCTTGGTGATGAAAAAGTTGCAAACCACTGCTGTATAGCCCATTTGACTTTCTTTATTTTTACTGGAAAGGGAAATGATAACGTAATCACCAATTTGAAAAAGTACAGTCCTTTGCTTTTTCGCATTCTTTCATGGAAAGAAAAAGTACCAGTCAACCTATTGGCTATCTTCTTTCTTGCTAATTTTATTATAAAGGGATTCAGTTAACTGTGGCACTGGATTAAAATACAAAGATGACCATTGCTTGCTTTCTTAGCTCTCAAGGAGAAAAGAAAGTTAAGTTGCTACATATTTCTTTGAAAATCTGCTCTCAAATCTACTCAGTCTAAAGATTTTATGCATCTGTTGTGTCATCTGTTAAGAGTTATAGCTCCTGCTAAACTCATACCTCAATTGCCCACCTTTTCAAGGGGTAAAGACCACAGTAATGGTTTTCATACTCCTCCAAAGCTTTGAGTCTCTGGCCATGTGGCCCTGGAAAGGGACTGAAGTAGCTAAATGTGTTCATTTGCTTTCTATTTTAATCCATCACTATAGACCTGACTCAGTCCCTTTATTTTCCCCCAGTTTGACTCAGAGTTAATGCACTTAAAAGATAACTTTCTCTTTTCTCTTTCTTTTTCTCTTTCCTCTTTTCTCAGTTATTAAGACTGTTTATTTGTTTCAAGGTGGAAGATTGCTCTGCTGTGAATCGTGCCCAGCTTCCTTCCACCCGGAATGCCTGAGCATAGAAATGCCAGAAGGCTGCTGGAATTGTAATGACTGTAAAGCTGGCAAGAAACTACATTACAAGCAGATTGTTTGGGTCAAATTGGGAAATTACAGGCAAGTTTTTCCAAGGACAAAGAGGAAGTATTCAATCATTGTTCAGACACAGGTGTTCATAATCTGTATACAAACTGGTGAGGAGATAGGTAGAATACCACAGAGCTACTTCCTTAAAAAAAGAAAGAGAAGAGAAACCTATTTTGAGTTGGTTTTTAGAGGATTGGGAAGGTTAGTTGTTGTTGGACTTTTTTTTTTTTTGATTGGGTGGTTGGCTTGTTTTTATGTTCTGAAAGTTATTTTATACTAATGAACTATGTACTACTAGATTATGGAATAAAAGGTCTAATGTAGATAGTAGGGAAGATGTTTTCTTTGTGTCCTAATACATTCATATTGATTTCTAATAAAATCAAGACTTTATATCCTGGTCAAAATAGATGTCTTTGCCCATTTTAGTTCCTGCTAAGCTTTAAACTGAGTGCAAGGAGAGAGCTCTTTAGAATTAAAAGAGAGAAATTATTTCATTAAGAGCTTTTAGTTCTTAAGAGAATGAAGTGTAAGAAGTATGTGTGATTGCCATTATTTTCAAAAAACTTTCTCCTTTTAAGAAGCCTGTCCTTACCAAGCCTCCACTGAGCGGAATAGCGATATATTTTAAAAACTCTACATTTTACATTTTGAGGCATATGTTTATCATTTTACTAAGAAAATAGATACTGTTCAGGAGGGCACAATAAGAGTCTGCTATTCAATTAGAATACTAAGTAAAATATATTTCTATAGAATTTCAAACATACTGTAATTTTTTAGTAATGGCTATGTCATTTTCTCTATGTTTTAAATATGCTGCTTGCTTACCTATTTAACTTTAAAAATTTTGTTTTTAGCTAAGATAAGGAGCCTTGAGGTTGAGAAGCGATCCCCCACATACACTATTTTTTTTTAACATATGACAGAAAACCTCAAAGCACCCCCCCCCCCAAAAAAATTGGCAGTTAAATACATAAGCAATTTTTTACTTCCGGCAAAAGACACAAAGTTTTAAAAGTCAAATGTTAAGCCAAGGTAAAGTATTTGCACTTCTACTTTAATAAGCAAAGACAAATACCTTACCTAGAACAGGGACAAAGAAGAGAAAGAGCCAGTTTGCCAAAGAATAGCAAATAGAAATTAAACATGTAAAAAATGCTGAGCCTCGGGGGGCCTGGGTGGCTCAGTCGGTTAAGCATCTGCCTTGGGCTCAGGTCATGATCCCAGGGTCCTAGGATTGAGCCCCGCGTCAGGCTCCTTGCTAGGCAAGGAGCCTGCTTCTCCCTCTGCTTGCCTCCCCCCCGCTTGTGCTCTCTCTCCCTCTGACAAATAAATAAAATCTTAAAAAAAAAAAGAAAGAAAGAATGTTAAACAGCGTATACATTATCTTTCCATGTGTTTATACAGTTTAAAAAATTGTAGGTATGTTTTTCATTACCCCAGAAAGAAATACATCTATTGTTATAGTATGAGACATAAGATTAAAGGGGAGGCATTTTCAATTTTTCTATTATACATTTCTGCATTGTTTTAATTTTTAAAAGAAGCACTGCTTTTTATAATTAAAAATATATCTTTCCAGGGTGGGAAGGGGTGCAAGTTTGACAATTGATAAGACATTCCTGGATAAGAAATATCTAAAACAATGTAAGAAGCCTTCAGATCTTCACATAAATTTCAGAATGTCTACTTTTTAAAATTTCTTTCTTGGGTTTTTGGGGGGTTTTTTTTTTTGAGATATAACTGACATTATATTAGTTTCAGGTTGATTCAGTATTTGTATATGTTATGAAATGATCACCACAACAAGTCTAGTTAAGCAGCACACATAGTTACATAATTTTTTTTTCTTGTGATAAGAACTTGTTTTTGTTGTTGTTGTTGTACAATTCCGTTTATATGAAATGACCAAATTAGGCAAATCAGTAGGGACAGAAAGCAGATCAGTGGTTGGTTGCCAGGGGCCGAGGGTAGGTGGGAGTAGGGAGTGACTGCATTGCAAATGTACTAAAAACTATAGTATATACAACTTAAAATAGTGAATTTTACCTCAATAAAAAGTAAAAGTAAAACAGAAAACAAAAAAACAGGTGGCTCTAGTAGCTTTGACATGCCTTTGAAATGATGCCTCCATGGCAACAGCCTCTGAAGAGACATGGTAAGAACTTTTAGGATCTACTCACTTAGCAACTTTCACGTATACAATCCAGTCTTATGAACTGTGGTCACCATGCTGTCCATTACGTATTTCCTTTGTGAAAAGTTATGAATAGAAAATATCTTTAACTTTCATACTTAAATTTTAATTAAGGGGCGCCTGGGTGGCTCAGATGGTTAAGTGGCTGCCTTCGGCTCAGGTCATGATCCCAGGGTCCTGGGATTGAGCCCCACTTCGGGCTCCCAGCTCAGCCGGGAGTCTGCTTCTCCCTCTCCCTCTGCTTCTTCCCTGCTTGTGCTCTCTGTCTCTGTATCTCTCTCAAATGAATAAAAAAAAATAAAAAACTCAAAAAAAATTTTTAATCACATTACATTTTTAAAAAGCCCAAAGCAGTGCTCTCATTGAGGTTCACAGCTCAGTGAGATTTTATATGCAGGTCAGGTTCTTTTCACATGTTTTGCAGAGACTCATTCTTAATGTGTTTTTTTCCAGTCAGGCCCAGCTGGGTCACATGAAGCTGTTTCTTTTTAATAACTGGTTACCCCAATGCGAAGCCTCCTGGGGGAAGTGAGGAGGACCTGGAACAACCCCTGGCAGAAAGTGTCCCCTTCCTAACCAACCCAGTGAATATAGTTATTGTGTATACACTTAATACCTTGAAATGAGTTAGAAATAACCATTTCCCGGGGCACCTGGGTGGCTCAGTCAGTTAAGCGTCTGCCTTCGGCTCAGGTCATGATCCTAGGGTCCTGGGATCGAGCCCCACATCGGAGCAGGGAGCCCAATTCTCCCTCTCCCTTTGCCTGCTTCTCCCCCTGCTTGTGCACGCTCTCTTTCTCTCTCTCTGTCAAATAAATAAAATCTTTTTTTTTTTAAGATTTTATTTATTTGACAGAGAGAGCACAAGCAGGGATGTGACAGGCAGAGGCAGAGGGAGAAGCAGGCTCCCTGCTGAGCAAGGAGCCCCATGCGGGACTTGATCCCAGGACCTTGGGATCATGACCTCAGCTGAAGGCAGACACTTAACCGACTGAGCCACCCAGTCATCCCTAAATAAAATCTTAAAAAAGAAAAAGAAATAACCATTTCCTAAAATATTTATTACACAAAATAGTGTTTTAACAATTTGAGCACAGACTCTTGCCTCTTTTTTTTTTAAGAGAGAAAGAGTGAGCACGTGAGCTGAAGGTGGGGGAAGCAGGGGCGGAGTGCAGAGCCTGACTCAGGGCTCGATCTCATGACTCTGAGATCATGACCTGAGCCAAAATCAAGAGTCGGATGCTTAACTGACTGAGCCACCCAACTGAGCCCCTCTTGCCTACATTTTAAGTTAATTCTTAGGGGCACCTGGGTGTCTCAGTCGGTTAATCATCTGCATTCAGCTCAGGTCATGATCCCGGGGTCCTGGGATCGAGCCCCACATCGGGCTCCCTGCTCCGCGGGAAGCCTGCTTCTCCCTCTTCCACTCCCCCTGCTTGTGTTCCTTCTTTTGCTCTCTCTGTCAAATAAATAAATAAAATCTTTTAAAAAAAGTGGGGTGCCTGGGTGGCTCAGTCGTTAAGCGTCTGCCTTCGGCTCAGGTCATGATCCCAGGGTCCTGGGATCGAGCCCCGCATCGGGCTCCCTGCTCCGCGGGAAGCCTGCTTCTCCCTCTCCCACTCCCCCTGCTTGTGTTCCCTCTCTCGCTGTCTCTCTCTCTGTCGAATAAATAAATAAAATCTTTAAAAAAAAAATAAAATAAATAAAAAAAATAAAAAATAAAAAAAGTCAAATTTGGAGGAACACATGACTTTTTTAGGATTGAAGTTGGGTTTGGAATAGTATTGGTATAGAATTTAAGAATTAGAATTCTTAAATTGGGTAGCAAGTTCTTATGTTTTATAATTTGTATGTTCATGATATGTATTTCTTTATGTCAAGTATTAATTTTTATTTTTATTTTTTTTAAGATTTTATTTATTTATTTGAGATAGAGCAGGAGCAGGGGGAGTAGCAGAGGGAGAGGGAGAAGCAGGCTTCCCTCTGAGCAGGGAGCCCGACATGGGGTTCAATCCCAGGACCCTGGGATCACGACCTGAAGCAAAGGCAGACGCTTAACCATCTGAGCCACCCAGGAGCCCCATATCAAGTATTAATTTTTAAAGAAAAAACTAGATTAGGTGTTTAGGGTATAGTTTGTTTAGTCTGTGTTCACTATTTCATTAATTCACTAATCAATATATTTTTAAATGTTGTGTGGTTTAGCAGGATTAAAGATAAATAAGGTATTTTTTGTCCTTAGAATCTGAATGAAAATTGCAACGTACAAAACCTCACCCCCGCCCAGCCATGTATCAGAATGGTATGATTTGTTCATTCTCTTGATCTGAAATTGCTTTTGTTTTCAGATGGTGGCCAGCAGAGATCTGCAATCCCAGGTCTGTGCCACTGAACATCCAGGGCCTTAAGCATGACTTGGGGGACTTCCCTGTGTTCTTCTTTGGTTCTCATGACTACTATTGGGTACACCAGGGCAGAGTGTTCCCTTATGTTGAAGGAGACAAAAGCTTTGCTGAGGGACAGACTAGTATTAACAAGACCTTCAAAAAAGGTAAGTTGGATGATGTTTACAGGGCCTCAAAACTAAGACTCCACAGTTGATTTCTCAGCATGTCCTGACTTGCATATGACATGTTTGTGGTATTAGAGAACTTTTCACCAGGTGTTATGATCCAGTGCCTGTAAGTATCCAGTCACGTTAGAGCCACATCTTATCCAGTCAGTTAAAAAAATACATTTCAGTATAGTAGACTCTGCCATCTGTGTGAAAGGAGTTTCTTCAGCAATTTTTCTACAAACATAGAGATTATTTTGGAAATAGGCTTCTTAATCAAGTGAAGCTTCTTTGTCACAGAAGAGTAGTAAAAGCTTCTCACGAAGAGCCTTACAACTGTTTTTGCAACAAGTTTCCAGGAAGTTTGGCTTTCTGGGTAAGAGTAAAATGAATTTAAATCTGGTACAACGTAAAAAACTGGGGATTTTTTTGGTTGGTTGGTTATTTTTTTTGCTTTACTTGGAAGCGTCTGATTATTGAAGTAGGACCTCTGTGAGGCCGCACCTTGCACAGAGCAGCTTTAGCCGTACGTGAATTATGTCTTCTCTCAGTGTTACACTATGTTGGTGGAAAATGGTCATTTCCGGAATAATTTTAAGAAGAAAGCCTCGGGCCAGATCCAGGGCATTGGGAAGGCAATGTAAAACTGCTTTCCTAACAGTTTTTGTTTGTTTTTTGGTATTTATATACTTTGTTTGGTCTTATTGGCAGCACTGGAAGAAGCTGCAAAACGTTTCCAGGAATTGAAAGCACAAAGAGAAAGCAGAGAAGCACTAGAGATTGAAAAAAACTCAAGAAAACCTCCTCCTTACAAACACATCAAAGTGAGTCTCTGCCCATGAAAACACTCATATCTGACAGGCAAGAGGAAATGCATCACTGTCTTCGTCATTAGAAGGCACTTTCTGACTTATGAAAACCTTTGTCAGTTATCACCCAGTCTTCGGTAGAACAGACCGGGAGCTTTTGTTGGAAGCATAAAATGGGAGGCGCAGCTGCTGTGCTGTGAGGAGGTTGTTGATCAGCCCTCTCATAGCCAGGAGCACCGTGTTCCGTGTGGAATCCTGTTCTCGCCCGACCAGGTTCTCCTGCAACCAAATGAGAATATAGGTGTTTAGCTCCTCTTCTTCCAGAAAGCCCACAGTTGTCTTCAGTTAGGAAGTTTCCGTCAGCGAGTAGAAGAAGAAATACACAAGATAAATAAGGGAGAATTTACATCAGACTTTGATATTTCTGTCCACTCGGGAGGGGCCATTTTGTTCTTAGCTTCTTCACGGGGAAACTGAGGTCGAGATAGAAAGAGCCTTTCTCAGAGTCACGCCACAAGGCAGTAGCCCGAGCCAGAAATTGCCTGGCTATGTCTGATGTTCCTGTTTAAATTCTTCCTCTTCTTTGTGGCTTCGTCTTCTAGGCTAACAAAGTGATAGGAAAGGTACAGATCCATGTTGCAGACCTATCTGAGATTCCCCGCTGCAACTGCAAACCAGCCGATGAGAACCCGTGCGGCCTGGAGTCGGAGTGCCTGAACCGCATGCTGCAGTACGAGTGCCACCCGCAGGTGTGCCCGGCCGGCGAGCGCTGCCAGAACCAGTGCTTCACCAAGAGGCTCTACCCTGATGCCGAGATCATCAAGACCGAGCGGAGGGGCTGGGGCCTCAGGACCAAAAGGAGCATTAAGAAGGTAGCAGGGGCCGGGGGCACCAGGGGGACAGACCAGGGCCTGTGCCTCTTAGAAGATGCTTCATCTTCTCTTAGGGATGAAATGCATGGGGATTTATGGCAAAATTTTGGAACTTACCATGGTGAAAGTTGGGCACTTCTCGAGCAAAGCAGGAGCGGTAGGAAGAGGCAGTAATAAAGTATACATAAACTTTGGGTGTCCTGTGATTAGGCATAAAAAGGAGAAGGGACATCGGTCATTTCCTCTTTGAAATATTTTTTACTTGTTAAGCAAAAGAGTTATAAAAGGCTTCGCAGAGTCAAAAGAGTGCAAAGGTCAGAACGTGCTGGGATGGAAACTAGCAGACCCAGGACTTCGTGCCCACATCACTGTTCCATGGCCATGAGGCCAGGGCCAAGTCACTCACTCCCTGAGCCTCAGTTTCCCCTGCTCTCCAGCGGACATGGTAATCCCTGCCCTACGTATTTGAAAGGGTTTCTACCAGTCTCAGATTATATATGCAAAAGCAACTGGCAGAAGTTGAGGTCTTTGACACTTACAAATTATCTTCATTCTTATACTTTGAGGCAGTTTTCAAAGCAGTCTCTTTGCAGAAAAATTTTTAAATGCAAATAACTCAAAAATGAAAATCCCCAGCAAATCCTACTTTTCAAACAGTGGCTGTCAAACTTCAGAGATCCTGGGGATCTCCTGGGATCCTTACCAAAGGGTCTTACTGAAATACCTGGGACAGGCCTGAACAGTGTGCATTTTAAAACCAGGCCCCCAGCCCACCTTCCCCAACCCTCCCCCCACCACCACCCCCTGCTTGCCTAGGCCCCATGGAGAGAGAACACAGAGAGGCTTCCACTGAGAGAAGGTAGGTCTGGTGGGCATTTTAGGTTACTCTTGACATTTTTGTATCTGTAAAAAAAAAACATCACGTCTGTAATTAAAAAGCACCATATAATGTAGGAAAGAGAATCAAACAACACAAAAAAGATAATAAAGAATGAAATTCCTTCATCCCTTTCATCTCCTTACCAGAGATGATCATTGTTAAGAGGCTGTCATGTAGCCTTTTATAACTTTTTCTACACAGTTACAAATGTAAACATATACAAATACATATTCCGATATTCTATACTTACAGGGTTTTTTAAAACATAAATATGATACATATTATTTTATCCCACTTCATATATCATAAATACACCTTAATGACAATACATACAGATTTCTCCTCATTCTTTGCAACAGTCCCATTGTATTCCATAGTAAAATGTACCATAACTTATTTCACCTATTTTCTAATAAATTTATATATATATTTCATTCTGTAATGAACATTCTTGATCATCTATCTTCATGCACCCAGGTTTTTTTTAAAGATTTTATTTGCTTATTTGAGAGAGAGAGAGCAAGTATGAGTGGGGGGAGGGGCAGGGAAAGAGGGAAAAGCAGAGGGAGAGGGAGAAGCGGACTCCCCAGTGAGCAGAGAGCCCAATCCCAGGCCCCCAAGATCATGACCTGAGCCGAAGGCAGATGCTTAACCGACTGAGCCACCCAGGTGCCCCTTTAGGCACCCATTTCTATAGGTTAGATTGCTTGAGGTGAAACTCACTCATTAAGCACGTGTTTGTGAAGCTACTTCTGTGTGCCAGGTACTCCTCTGGGCATTTGGAAAAACAATAGTGAACAAGACACCTTTGTGGGTCTGCTAGAGACAGGTAATAAATAGATATATAATGTTGAGTACCACTAAAATGCTGTAAAGAAAAATAATGCAGTCAAAGGGGATGGCTGGTGACAGGGATGGTTATTTCAAACTGCTTGGTTAAGGAGGGCTGAGGAGGTGCTGTTTGACATGAACATGAGGGAGAAAGCCTTGCAGGCACATAAGGGAGAAGAGCATTTCAAACTGAAGAAAAAGCAAGGACAGAGGCCTTAGCATGCTCCAGAAACAGCAGGAGAGCCAGTGCACCTGGAGAAGGAGGAGGAGAGGGGCGGTTGGTAGGTAGGAGATGTGAGGGAGGGTGGCCTGGGGCTACATCTTATGCGCCTTAGAGGCCACAGGAGGGAGGCTTCTGGATGATTTTAGTGGGAAGTGACTTGATCTGAGCTGATGTGCTCATTCTCTATTGCTGCATAACAATAATATTGCAAACTTGGGAACTTATAATGTAACACACATTTTATTTTCTCACAGTTTCTAGGGCTCAGGAGTCAGGCAGTGCTTGGCTGGGTCCTCTACTTAGGGTCTCACAAGGTTTCATTCAAGATGCTGCCCAGGACTGGATTCTCATTATTGTGCCTCAGCTGGAGAAGGATCCATTTTCCTGCTTGCATGGCTATTGGCAGAATTCTGCTCTTTGAAGCTGTAGGTCTGAGAGCTTCAGGTGTTTTTTTGTCTCGGGTTGTTGTTGTTCTCGTTGTTTTGCTGCTATTAGCTTCTAGAGGCTGCCCCCAATTCCTTGCCAAATAGGGTTCCCCAACATGGCTGTTTGCTTCCTCATAGCCAACAAGGGGGAGAGACACTCCACTCCAGCAAGATGGATGCTAAAGTCTTGATGTAACAAACTCATATAATCACATACATCCTGTCACCTTCACCATTGTCTATTGGTTAGACTTATGTCACAGATCCTGCTCACTCAAGGACAGAGGATCACACCATGGCATAAGCCTTAGGAGACAGGCATCTTGGGGGCCACCTTAAGTACCTGTGTGCCACCCTTGGGGTTCAGAAGAACAACTCTGGCTGTAGTCTGGGGAATTTATGATCACGGGCTGAAGGAGTAGCAAAAAGGAGATCATTATCATCCAGGAGAGAGATGATGGTGGTGTGGACTGCTAGGGTTGTCTCAGAACAGGAGGGAAGTGGGTGGATTGCTGACATTTTGAAGGCAGAGCCAACAGGATTCGCTGATGGATTAGATATATGCATTGGGTCTCTTGGCCAAAGGCCCTCAGCATTTAAATGTCATTGTAAGTGGGGTGCCTGGGTGGCTCAGTTGGTTAAGTGTCCGACTCTTGGCTCAGCTCAGGTCTTGATGCCAGGGTCCTGAGTTCAGCGTGGAGCCTACTTAAAAAAGTAAAACAAAAAAAAGTCATTATAGAATGCAAAAAAATTTTTTAAGTTTATTTTTTTTAATCTCTACATCAACATGGGGCTCGAACTCAGGACCCTGAGATCAAGAGGAGCACACTCCTCCAACTGAGCCAGCTAGGTGCCCCTAGAATGCAAAATTTTTGATGTTACTTTAATGCCATGCATATCATAATACAAATTTTTGCCTGTGACTTCAGGGGAGGTTTAGGGGTTATCTTGAAATTTATCCAGTAATTGCATTTATTTTAAAATGTATTCTAATTTATTAAATTAATATAATCAAGAGAAAATATAGCCAGGATTATTCTGCCTGTTAGCTCTTGAGGGATTGCTAATGTAAGACCATTGGTCTTTTACAAAATAGCTGGAAGTATAAATTCCTGAAAAGCAAAATCATAAAAGACTGAGTAGCAACATGGAAAAGACTTTTGGTGCATTGAGGGGACAGAAGCCAAAGATGAAATTGATTGTACACAGCCAGTCCTCTTCTTTTCACACATAACAGATTCCTGAAAATGTGTGCCAGAGCCAAAAAAGGGACTTCCTGTTACAAGGTGATTTCTTTCTCAGAAATTAAATAAATATATATTAAATGCTGAATTACACCCTACCTTTTTGCCATGGTCTTTAAGGACAGATTTCTAGCATTTTTAAAGCTCTTTATTTGGTTATTTTTGTTCACAATTGAATTCACAGTTAATGGGTGTCTTTTGGGTTTGTCTTTTTTTAAGATTTTATTATTTTTTTTAAGTAATCTCTTCACTCAATGTGGGGCTTGAACTCAACAACCTCAAGATCAGAAGTCCCATGCTCTACCAACTGAGCCAGCCAGGTGCCCCACAGTTAATGGTTTTAAGTCCAGTAAGCAACTCTTTCGTTTTTTGTTTTTTGTTTTTTTAAGATTTTATTTATTTATTTGAGGGGGGAGAGAGAGAGAGAGAGCACGTGCACACAAAGGAGGAGGGGCAATGGGAGAGGGAGAAGCAGGCTCCCTGCTGGGGCTCAATTCCCAGGACCCTGAGATCATGACCTGAGCCAAGGCGGATGCTTAACCGACTGAGCCACCCAGGTGCCCCAGTAAGCAACTCTTTGAAGCTAAGGTTTGTCCCTTTGGGACATCTGAAATATTTCTCTTACAAAATAGCTAGGAATATTTATTTACAGTGGTATCAAATTTTAAGACTTGCACTCTTCCTGTTTGATATCAGCACTTTAACTTTCCTGTATTCACTCATTTTCATAAAACGATAATACATGATACTGAAGCTTTGACAGCCACAGAACCATTTCTTTAAATGAAATCTTACCTTGAATCCTAATACGTGGAAAAGATGATGTATAGCCGACTTGGTTGAAGTTCTGCTCTATGGGTTTCAGTTAAAGAAAACCTGCCATTAAATTAGTAACACGGGGTGGCGAGGAAACCTACCTGTGAGGGCGGTGGTCCCACGTGATGGTGCGAATTGTTCATCAGCTGTGTCACAGCCCCAGCTGGATGGAGGGAAAGCCCGGTAAGGTGACTGAGCGTGGCACACAAATGTGCAGACCCTCCTCCGTCCTTTGCGAGAAAGAACTGGAAGGGAAAGGTAGAGAAAATAAACTGTTCTGTTATAGTGTTACAGTTATCAGTGTAGTATATTTCTTTTTCTTCTTTTTTTGTATTTGTACATTTCTTTTTCTAACCTAATTCTTTGTCATAGGTTAACAGTCAGTGAAAATGGGAGGGAGAAAAAAGCCAGAGGTCAACTTTTGGGGTGACCACTCCCCAGTGGAAACAAGTATGTAGCTCCTTGAGGCTGACTCAGAGCCTCACTGACCCCACTAACAGCAGACCACCAAGGGAAGAGACATGCGTGGGTCATTAGGTTGGTTCCTTCCAATTTGACCCATTAACTTTTTTCTCTATATTACAGAACTGACAATCTTTTGTTTTTATCAATAGAGAAAGATTAAATATTTGTAAGAACATTGGCTTATGGTCTTAATGATTTGCCAAAATCAGAAAATATGGTACTTCTCTTTAGATTACTGATATTTACTATCAGTTCTGTGATTCTAAGAACCGTGAGAAGGGCTAGTGAAAATTTGTATGGGGGAGGAGGTCGGGGGTGGGAAGAAGAACAAGCCTGGTGCAACAATAAGCAAATACATTTTTGTTTCCCAAGACATTTCTTTTTCTTAAGACCGAAAAGTTCTGTAGGTAATGCTCTTGTCCTGGATTGAATCAGCCATGCTTTCGAGGTGAAAGGGTTAATGACTATGAATTTATAAACACAAGATGTTGAATGTATAGTATTTACCTTATTTTAAAAGAAGCTAATCGTGGGGCGCCTGGGTGGCATAATCAGTTAAGTGTCTGTCTCTTTGTTTCTGCTCAGGTCCTGATCCGGGGGTCCTGGGATTGAGCCCTGTGTTGGCCTCCCTGCTCAGCGGGGAGCCTGCTTCTCCCTCTCCCTCTGCCCCTCCCCCTGCTTGTGCTCTCTCTCTCTCAAATAAGTAAAATCTTTAAAAAGTAATAAAAGAAGCTAATCCCTGCACACCTGTGAGAACAGCAAAATGAAAAGTAGTCGACAGTACCAGATGCTGGAAAGGATGTGGAGAAACTGGGTCTCTCCTACAGTGGGAAAGTATGATGGGAATGTGAAATGGTGCATACACTCCGGAAAATAGTTTCTTAAAAAATTAAATACAAACTCACCATTTGACCCAACCAGCTGCACTCCTGGCCACTTATCCCAGAGAAATGAAAACCTATGTCTGCACAAAAACTTTTACCGGAATGTTCACAACAGCTTTATTTGTAATAGCCAAAATATGAAAATAATTCAAACATTCCTCAGGAGAGTGAACTGTTAAACCGCAGTACGTCCATAGTGTGAAAGAGTACTCAATGGGAGAAAACAGACTGAGCTCCTGACACAACAAATGGGACAGGTCTCAAGAGAATTAAGACTGAGGGGGTTTTTTTGCCAACCTCAAAAGATTACGTACTGTATGATTTCATTTATAGAACATCCTCCAAATGACAGCGATGGAGAACAGATTAAGGATGGGATGGGGTGGAGGAGGGAAGGAGGACAGTGTAATTAGAAAGGACTGTACAAGGGGTCTGTGTGGTGATGGAACGGTTCTGTATCTCGGTTGTGGTGATGGTGACATGATTCTACGCCTGACCAAATTCCATAGGACTAACACACACACACACAGACACGCAGTGCATGTAAAGTTGGTGCAATGTGAATAAGATTTGTAGATTGTACCAAGGTCAGCTCTCTAGTTTTAATACAGTCCTGTAGCTCTGTAAGATGTTGCAGGCGGGGAATACCAGCTGATGGGCGCACGGATCCTCTCTGCGCTATTTTTGTGACTCCCTGTGAATGTCTAGAATTACTCCAAAATAAAAAGTTTTTTTAAAAAAAGAATTCATTTGTTTCCGATTCAGATCTTTAACGGGCATTAACCCTAACTCTGCACACTTAGTAAAAGTCTGTTGTAATACAGCCTCAAAAACTTGAGTTAGCCTTATCTCAGGCTCCCATTATTATGTCCCTTGGACATAGTGTCATAAATCATATTGTCAGCAAGGAAAGACCGGTTATCACCTTTTGAGACGCGGCTACAAGACAAATAGTGCCCCCTGCATGCCAGGGAATGACAACTACTGTTGTTTCTAGCGTTAGATTTCCAGAATTCTTTTTGGTTAATTCTCTTGGATTATACATGTGGTGTTAAAGAATGCTCTCAAAGAGAGTACATTGGTCTTACATTTACATAGTGCATGCTTCTCTGCAGGGCGAATTTGTAAATGAATATGTTGGCGAATTAATTGATGAAGAAGAATGCAGATTGCGAATCAAGAGAGCCCACGAGAACAGTGTAACTAATTTTTATATGTTAACTGTTACCAAGGTAAAATTGCTTTTTTTTTGTAAGAAAAAAGGATTTTGGGTCTTTGTTTCATGGTCTTAGATTGAACTCCGTTTCCTCTAATTTGATTGTTTTTTTTCAGGAGAATGAACGCTTTACAGTAGCCAGTATGCTAGCTCCCATAATGTGCTAATTATAGCAGGCTACGCAAAGGCTGATTATTGAAGCCTTGCACGTGGCATGTGAGTGGACAGATGACCAGGACCAGGGCAGACATATGGGGCTTTTCGTCCCAGCTCTTCTTAGTCACTGAAGGACCTGGCTCTCAGTTTCTCCATCACTGACCGAGACCATCAGCTCTGTCATGCTAAGTTCTAAAGCCCCATTAAAGTTCTGATTTAGCAAAAATTCTAACTCTAAATTGTTCTGTGTACTGAAACTTCATGTCTGAGGTAGGACAAATGGATGCCATCATAAGCGAAATGATCATAAAGCTGCTAGATTAACCCATATGCTCATAAGTCCCATTTGCCACACGTTCGGGACATCCGTTATCTTGTGCAATTTCTTCAGCAGTCCTCTGATTTGCAGAGGATGAGAAACTGAGGTCCAGCCCTGACAAGCGATCTGTTGGGTATCTTGTCACAGTCGAGTGAAGGGCTAAGACTAGTACCCGTGTTTCCTGTGTTCCAGGCTCTCCCTGAAACTGAGTTAGAATATCATTAAAAGTAAGAACTAGAAATCACTTACAAGAAGTTTATTTTAACTGATATGTCATTGTTTGACAGTTTTACAACTTCCATGAACAGAAATTTCATAAACCTAAAATGCCATTTATTTCTGATGCCTGAGTAGCCCTTTAAGTCCGCTCCTCACTGTCGGGGCCCCTCCAGCCATCTTGATGACACATGGGAGGCTCCGTCCTCCAGAGCTCATCCGGATGATCAGAGTTCGAATTCAGAATGTTGAGCTTTTTACTGTGTTCTGAACGTCAGTGTAAGTAAAATAGAAGGAACAGGTAACCACTGAAGAGTATGTCCCACACGATAGCCCTTCCGTCGATCAGATGTCCAAATCTTCATTCAGAGGAAAGGCTTCCATATTTCCCCCATCCCTCTTTAGGGCCTACTCTCCTGTCCATTTATCCCCGGACTGGTTTCGCTGCTTGTTCAGAGCAGGAAAGGAGGGCTGACAGCAAGCCCCATGGCTCCCACGCCAAGCGGCTGGCTGAGCTCTGCGCTCTGGCACCCTTGTGGCCGGGTCATCTTCTAAGTGCATTTTACTGTGGTCTGTGTCTAGAAACAAAGTTTAAACAACTTTAAGATAAATTCCACTTTATCTTAATTGCTTTGACTTGAAGCTCATCAGCTAGAGAACTTGGTCTCCAGCCTGGAGAGCATGCGTTGTGGGAGTTGTCAGCCGCCAGACTTCGGCTGGTAGCAAAACGCCGCTTCCTGTGGCTCTTGACCGAGGTGGAGGTTTCTGAGAGAGGCTTGTACTTCGTTTTATGTCAGAGGTACCTTTCATTTCTTTTCTTTCTGAAGGACCGTATAATTGATGCTGGCCCCAAAGGAAATTATTCTCGCTTTATGAACCACAGTTGTAATCCAAACTGTGAAACACAAAAGTGGACAGTGAATGGAGATGTTCGAGTTGGACTTTTTGCTCTTTGTGATATTCCTGCAGGTAAAAAAGCTACTTGCTCCCCGTGCCCCTCTCTCTGGGCAGGACATCCTTCAAGGTTTGATGCTCAAGTATTTATTCAAGTAAGATAGGATTATATTTGAAACTGTTATCTGCCACTAAGAAGTGAAAATCCATGTCCTGCAAAAGGGAGTTTAGCAAGAGCCTTTCTGTCCGAGAGGATGTTACAGAATCCTGTGTGTCCGCGACCCTCCTGAATGACTCCTCCCAATGATTCCTGTCTGCCCAATATAACCAGATGTTTAAGCTTTTGTTTTCTTCTTTAAAGTATGAACATACTGTGTTAGCGTCAGCTGGTTTCTTGGTTTGTGTGGGGGGGTTTTTGTTTGTTTGTTTTTTAGTTGAAAGATCAGTCTGTTTCAAATTAGACACGAAAAGCTTCCGAAGGCCGTTATTGCTTCCATGTCTCCTCAGCCATCCAGCATCTTACCAGCAACACTTAGTTTCTTCTCTGCCAGGTTTTAGGGAAATGGGTGAGAAGAGCAGAGCTGTAGCTAAGAGAGAAACTGCATTCCCGGAACTCTGTTCAGGACCAGCCAGCAGCAAGCGTGGACCTCCCAGTCCGAATCCCTGGGTCTTTGGTGTAAATAGTAAATCCGCACTGTGAACTCCGTTCCGAGCATGCGCTAAAGCGTTAGTCACCGGAGATAGTGTGGCCGCCACTCTTCCATGGGCATACTGTTCATTCAGAAATTCCTGTAAATTAGCTTGAGAAAAGCAAGCTAAGCCAGAGCCCATTTCTCTCGAGCACAGATTTCAGATTCTTGGTCTCTTACATTGTGTCTGAGCACTTCAATGAGAAGGATATGACAGCTTTTATAGACTGTTTTTGCTGTAATCCTTGGTGGGTGGGGATGTGTCCCTCTGTTGTTTTTCCCCTGTCACTCTTCAGTGCAGAGCACGGCTGAGGGAAAAGCCTTCAGGTCAGAATTGTGTCTCTCTTTTCACTATGAGAGTGTGTGTGTGACGGCATGTCTGTTCCCCGAGACTTGAGGATGAGTAATTATTTCTCTCGCTTTAGGGATGGAGTTAACGTTTAATTACAACCTGGACTGTCTGGGCAACGGCAGAACTGAGTGCCACTGCGGCGCAGAGAACTGCAGCGGCTTCCTGGGCGTGCGGCCCAAGGTCAGTTGCGCGGGGAGCGAGCGCCCCAGGCCGGCGGGAAGTCAGGAGTGAGGCTGTTGAAGTCTGTGACCATCTCAGGAAAGGGCTGGCGAATGGGTCCCCGGTTTAGTTCACAGCTGTCGCCTTAACCAGAGTGTAGACTCTCTGACTTTCCAGTGAAGCAGCTCTTAGTAAGATCTGTCAGGTTCTGAAGAGGTGTTTGCATTTCTGATTAAATCTGAAGTTATCAACATCCTTTTCAAAAACTTTTTTAAAATTCACACTATGCCAAAAACCACTGAATGAGCCACTTTAAGTGGTGAGTGCTGTGGTACATGAATTATATCTCAGGATCTTTGCAATTTAAAAAACAAAGCACCGTATTCAAAAGTCAGAGAAAATGAAGCCTTATTTTTATTTTAGTACTGTTATGGGATAAGTCCTCCTGCTGGTTTTTAGGTAATTGAACAAAAGAGTTTAAGGGAACTCAGATGAGCCTGAGGTTATGGGAGCTCCCTTTCTATGTAGAGCCTCACGCGCTGTGTTCATCCTTCTCCCTGCCAGTCGACGTGTGCGTCAACAGCCGAAGAAAAGGCCAAAAATGCTAAGTTAAAGCAGAAGAGGCGAAAAATCAAAGCAGAACCAAAGCAGATGCATGAAGACTACTGTTTTCAATGTGGAGATGGTGGAGAGCTGGTCATGTGTGACAAAAAAGACTGTCCCAAAGCATACCACCTCTTATGCCTTAACCTGACTCAGCCACCATATGGTAAGCGAGCCTTACAGGACCCTTTCCCTGACTTGCGACTCTGCCAACGATGTGTCACCTAGAATGTACTTCACTCCCCTTAGTGGAGCCATGGAATGGATAATGTTGAACCGAAAGTATGCTAGTGAAAAATCTGTCTGCAAATATGGGATAGGTGCGGGCCAGGAGGATCGGTTTCTTGCTCCTTATTGCCGTGGGCGAGCCGTCGGCCCCTGTGGCATTGAGTTTGGGACGGAGCGCACGCCCACACTCAGTCGTCCACTGAGACATGAGTGTGGCCGAGATGCGGAGTCATAGTCAGCTGAATTCGGTCTCCAGTCAGAGCAGATGGTGCGAACCTGGCTTCTTCGTGGGTAATCACGACGGGCACTAACGGGGCTCTTTTCCCTGTGCCCACCCCTCCGCAGGAAAGTGGGAGTGCCCGTGGCATCAGTGCGAGGAGTGCAGCGGTGCGGCCGTCTCCTTCTGCGAGTTCTGCCCACGCTCATTTTGTAGAGATCATGAAGCGGGCACTCTGGTCCCCTCTGCTCTGGAAGGCCGGCTCTGCTGCTCGGAGCACGACCCCGAGTCTCCTGTGTCGCCAGAATACTGGAGCAAGATCAAATGCAAACTGGAATCACAAGATCATGGAGAAGAACTGAAGGAATAAATGGGTGGTGATTTCTTTTTTTCTTTTTTTTATTGAGATGAAAAAAAGGAAAAGAAACAAGTGACTCGATGGCACGTTAGTGGGAGAAAGCTGCCGCCGTGCCGACCAGGGCCAGTGCGTGCGGGCAGAAGCGGTTGGCCGTGTCTGTTTTTCTGTTTTGTTGGGTTGGGGATTCTTTTGTGGCGGGCCAAATTCCCTTGGTCTTCTCTTGCCTTTTATCATGCTTCCATGCCCTTGCAGCGGGAAAAAGAGATGTCTTCGCTTTTAAAATAACGAAGAGAAAAAGAAATTTTGTTAATGAGATACATTTAAAGTCTAGGATGTGTTCCTTGGGTGTAAAAAGCAAAAGTAGCCCTGATTCCTTTATTTATTTTCATTTTTTAAAACTTTGGAGAAGTGTAGTTCAGATAGTCTATTCAGTGTACGTGTGCGTGTGTGTTTGAAGTAGCAGTTGGAGCAGGCCCTCTAGAAAAGGTTCTGGTGATCTTTATATACCTCTTTGCTGAGCAGTAGGTAGGCTCACTTCTCTTTCCCTTCCAAACACTTTCATAGTCTTAGAGAAGGGCTCCGTGGGAGTATTGAATCTGGCCTCTTGAAAACAAGATGCCTCAGCGGATTTTACCTCTGTGGTCTGAACCTAGCTGGGCTTTATGATGTGATACCTTTACTTAGAAAGGTATATAATGTGGTTTTTGGTTTTGGAGAAAAACAGAAATGGGTGCCCTCACTGAGTTTGAAATGTTCTCCATTGACAGGGGACATTTCTGATGAGGCGTGCTTATGTGGATGTGAATGCAGAGTTAGAATGGTCGTCCCTGTTGCTCTGACACGTGGACAAAGGCAGCTAAAGGGAGATGAAAGGCCCAGACCTGGAGTTGGATCATTCAGGCACCGTCCTCTGCGCAGTGTAACGGGGCCCCTACCCTAGTCTGACCTGGAGGGCATTATGGCCATTTCCTTCCCTGTCTCTGCTTCCCTCTCCAAATCAAACATTCCCCCCCCCCCCCCCCCCCCCCCCCCCCCGGCCCAGCCGAGTTTCCTGGTGAAAATGACACAGGCAAATCAGAGTTGTATCTGAGTAGGTCTTTTTGGTTTAGTTCTTCTTTTGGGGGCGTGGAAGGGGTAGGGGTGTCCCCCGGTTATATGTAAATTTCTATTTAGTATTCTCTACTAATTAAAATCACCCCCACCGAGGAAGGGGAAGCGCTTCTACAGGGTATGTAAGAGCCACACAAACACACTTCATTTTAGGAAGCACTTAGGGAAGCTCCCAAGAAAGCAGTGTTAGCAAAAATGGTTGGGACGCTTGGATCTCATAGATGCAAGTGTATCAAGATGTCTGCCCACAAAATTCACTTGCATTTAATGCTTCGGAATATGTATATTCCAGTATTCCTTGTATGAAGTAAATAGTAATGTCAGGCATTGTTGTCACACTGTACTAAGTAGAAGTCTAGGGCTAGCTTGAATGAACGTTAACTTTCTCTGTGAATTTTGACTGCTTACAATTGCTGGTACCTGGTGGCATTTATTTTCCCTCAAGAAATACCTAGGAACCTTATGAAGGGAGGGAGGGTAGATGCTCGGCCACATTCCTTCCGTTGTGTTATGTGTGTTCCTTTTTTCTTATCAATTTAGAGTTCTTCTCTGGAAAAAAAAAAAAAGGTCTTTTGTGCCTCTCTCTCTCTCTCTCTCCCTTTTTTTAAATGTAAATGTGCAATTGAACTGGATTTTCTCTTGTAAAAAAACATAAAACAAAAAAAAATCACACTACAATTCCTTTACTTAAGCTCCTAAACTGCCATTTGCCTGATTCCAGCAATTAATTCTGAGGTAACTTATTGAGCCTCCAGGAATTCTCTTGATTGGATATGATCCCAGGAGAAAGAGCAAGATGGAAAATGCTGTGCACGTTACGAATCAGATCGCTGCCGGTGACGTGCAGCACGGCGCGCCGGGACACTAAACTTTGTTCTTGAGCAGTTAGATAGCTGGATGTCCTTTTAAAAATAATTTAAGAAAATCTAGGTTTTATCATACTAAAACTTTATTTTATATATATATATGTGTGTGTATATATATATGAGATAAATGTTTGCTTTTTTTAAACTTACTAACAGGAAGGATTTCCTTTAACATTCAAAATGTAACTCTCTCGCTGAAACCGTATCCCACATGAAATCTTACCTCCTTGCTTTGTTTTGGACTTAGTGCTGTTTAATACCTGATGACTTTTATATGGTAAGCCGGGTACGTGCTGGGTACCTACAGACACCTTAGGTTTCAGTATTTTTATGCAGCTTCTTCATCATGTCACATTTTGTTGGTGTTACAACAGCTCTGCTGAGATTTTTTAATCTTTTTGGGGGGTTGGGGGTACCTAATAGGATCGTTCTGCTATTGCAGAAATCAGGGTGAGAACAAAATAGCTAACCATAGCTCTGGAGTCTTCGTCCAGGAGTGCTCTTTAATGGTCGGGAAGTGGCTTGAGCCCCGCCAGGGCCAGGGCGCTCTCACAGCTGCGGGCTGTCACTGCCCACCTGCTCGGTGCGGGCTGCCGAAGCAGGAAGGGGGAGAGAGGGCCGTGCTTCCTGCGTGCAGGGCGCGCACGCACTGCGCTTGCCCGCGCCTCCCCAGCGAGCCGGTCAGAGGACGTGGGGCTCGCTCTTAGTCTGTGGTTGCTATTTGTTAGCTTGTAAATCTGTATGGTCAGAGCAAAAATGGTTGGGTTTTATTCTTGTCCCAAAATGAAATAACTTAAAGCATCATGGGATAATGGTGGGTTCTTTTTTTAGCCTCATGTTAATTCTTTGGAAGAAGAAGCGAATGTAAAATGTTTGATAATCAGCATAAAGCTTCAGAAATCAGATGGGTAACAACTACAGAGGAAATCCCGGGCGGCCTTCCGGGCATGCGCGGCGCAGGCGGGGGCTGGCGGCCCCTCATTCCTGGAAGGCCGGCCGCCCGGAGGGATTCACTTCTTTAATAGCTAATCAGGGCTAGAGTCAGGAGGGAGGTGGGGTTTATTTTCATTTTTATTTTAACAAGTTCCTACTCTACCTTAATTCTTAAAAATGATCTGGCCTAAGCTATAGAATAGGCCGACTTTTAGAATCACTGAAACTGGGAGCTATCTGTGTGTTCAAGTCAGGAACAAATGTAAAAACTAAAATAATGATAATAATAGGGGGGTGGCGGCTCCCAGCTCCCTTCTGCCATTTCCACATAATACTTGGAAACATGCTTGTAAATAATGTTTTGGAATTCTGAGATAATCATGTAGAGGACTCTCAGAGTGGACAGGCTGTTGGACAGGTTTCTCTCCCGGTTCATGAAGTAGTTTCCTTTCGGCCTCGTCGCACGGTTTGTGTTCCAGTCAGGGCCAGGGCCAGGGCCAGGGC